>NW_008705330.1:1526067-1651153 GCF_000326865.2 Helobdella robusta | reverse complement strand
AAAAAGTTTATTTTGAATTTTAATAAACGTTCATCAAACAACTTTAGTGAAAAATCGAAAAAACGAACTACAAACATATTAACGCCAAACATGCGGTAGAATTTATAGAATATTGTATATATATATATTATAATATATTAATTAATAATATATATAATAATAACAAATATAAATAAGTTACGTTTTTAAGTCAAATAAATTGTAAAATCACAAAACAATAATCAATAAATGTTGTAAATTCTAGACTGAACACAGAAGAACTTAGACAATATTTTCACAAAAAAAATCATATCGAAATAGCAAAAGAGCAACTGGCACAAATTTGCCTAAAAAGAGAACTAGATAATTTGAAATTAGAAGAAGATAAAATGTTCAATAAATTGTGGCAAGCTGACATTGAAACAAAGCTGAAACAAGAGAAGGACGATTTTTCGAAAAAACTTAAATCGGTCAAAGAAATGAACGCTCACTTGTTGCAACAAATTGCAGAGTCAGAAGCAAAAAAAAAGGAGGAACACTTAAACAAAATGGATGAACTGAAATTATTAGTTAGAAATTTTTATTGTTTATTACACATTCTTTGATGGATCTGGATTATTGAAAATAATAATAATAATAATAATAATAATAATAATGGGAACATCTTTTATTTTTCACCATAAAAACATACAATGATAAATATTATATATATATATATTTATATATATATATAAGTTAATGTTAATCAAATAATGCGCAATGATAAAATTTTTAAAAATTGTATAAAATAATATTAAAGGTTAAAACCATTTTGCTCATTGTGAAGTTAAGTGCAGAACGGGAAAATATATTTAATTAGCATCATAGCTTGTTCCGGTCAGTAAATGTCATACAATAATCTTATAACAGTGTTTATCAATTTATCATTAAATGATAGCTGCCACGGAACTTTAAACAGTGACAAATTAAAATTATTGTAAAAACCAATAGGCGTTATTTCGAATGAGTTTATAACTATTGAACAATGTTTATAGTCTTTATTTAAACAACAATGCAAATTATTAAAGAATTTATTTCTCTTCTATTGCCTGGAGGATTCTAGATTGGTTTCATGGCACACAGTTAATTCTAGAATCTCAATTTTGTTATTATGAAGTATGGCGATATCGGGTCGTAAAGTGTTGAATAATTGAGATATTGGGCGAATACCCTCGGACTCTAAATCTGCAAATATGCAGCAATTGGCTGGCGCGGATATTTTCAGCCAATTGATGATCACGGCCAATATCTTGTTGTGTCTTTCGGTATATCTTGCCAGAGCGGATGTAAAACCCAAATTGGAAACTACGTGCTTATTTGACTGTCGAGAATCACAGAGAGGGCATTGAGGGCTTTGCGTTTTACCCCATCTAAACAAATTTGCGTTAGTAGGCAACTGCTGGACTAAATACTTCTTAGCAAATTTGTAGAGGACTCCGGCAAGATTTTCCGTGGACTTTGACCAAAGGGATATGTTGTTGGTTTTGATGAAATTTTTTATATTTAAAATTAGTGAACCTTGACTCTGCAGCGAGAAAACATGATTTAAGCTACATTCAATTCTTTTTTCTTCCAAATGACTAAGCGACAACTTTATTTGGCCGTATTTTAAGAGCGTTATTATCTACTTTGATAAAATCGATCGCTGATGCTTTATAGAGACATTGAATCTCTTTGTTGCTATTAGTTTTAAAATAGTTCTGAAGTTTCAGTCTCATTTTTTCTGTCGCATCTTTTAATGAAATGATGCCATGACCTCCCATTGTTGTTGGCAGAGAAAGTACTTCAGACACATCAGCTGATTGGCATATCTATCCACTTCCTGACAGCGTTAACAATCAGATTATTTAGGTTCTCTGATATCCATGTCAGCGAAAAGTTGTAGCTGCGGAGTTCAAAATTCAATTGAGACGGTATAAATTTTCTTAAAATTAGTAGTTTTTGCTGTGGGTTCACTTTCAACTTTGAAGTCGTTTCCAACAGTTGGACAACTTTAGCTTGTATCAGCGTTTTTGCTTTGAGGTCGTTGCGTTACGTTAGGGATTGCCACATCGTCGATCGTCAATCTTGGCAGAAATTGCTCATAAGTACCTTCTTTCTTCCTCATTCCAAACGAAAAACATTTATCGACTCTCATCTTCATCTCTGACCAATTGCACCAAGTTTGGTTTAAATCAAGTTTTTGTGCGCCTTCTGAGCTATGTGCTATGATTGCTGAGTCGTCAGCAAATTGTAACCATGATCTAGCGTTTAAGTCCGAAGTTGGGCCCCACAGATTGTTTGTATTCTTGACTGTCTAGATTTTTCATGAGTGGATTAAAGCAAATATTGAAGAGTAATGGTGAACATGGGTCGCCTTGAAGCACCCCTTTCCCGACTGGTATTGCTTGCGTGAGTTCACCGTTGACTGATATTGATATTGAGTAGTCGGAATATATTGATGATATTAATTTATGAAGTGATTGGGGAACATGATGATATTCTAGAAATGAAGTGATGAAGTTGTAATTTACTTCTCCAAAAGCATTTTTCAGATCCAACAATGCGACAACAATAGTGCGTTGATGTCGTTTAGCATTTTTTAACAGATGGGATAGCATTTGTGTATGTTCGGCTAGCCCATCAATCATTGGATAGAATCCCTTCTGAATATTTTTGTTGATGAAATTGTTTTTGTCTAGAAAATTGTATAGTCTGGATTTTATGAGAGCTGAAAAGATTTTGTAAAGTACCGTTTGCAGTGTGATCGGCCAAAAATTTGCTGGGTCGCTTGCATCATCTTTTTTGTAGATTAAAACTGTTAGCCCCCTACGCCAACATTGTGAAATTGTTGTTGAGCGCCAACACATTACCAACAATTTATGTAGATACGTCTTTATTATTGGGCATCCTTAGAGGGCAATAATTGAGATTTAGTCCAGTGGACATGGAGATGCCTTTGCTTTACTTCTACAAATAACTGTTTTAATTTCTTTATAAGGTGGCGGATCCAAATTACCTTGGAATCAAGGAGCAGGAAGTGAATCAATCCAATTAGGGATGCGAAACGCTGTGCGATCGCCAGCGTTCAAGATGTTTTTGAAGAAATTGGTGGCAGCTTCGATGCTGAGGTGTGGAGACTGCAAAGTTGAATTTGAAAAGATGTTGTTACATGTTTTCCAAAAGTTTTTCTTCAGTTGAGAAGAAATGTTGTTGTTATCATTTTTTAGTATTTTATTGGTTTTTAGTATTGCTCTAATCTGTTTGCTCAGCATACGTATTTCATTGTTGAATCGAGGGTCAATCTGAGCCAACGATTTTAAATTTCTCAATTTTGTTTTTAAAAGCCTAATATCACGATTTATGTGCTCAACAGGTTTTGATTTCATTTTTAAAGTGCCACAGTTAGCAGCAAAATATGAATAGATTGCCTCTTGGAACCTGTTAGCGAAACTGTCGATATCTGAGATAGCGTCTAGACTTCTAAATACCAGCTGAAAGAATGCGTTGGCCTCAGACCACTGAGTTGATGATTTGGGCAATTTTATTCCGGGTATTGGCTTTGGAGTAGATGTTGAAGTTGACGTGTGTTGAAATATTGGCTGACTGTCGTTTGATTTATCTTCTTGAGTTACTGGCTTGAGAGATTTGTTTATTTTACACGATCTCTGGTGCATTGACAGTCCTTTTCGTCCTTTGCATGACTTTCCACAACAACATGACAGCGAATTATTTGAATTATCCGGTAAAATATTGTTATTATTAATTGTCAGTAAATTTGGAGAAATGAAATAATAATAATAATGATAATATTTAAAATTTGAAACTTTTGTACTATATTGCTTCAGAAAAAAACAAAAATTAAAACTCTCATTTGACAGTGTCTTCTTCGTTCCTTAACTAATGTATCGATTCTGCAAACATTTTTCAAAATGCCTTTTCATATCTTTTTGTTCATAGCTGCGTTAATTTTGGAGATTCTGTTCTTACTGCTTCATCCAGTTATATTGTTAACTAATCACTGATAAAAAAAACTTGAAATACTCGAATTAGAACTTATAGTAAATTTATCTTGAAATACTCGAATTAGAATTTATAGTAAATTTAGGTGCATTTATAAACAAAATTAAAAATAAATTTTCATGGTAGCAGTGCAAAATAAAATGAATTTAATGGAAAATAAAATGAATTTATTGCAAAATATATAATATTATAGGACACAGTTACTTCTCTCTACGTGGATTCTTGACTTCTGAACAAACTTATTTTAGATGAACTTTATTAGGAAGAATACAATGCAGGCAATCACTTGTTTGTATTGCTGTGACTAATCACTTATCAATTCAATTATAAAATTGTTAGAATATCACAATAACGAATCAACAGATAAATCAATAAATAAAACCAATAGTCAATAACTAGACTTATCCTGTCAGATGTTTCTTAGCCGTAAATTTTCAGTATTCACTGTACTCATTTCTCAAAAGATTGTCGTTAATTTACAAACAGACCGCGTGTAGAATTCTTCGTGAAAACTCTTGGACTTCTATCGCTTGTTTAGTTGTTTATTTATATAGATACCAATGAGCTTGTAAATATGCCTAATAAAATGTGTGACAGTTTTAGACAAAGCCTGATGTTTACACACTCACTCCATGACGTCCACAAATGAGTTAACAATACTTTTTGCATGCATGTCAGATTGCCTAATTAATTAAAATGGTGTTCGAAGATCCATTAGTTTATTACTTTTGTTAATTCATCTGTGCATGCTTAAAAATTCATCATTATTAATTTGCATCTGGACTCAACGTCTGCAGCAATATGATCAATAAGTACAAATATGTTGATTTGTGTTAATGTTTGCCACCCACAACGTAACTTGTTATCGTATTATAATAATCAAGATAATCAAGGTACAAAAACAATTTTATTCTGAACCATACGTGACACTATCTTGTTTGGAAACGGAAACAGGAGAAAGTAACAGTGAAAAACAAAGTTAGCAAAGTTTATTAGTTGGTATCGTATTCTGCATCTTTACTGTTGTCATTTCTTTGTTCTTCATTGTTATTGAAGTTAGTATTAAGGCGTCGGGTTGATAATGATGTTATCATTTTTTTTTGTTGGATGTTTATTTTGAGTCTATTGATATCTATTAGGACAGCTTCTGCAACTTTTAGATGTATTGTGTTGGTATTTTTTTTATAAATTATTTTTGTTTTGTTGTCAAGAATTTGTCGGGTTATTGGAATTGCATTTGTTGATTGCAAGTGAGATAAGATGGCTCCTTTTTGTCTATGCATTGTAAATGAATGCGTGAATGCACGGTTCGCATAAGATTTTATTGTACTTACTTTGAATTGTTCCGTTCATTCAATTAAAAATAAACATTTATGCCAGATATGTTAACGATACCTTCGTTGCATACGATGATCTTCGAATCAAATCAACTAGCTACTAGCAACCCTGAGCTAATCAAAATTGAATTTCACCATCGAGCACGAAAGTGAAAATTTATTGCCATTTCTGGGTGTTTTAGTAAGAAAGATTTACAACTGCCGTATCCGTCAAAGTAACTAATAAAAGAATTTGTTTAAATAGGTTAAGTGAATGTACGGAAAAATTCAGAGTAAGTACAATAAAATGCTTTGTGAACCGTGCATTCACGAATTCATCCTCAACTGAAGAGAAAAGAATTACTAATCTACTAGAAAGCAATGGTTAAAAAACATCATCCATTGAGAGCACCATTCAACAAAGACTACAGCAAGATAGCAATATATTCAAGAACAACAATGACAACGACATAATCCTATATTACAAAAATCATGTCAACAGCACATAAAATAGACGAAGTCGTCCTCAAACAAATCATAAAAAGAAATGTTACACCGATCAATGATACTAATAAAATAAAACATCACAATTAGTTTTAAAAAACAACTGCACTTCTAAAGACGATTCTACTTTGAAGCCTAATCATGTAATATATGAATTTAAATTCCCAATTGACGACTGTACGCGTCAACAACATTCTTATATTGTGTTACGACCACTTCACTATCATGACGTCACACAATGCATAACACAAAGAGGAACCATCAAATTTCACTTGCAATCAACACATTCAACGCCAATAACCTGACAAATTTTTGATAACAACACAAAAATAGTTTATCAAAAAAACACCAACACGATACATCTAAAAATTGCAGAAGCTGTCCTAATATCAAATTGGGACAGCTTTTGCAATCAATAGATCCAAAATAAACATCCAACAAAGAATGATAACATCATTACCAACTCTACGCCTTAATAACAACGAAGAACAAAAAAAGTGACAACAACAAAGATGAAGAATACGATATCAACTAATAAACTTTGCTAAAGAAACTATATAAACCAAATTTGCATTGAAGATGATTTATGAAAAATCTAATCTGCATGCCTTATCTGCATGATGAATTCTGATAACAACAGTTTCATTAAATTTTCATGATCAATCAATCCTCGTTTGTAGTCTCCATCTGTTATGGGTCGGACTTTTTTATTCCATTTATCAGTTTCTTGATTAATTCATTCATCAGTTTTTGTTATGGGTCGGACTTTTTTATTCTATTCCTCAGTTTCTTGAAATTTAGAAGATGGCATCTTCCATGTCATCTTCTAAATTTTCATGATGAACTTGAATAATTATATTTTCAACAAATTGAACAAATTCCCATCATCACACCAGCTTTAAAAATGCCAACCATGTCATCAGAGTTCCTCATCATCACATCAGCGTCAACGACAATGCTATCTTAGTCGCAAGAGCTAATCATTTTCATCACATCAGCTTCAACATCCAAGTCTCCTGGATTTATTATTATCATTTTGATTTATCAACGCCAGGCAAGCCCACAGGATTTATTGTTATCACTTCAGCTTCAACACCGCCGCCATAGTTACCAGAATTAATCTTCATCATCACAGCTTCATCAATGTCAGCCAAGCCTAAAGGATTTTTTATCATCATCGCATCAGCTCCCAAAACCCAACCCAGTCACCATCCACCATCATTGTCACATCTGCTTTAAAAATGCCAGTCATGTTAATAGAGACACATTAGCTCCAACAATGCCAGCCAAGGCCCCAAGGTTATTCAAAATCGTCACACCAGTTTCAACTTAGACATTTAAGTCACCAGGGTTTGATAAACCCCAAAAATACCGGACAATAAATAATTAGTATATATGACATTACATTTGTCATGACAAATAAAATATATAAGATAATTAAATAAGTCAAATGTAATAAATAAATATGGATAAAGATGGGTAAATCAATATAAAATACCTGACGTTAAATAATTTGAGATAATCCAAAAAAAAATAATATGCTAAAATCAAAATTAGTATTTATAAAATAATAAATCAATATAATAAAATAAATAGAATTAAACATACATGTATATTTATATAAATAATGAAAATATAATAATTGAATGATTAAAACTAATTTAGTTCAATATACGTACAATATAAACCATGAAAGGACAAAAAAATATTATAATAATGTTTTTTAATTAGTGCCTAAATCTTCAACGTGGATAGAAATAAAGAATCAAATACTAAACAAAAAAAAATAAGATAATTAAATTGTAATAATGGGCCAGCATGGAGAGAATCTTTAACATACAAAATTCAAATTAAATATGAATAATTTTAAAATAAAAACCGTTAAAACATTAAAATAACAAATGGAGTCAGTTAGTACAGTACGGTGCACTTATGGGGAGGCCCGTCAAGTACGACAATCTCAAATCAGCATGGTTTTATGAGACCAGAAAAAAGATACTAAATATGCTTAATTATTATGCAAATCAAAATTAAAACTGTTAGGGTGTTACATTTTTTCTGTGCTAACTTACGGCTTTGAGTCCTGGGCAATTTCTAAAGAAATGGAAAAAAAAAGATTGACGCTGCTTGGATATGGTTTTTGAAAAGAATTATGAAAATTAGTTGGACCTTTCATACTTTGAATTAGGATGTATTAAAAAAGTCCGGTTATGAAAGAAGGAAATTACTATAGTTAATCCGATGGAGGCAGTTAAAGTTTTTTGGTCACATCCTGTGGAAGGAAAGAATGGTACAGGGAAAAGAGATCGTGGCCAACAACGAATAGCATTGGTGAAATCACTTGTTGAATATCATCACATTTCAACTTAAAAAGTGTTAAAGATCGGATTTTGTGGAGGTCGATGGTCGCCAATGTCCTGAGAGGATAAGGCATGAGAAAGAAAGAAGAAGAATTATGCAAATGCATAAAATAAATCAATTAAGAATATTTAAAATGAATAAAATCTTTAAAAATGAATAAATACCTATCAATAAACTATAAAAATGTAAAAATTGTAAAATTTAACAAATTCGATTGTTAATTATTCATGGAAACTAAAGAATGAGACCAGACTCTAGAGCGCATTGAATGTGAGTTCGATGGCTATTATCGTAAATTCTAAATATATGGGTACACACTACACAGCACTATTAGCAAAGCACGGAGATATCGTTGGTCCTCCGTTCAAAGCATCATATTTTTGTCCAAGATAGTTTCCAGTTGCAGCAGCCAGGACCTGGAACTCATTACCCATTGATTTCAAAGCCAACTCTGATATCAGTGACGCCCTTAGAGGCGGATTGAAACATCATTTTTTCAACAAAACGAAGAACAATTAGCGCCTCTGAAGATAGCTCAATAGAGGCGCTTTACAAATTTACAATGCAACACAAATCTACAATGCAGTTGCAGTTATAAAAAATGTTTGCATATATTCAAACAAGAAAATATTATGTTTGCGTGCTACTTATTTCACATGGCTTTGTAAATGAAAATTGTTTACATTTACGTTTTCAATATATCCGCTGTATAAAACAGTGCATACCTTATTGTCAGTTATATGACAAGACATTTTAAAATTTAATCCAACAAAATATTAAATAATAGTAAAAATTATAATTTACCAAATTTAATTTATCAGGTTGAAGAAAAACAACTGATTGAAATGGAGAAATCTAAATTGGAAATAGAAAATTATATAAAAAAAAGGCAGATAAAAGACGACATTGAACAAACATTGGCAGCTAAAAGAACAGCAGTAGCGAATGAATCAAAAAATGAAAATAAGTTCAATCAAGAAGTAACTAAACAGATGGAACAGTTGAAATCAGATAATTTTAAAATCTCTGATAAAAAAGTATGTTGTTGCCCTGTTTAATTTTCTAGTTGTTTCCAGCTAAAGAATAACCTATATTACAGAAAGAACTCAGAAAGGAGCAAGATTTATATTTACAATATAAAAAGGTTTTAAAAGAAGAACAGTTAAAACAAGAACGTTCAGACGATATTTTTTTCAAAAAAGAAAATGATATGGCTTGGCAAAATAGAATGGATAATTGGAGGAAAGATAGAGAAGTCAAAGATATGCTTGTTAAAGAAATTACTGAAGAAAGAAAGAAATTAATAGACGAAAAATGTTAATATAAATTTAATTTAATTTTTATTCTAATTGAGGTTTTATGGTTTTGTTTTTTTTGCTTGTTAATCTGATAAATTGTCTAGACAAACTTGTATATAGAAAAAGGAAAATAAAATATAAGATAAAATAGTAAAGGTTTTGCAGCGACCACTTCAAAGCAAAGCATAGCGACCGCGATATTTTATCTTTAGGGCTCAACTGTTTTCGAATAAAAGAGTGCTTGAGCCCAAAAGATATGATAAAAAGTATAGATAACACCAAAGTCTTTTTGCTTCAAAGTAGACAAAAAGAAATTTGCAATATGAAGTTGATAGTCCATAATTTATAGTCTATAATGGTCACAGAGTTAGTTCAGTTGGTAGGAGTGTTTCGCGCTGGTTTGAATACTGCTGTCCAAAACTCAGTAACTATCATACGCATATGATGCAGTGCTTGTGCGTTCATACGCATAGTGTATGTGTGTCGTGTGGTGTGGATAGTACATCTTTTGTAGCACGGAAGTTTAATGTTTGATTACAAGTATAGAATTACATATAAGCTAAATTTTGAGGGGCGGCAAATTTTGAAAACTAATGAGTATGGATCAATCTTTGTTTAGCGTCCAGAAACCCATTTCAACCGAGGTAGGACGTTGTTTTTTTCGCCATCAATTTTTTGCGCCAAATTAGGTGATCAGTTGTATCCATTTCATTTAAATTTAGAGCTATCATGTCTTGCTCGATTATTTGCGACCAAGACTTTTTTGGGCGGCTTTTGGGACGGGTACCAGGTACTTCAACATCTGCAAGAGAAGTTATGGCATTGTTTCCACCTTGTTTGACATGACCAAACCACCGCGGTCGGTGTTGCTGGGATTCGTCCTTTATATCATCTAAACCAGCACGACGCAGGATTTCAGTAGATTTGATGTGGTCCTTCGTTGCATCCATCGGAGCATTTTCATGTTGGTTCGGTGAAGTTGTTGTTCCAGTTTGGTTGTTATTGGCCATGATTCTGCACCATATAACAACACCGGACGTATCACAGGATTATAAGTGGTGGTAGTGGGATGTCATGCCGCACCGCATCAACATAAAGGCAAGGAAATGCCATTTATTCCAGGCTGCACGTATGCGTGCTCGAACGGCAGCCTCAGCTGTTTTAGTACAATCCAGAACATCCCCTAGATATTGAAACGATGTGACTTTCTCTACCTTAATGGCTTCAAAAACATTGCTTTTTCGAATTTGTTGTTGTGGATTGATGCAAGCAGGACAAACAATATTGGACACTTTAGATAAAGTACCAATTATTTTTGAACAACATTTGTGACACCATTGGTTACACTGCTGGCACTTGATTGAATTGTTATCTACACCATCATCTACAAACATCGTCCAGTAGCTGTGGATTGGATGGGTTCACCAGTGTTCATTGCTTTGGTTTTGCTGATGTTGAATTTGAATCCATGATCAGCGAGTCTGGTGTTCCAATCTTCAAACATCTGTGCTGGATTTTGCTCAATGTGGCTGTTAAAACGATATCATCAGCATATATTAAATTCCAAATGTCACCAGTGCGTATCGGTTTTGTGATTTCTTCCAATCACAGAGACTTGAGAATCGAGCTTTGGTGAACTCCAACGCCGATGTCAAATGCATCTGTGTTTCCAACCGTTGTGGTGACGAGAGTCTTAGTATTCGTATACATTTCTATCACAGGTCGTACAAGATATCCTGGAATGAGTTGTCAACGTAGACTCCACCTGATTGCTTCACGGGGAATTCGATCAAATGCTTTTTCAACGTCTTTGCGAGAAACTTCTCTTGCAGTTGCCTCAATTGTTGATTTTCCCGCTAGGAAACCAAATTGATAATTTTCTAATGTGATGCACAACGTTAATCTTCTCTCAATGATTTTCTCGACAATTTTCAGGGAGTGTTCTAAGAGACGTATACCCCGATATGATGAACAGTTCAATGGATCACCTTTGCCTTTGTATAGCGAGACTGTCATGCCATAGTTCCATTCAGTCTGCATTGAGCAATTTCTCCAGATTTCACGGCAAAGTTGTAGTAACGTTTGGATATGTTAATGGAAAAGAGTAAATGAGTTGCAGAGCGCATATCCAAATGTAAGCATTGCACTTCGGACGCACACTTGCACTCCTGCTACAATGTGTTTGGCCGAGCGTTCTTTTTTTGTGTAAAACGCGTAAAAATTATTTGCCTCCCATTTTGTCGGAAGAAAGGCTAATATTTTTTTGCAACCCCTGCATTGCAAAACCAATTTTGCAATGATTGGACCTTATTTTTAAAACTATGTTTTAAATTATTAAAGAAAATTTTTTTTAAATAAATTCCAGCATAGGTTGGAAAATGTGGTAATTTGCCAACCTAAATTTAAAACATAAGTATTTTATAACAAATAGAAAACTATTTGAAAACATTTTCAACTGGGACAAAAATATTTATTTAATTTGCCAACCTAAATTTAAAACATAAGTATTTTATAACAAATAGAAAACTAATTGAAAACATTTTCAACTGGGACCAAAATATTTATTTTTATCTATAAAAGAATAATTAGTTTTAAAATAATTTTGTGAATGAATCTAAAAATTTTATTTTCTGGCAAATTACAAAATCACTGCCGCTCAAATATCATACGATCACATCACAAAAATCATAGAGATTAGTAAATTTAATAAACGTTTAGAGCGACAAAAGCTGTAGAATGTGCACGGCTATCGCTTGTGATGATTTATTGAAAAATAGAATTTTATTTTTTCCTTTTATAACATATTTTATTGAATTTTTTAGTTCATGAAAGATTCAAAAAAATTGGCCAACATCAAGAAAAAAGTAAAAACTTCCTAAATGAAAAAGAATGGCTTGAAAATTTAGAATCAGAAGAGAAACAAAATTTTAAAGAAAAAAGTTTTAAATATTTTAACGATATTATGGGTCAAATACAGTACAACAAACGATTGTACAAGGAAAAACAAGAAGAGGAACAGAGAATCATAGAGAAAGCAAAAGATGCGGAAATAGAATACCGAGCAAAATTGGACGACATAAAAGCTAGACCCATTTCTGCCAATGCTCATCCATTTTATATAATGAAAAATCAATCAAAAATTTCCACAGAGTTGTGTTATCCTCACACATTTTGTAGAAGTGGCACTATTAATTGACGTTTTTCAATATACAGCATTCAATACAGTTAATAATATTTTTAAGAAAGTACTACTCAGTTGATTTTTTTTTGTTTTTTGATAAACCCTTTAATAAACTATTTTTGATTTATAAACCTGCTTTAAAAATCTGATTAGTTTCATACATATTCTATTCCTTTCTACATCTCTGGTGATTTCAACTTGCACTTCAATAATTTATCATGTTCTTAACTCGTAGATTTAATGATGTTTTGTCTCTTTTTAACTTAACTCAATATTGTTCTTTTCCTACCCATACTTCTGGTAACACTATTGATTTTATTATAGCTTCATCTTTTTCTAAGCCTATTAACATCTCTGCTAGCTCTGTTCCTTATTCTGATCACCTTCTTATTGAATCTGTTTTTTCATTAGATTTTCTTCCTTCAAATTCATCTATGTCTATTTCTAAAAGATGCTGGTCTTCTCTTAATAAAGATATTTTTCTTCAATCTCTTACTGAAACTATTTTTGATACTACCTTATTTTCTGATGTTGATGATGTCTATGCTTTTAATATCTACATTACTTCTATTCTTGATAAGCTGATTCCTCTTAAATCTTTTACTTAGAGGCTCTATTCTCGTAAGGCTCCTTGGTTTGATTATGCTTGTATAGTAGCCAAGAAAAGTGTTAGAAGACTGGAGAAAGCCTATAGGTTAAATCCATCTAACTCTCTTTATTCTATCTATGAATCTGACTTGATTAATTATAAATATCTACTATTCCCTAAACACTCTACTTTTTTTAGATATTCTATAACATCTGCTTCAACATCTAAAAATAGGTGGTCTGTTCTATCTAAACTTCTACATAAAAAATCCTCTCACTCATCTTTTTCTGCTCAACAGTTTCATGACTTTTTTGTAAATAAAATTACTTCTTTAAGAACATCTAATTTTAATTTTTCTTTTCATAACTTTACTAAACTTACTACTGAATCTTTTTCTGTATTTACTCCAATAAATCTTTTAGAACTAACTAAAATTATTAATTCTATGTCGTCTACAACCTGTTCTCTAGATCTACTTTCTTCTAGTTTACTTAAAGAATTTTCTTCAATATTTTATCCAATCATTCTCAAACTAGTTAATTTATCTCTTTCCACCTCTAAATTTCTTACTTCTTGTAAGAATTCTATTGTTATTCCTATTCTTAAAAACTCAATCCTTAGATCCTACCTCTTTATCTAATTATAGACCTGTAACTAGTATTACTTTCATCTCTAAAATAATAGAAAAAGTAGTTTTTAATCAACTGTCATCCTATTTAGACTTTAACTCCTTGCTACCTGTATCTCAATCTGGTTTCAGACCTGCTCACAGTACTGAAACTTCTTTACTTAAAATACACAATGATATCCTTCTCTCTAGTGACAAAAGTAATCTTACTTTTCTTCTTGCTCTTGACTTTTCCTCGGCTTTTGATACTGTTGACCATACTATTCTCTTGAGACTGCTGCATCTTTCTTTTAATATTACTGATTCTTGTCTATCTTGGTTTTCTTCTTATCTCTGTAATCGTTTTTCTTCTATTGTTCTCAATAATTCTACTTCTAACTCCTCTACTCTTACTTTCAGGGTACCTCAGAGTTCTATCCTTGGCCCTCTTCTATTTAAACTATACTTCTGAACTACCTCGTATTATTAATAACTTTTCTTTCTCTAGTCAACTATATGCTGATGATTTTTACATTTATACTTCTTTTCCTCCATCTTATCTCAATAGTGTTCTTCATAATTTATCTCTATGTCTTTCTTCAATTATCGCTTGTTCTGACTATATGTGTCTTAAACTTAATCCTTCTAAGTTTGAATTAATTTGTTTTAATAAATCTAAACACTCCTTTACTATTCTTCCTATTAACTTACCTGATTCTAAAACTCTTGATGTCTCTCATAAGTTTCGTAGTCTAGGTTTTATCTTTGATTCTACTATGTTTCTCTCTTCTCAGGTTAATAGTGTTTCTAGAAGCTCTTACTTTCATCTACGTAGAATAGAAAAACTTTTGCCTTTTTTTGATGATCCTACTCTTCTCCTTCTTGTTACTTCGTTAGTCTTATCTAGGATTGATTATTGTAACTCGCTCTACTATGGTCTTCCTGACTCTATACTCTATCATTTAAGTAAAGTTTTTAACTCTGCTGCTCGTCTAGTTGCTCGTGCCGCTTTCTTTTCTCATATATCTCCATATCTTGTTTTTTTGCACTGGCTACCTATAAAATATAGAATAATTTTTAAAATTTGCACGTTCATGTCTAAGTCTCAATCTAAATTATTTTCTAATTATTTATCAGATATATTAATTGAACCTAAACGCCCCGGTTTACGATCGTCTTCTTCTTCTCGCATTTTCTTAACTCGTGTTAAACACTCTTTTGCCAAATCAGCTTTTGCTTTTTCTGGTCCTTTTCTCTGGAACTCTCTACCTACTTCTCTGATTACTTCTCCATCACTTGCGAAGTTCAGAGCGGATCTCAAGACCCATCTGTTTTCAAAATTCATTGAGGAGCGCTGTTAAACATCGCGGAAATAGCGCTTTATAAGCTAATTGATTGATTGATTGATTGATTGATTGATTGATTGATAATAGAGCACGAAGGGTTAATGAGGGTTTGTAACGCACAAAAGCCTTTTCAAATACTTTGAAGTCTTGTGTTGTGTTTTCTTTTGTGGGATCTCAAAGACAACGAAGGTTTATGATCTATTTTCACTTTTCATAAGTTTAGAGGAATCAATAGCCCACAAACAGCTTATATAAATAAACGACGCATCCTACACGAAGCATGTGATAAGAGGGGATCTATTTGTTATATTTAAATATGGTAGCTGCACACACCGCGAAACAACACTGGGTTACCTTCACTAGGCCATTACTTTACAAAAAAATACTCCTGTATACTTGTGTGATATGAATATATCTCACGCAATGCTTTGTTTTTTATTGATTTAACACACGCATCTTCCATTTTATAAACACTTTTATTTGACTTCACGTTCATCCCTATAGTGTCATGCAATGGTAATTATGATGTTTGTAAAAGGCTGTATTTAGCAAACACGTATTCATTACGTGTTAAAATTTTTATTATAAAATGTTCTCTCAATTATAAGGTAAATGAAAAATTGATATTTGTAGCAACTTTAAATTTTGAAAATAATTTTTAAATACTGTCTAATATCAAAAATAGTATTTATGGTTTTTGGTAAACAGTTTGGTAAAAAGTAGGTAATGATTATGTTGTTTGCAACGTTAAGCTATTTTTTGTTTGGTTTTTTCCTCCGTGAAGACAATGTCCAGTCGCCATTTAGATTTGTTCTGTTAGTTTTATACACTGAATCAAGAGGCGGTGTATCAATGATAGATTCCGATAGATTTTAATGGAACAAATAGTACATAATATACTGATTACCACTGAGCAGCACAACATATGCTAATTGCCCCCTCAACTCACAGATTCTTTAGATGCTTTATAACTGAAAGCCTTTATATATATATATATATATATATATATATATATATATATATATATATATATATATATATATATGCACTGAAACATATTGTTGTAACCCTTGACCTCGTAACTACCAACACCGATGTTATAACTTCAACGATTTTTATATTTCCATCACCAGTGTTGTAGTTTCAATGATCTTCAAGATTTTTTTTAGCCTTTATTATTGCAGCTCTGACTGACATACGCAGAACTACTTACGATATATATATATATTATATATATATCTTTATTATGTTCTTCATATTTTCATTCATATTGACATTTTATTCATTGATTTGAAGCAGCCATCTTCGCCACAAAGGCTGTTTATCTTTTTCACACGACGTACACATGTGTTTATGTATAGGCGCAAGCACCGTATCATATATACGCTTAGTATATGATAGCCATTGAGATGTTTGACTTAGCGCGCATTTGAACCACTAAGCCATTTTGCCGGCCAAACATGCGACCACTTACGTCGTCTCCCCATTTACCGACCTTGTGATAAAGGTCTTTTCCTGATATGTTGGGTGGTGACTTGATAGTTATGCTTGCGTTGACGAAGGTTGTGTGTTGTTGTTTTAATTTTTGTAAAGTTTTGTAATTGATGGTAATAGAGGATGAATGACATGGTTGTTGTTATTTTCTACTTTCTTGAACGAATAGGGATATTTTAAACATATTAAGTCAAATAAATATTAGTAGTTGTTTGTTGAAACGCATGAAATTTCGTAGGTAAGCCAAACTATGGCTTTATTAGATGATCCATAAGCCACCATGTTTTCGAAACAAAAAGAAATATTTTTATTTCAATTGACAAAAATAGTTTGTTGAAACTCATGCAATTTCGTAAGTAAGACAACCAGGGCTTCAATAAGCAATATTTCTATTTAAAATTACAAAAATAATTTTGAATTTTATAATTAAATTTAATTACAATGCTTCAAAAATATTTAGTCAAGTTAATGTTTTGTATTAGTAGTTTTGAAACCATGAATATATATTAATTTAAAATCCATGCAATTTCGTAAGTAAGCTAATAAGCCAAGGATGTCAAATAGCCCGACCCGTGGTCGTATTTATATTTGCAATTTTCATTAAACTATATATCGCCCGTTTTGTTTATGCTACTTTCTGTTGATAAGTGTCAATAAGATGGCGAATGACAGTAAAGGACCTCCTTCGCTGCTGGTTGGATTAGTATTGATTATAAAGTCAAAGTAGAAATAACAAACTGTTGAATAAAAAATTAAATTGTTTTATAAAAATAAATTATTAAATTTAAAATTAATTAAATGCGCGAGGCAACGCCCGCATAAATGCCGCGCTTTAGAAAATATTACAGCCGATGTAAATACCGCAGCACATATTTTACTTCTTCGGGGGTAAATACCACTACTTATGAATGATTGCTAGATCCATGGTAAATACCTTAAAGTTTAATCTTTAATTATTAAGTACATTAATGTAACCATTGATTTTTTATTAAGCCCCCTACATATGTCAGTCTTTGAGACCTTTGAGTTGACAGTTTTAACTGCGCAAACCAAACCGGATTGATCGTGTGTAGGCCATTCAGTCGAACAGTACAGTCCTCAAAACTGGCTTGTGCAGATTCAAATTTATCCTGAAATTTTAACTGAACTGAACAAAATGTTTGATGTGTGTAGCAAGCACAATTAAGCTGCACAGTTTTTATTTAATTTTATCATCACATTCCTGTCGCTATGTATGTACTGTAGGCTTTTGCTACAAATGAAATTGGGAATTGTTCCGAAACCTGAAAAATATAATCACAAATCACTTCATAAATAACAGGAGAGTTTTATTTCTAAAAAAAACTTTTTGTACTCACCTTCTAATATTATATACCTGCACAGTCACACTATTTGTTTGACACAACTTGGCTGATGGTTATTGTTGGTAAATTTGTCAATGTGATCTTGTGTAAATTGTGCAGTCTCAAAATCATTCCTTTTGTGAGTTTCATTATCAAAAAATTATATTAAAATTAAAAATTGTTGAATGAGTATTAAAGAAGAGATTTTAAGCAAGCTATGTACATGTGCCCGAAGAATTGCAAGTTAGCGATATATACATCTACCCAAGAGTTAATAAATATGCTCGGAGTCAGTATAGGTAAACTGGTAAAAAATAAAAAGTAAAGTAAATGTTGCAGATGATATTGTTTTTTTTTATATTGTCAGCAATATTTTCATTAAATTAGAACCTCTTTGAATATTGCAACATCTTTATTTAATTTAATCTTTTTTCTTCCGTCAGTTTTGAATAACGCATATCATATTTTATATTATTATAATTATATTTATATATTTAAGTTAACTAGATACATCAAATCAATCACCAATCAGACAAACACCAAGCAGTATAAATAATAATAATGTTAACATCTTTTATTTTCACCACAAAAAATTACATTAAGATAGATAAAATTAAATGAAATAAAGTTCGAATAAAATAATCGACGATAATCAAAAATGATTTAGGTAAAAAATTATAAAAGCATATTCCACTTAGTTTGTCATCTAGTGAAAGAAAAACGAGATGAATACAACGAGAAAAGATTAGTTTTACATGATTCATTCAGTCAAATTTCTATCACAATAAACAGCTTATGATGAGGATATCGCAGAATAATACTATTATAAAATTGATCAGACCAAATAATGTCACAACAACAACAACACACGTTTAGACAACATTTTCCCCGAGATCGGGGTTGCCATTTGGCTCCCTATGATGAAACCGAAATACCCCTCGACGCCATCCACATCTGTCACTCGCCTCACTATCACGCAACCCCGCTTTCACCCTGTCCTTCTCCACCTGCTCTCTCCATCCCAATCGCGGACGACCCCTTCCTACCACTCCTTCAACCTCGAACTCCAACGCTCGCCTAATCCCATCCCTTTCATCCCTTCTCAACACATGTCCATACCACCGCAATCTCGATCTCCTTATCAATGTCACAATGTCCTCATTCAGTCCCATCATTGACATCAGCTCTGTACTACTCCTATCCTTCACTCTAACCCCACACATCATCCTCACCATAGCTCTTTCAGCCCTCTACACTTTCCTCCTCTCTCCTCAACACCCAAGTTTCACCACCATATACCATCGCTGCTCTCACACATGCTTTATATACCCTCCCTTTCATCGTCACTGACCATTTCTTTCCACACAATACCCCACCCAGTTCCCTAAATTTCATCCATCCCACACGAACTCTAGTCGTAACTGCGCTCAAACATCCTCCATCCGCGTTCAGCTTATCCCCTAAGTAAACAAAGCTTTCCACTCTTTCAATGCCACCACTCAACCCCGTCCTTGCGTCCGTCCTATTAATCACACCATGAACACATTTCTTTCATTTGAACGTGCCTTCCACCTTTTTCAGTGCCCCCCTCACACCACTACATCTCTTATGCACCCATTTCTGACATCCTATACACAATACCAAATAATGTCAACCAGCGACAAATCGAAACGAATGAAAAAACCTAGCGGCGAAATTTCAAATGTGTTGATTATTATTTTTAAATATTTTGAATTTCCAAGTAAATTATTATGGAGGTTATTAGAGTTATTGTCTGTTTTATATTGTTTTGAATTGAAAAAATTAGACTCATGGCAGACAGTTAGCTCCAATATTTCGATTGTGTTGTCACGGAGTAGTGCAATGTCGGGACGAAGTGATTTGAAGAGACAGTGGGCGGATCCCATCACAAACGACGTCTGCATACATCGTTCCCTCTGGTCCTGTGCATTATTTTAATTTTTCTATTATTATATTTAGAATATTGTTATGGCGTGTTGTGTATCTTTTTAAAGCTGCAGTTGGATAGGACATGTTTGTTGGTTTGCCGAACATTGCAAAAAGTACAAAGAACAGAAGACGATTTTCCTCATCTAAATAGATTAGCATTCGTTGGAAGCTGTTGAATAAGGCTTTTCCTAACAAATTTAAACAGTACTTCAGGAAGTAAGGCGGTGAGCCTCGACCAGTGAGCAATTCTAACCACGGAAATGTTGTCTTTAATCGATTTAAAAATGGTCCCTTGGCAGCGGAGTGACAGCGAATGTTCATTTACTTGCCGGTTCTTTAGCGCTTAGTGTCGATTTTGTGTCATTTGAGTCGTGAAGCATGTTGTCAATTTTATTGTATGTCTTATTGTATGACTCACTCCATAAGCATTTTATGCTCTTCTTGGCCTTTTGGTTTAAAGTAATTTCGTAATTTTACTCTTAGAGATTCGGCAAAATGTTTGAGTGATCTAACATTCAAACCACCTTACTTATATGGGAGCGACATAGCTTCCAACAGACAGCTGCTGATAAGCAATGATAGCCATGTTCTTGCCGATTTGGTGACCAAGGTATCTGAGTTTTCACCAATCCAAGTCAGCGATGTATCGTACATTCGAAACTCAAACGCAAATTGTGACGGCAAGTAAAATCTGATGATTTATAGTTTGAGTTGAGCTATAATAATAATAATAATAATAATAATAATAATAATAATAATAATAATAATAATAATAATGTCATTTTATATAGCGCCATGGCAAGCGACTGAGGCGAATTATCATTAACTTGACAATCTTTACATTTAGCATATATGTTGTGTTTAGTATATATTAAGCCTATTTGCCCTGAATCTAAATTCCCAAAATGTTTAAACTGTCAGTGCATGGAATGAAATTTCATATCTTTTGGCAATTAACTCTGTTCCGAAAACTGGAAAATATATGCTTATTTAACAGATAAAGAATTTTGAATTGAAATAAAAGTTAATGCAATACATTTTATTTTTACAATGTGTTACTTATTGCTTGAAGAGATACAGTGAGTGTTCAGATCGATAAAAGAAAAGTATTATTATTTTGCACACATCTAATCATTAAGTTCTTCGCCTTTAATCACAGCAAAACCGAAATTTGTTAAACAGACACTTATGGATGATAGCTATAGCATAAGACAAGACAATTCACAGAACCATCAAAGATAACACCAGAATAATCTTGTATAATGCTATTATAACAACTAAAATAACACTAAAATGATAACACTTGTATAAACATTTTGTATATATATATATAATTTAATATAATAAAGTTTGTCATCAATTTTCCTTACTAGAATTTTCAGGAAATTGTTCAATTGATTGAAAATAAAATTATTATCCAAGACTATCATGAAAATTGAATAAAACTGTTATTACCCAAATTCATCATACGGATCTCGATTTTTCACACATCATCTTCAGTGCAGCTTTGCTTCATGAAGTTTCTTTAAACAAAACAAGGTTACTAACTTAGCATAAGAGAGCTACCCAGTTGGTGTCATGTTTTTCATGTTCTTTGTTGCTGTCACTTCTTTAATAACAATGAAGAACAACGAAAATCGAAATAAGGTTTATCTACATGATGAACTTGGATAATAATTCTACTTTCAATAAATTAGCATGATGAACTTGGATAATAATTCTGCTTACAATAAATTGAACATTTTCCAGAATATTCTAGTAAGCAAAATTGAAAAGACAAACTTTAAATTATCTAATGCCAACAATTTGGTAGAATTCATACAATACTTTATAGAATATGGTCTCCTTCAATCAATTCAATCAATCAATCTTCGTTTTGCGTCCAGAGACCCGTTTCCCGAGGTAGGACGTTGTTCTCTTTGCCATCAACTTTTTGCGCCAAATTAGACGATCAGTTGTATCTATTTCATTTAAATTTAGGGCTTTCATGTCTTGTTCGATTGTTTGCGACCAGGACTTCATTTCGTTTGACATGACCAAATCACCGCAGACGGTGTTGCCGGCATTCGTCCTTTATATCATCTAAACCAGCACGACGCAAGATTTCGGTAGATTTGATGTGGTCCTTCAGACTAATTCGTTACATCCATCGGAGCATTTTCATGTCGGTTCGTTGAAGTTGTTGTTCCAGTTTGGTTGTCATTGGCCATGTTTCTGCACCATATAACAACACCGGACGTATCACAGATTTATAAAGTCTTGATCGTAATGGTGGTGCGATGTCACGCCGCATCAATATAGAGGCAAGGAGATGCCATTTATTCCAGGCTGCACGTATACGTATATAGAACATTCCCTAGTTATTGAAACGATGTGACTTTCTCTACCTTAATGGCTTCAAAAACAGTGCTATTTCGAATTTGTTGTTGTGGATTGATGCAAGCAGGACAAACAAAATGGACACTTTAGATAAAGTACCAATTATTTTTGAACAACGTTTGTGACACCACTGGTTACACTACCGACACTTGATTGTTACCAACACCAGCTTTACAAACTGAACAGGGCCATCGTCCAGTAGCTGTGGATTGGATGGGTTCACCAGTGTTCATTGCTTTGGTTTTGCTGATGTTGACTTTAAATCCATGATCGGCGAGTCTGGTGTTCCAATTTTCAAACATCTGTGCTGCATTCTGCTCAGACATGGCTGTTAAAACGATATCATCAGCATATATTAGATTCCAAATGTCACCAGTGCGTATCGGTTTTGTGATTTCTTCCATCACAGTTATAAATAACAGTGAACTCCAATGCCGATGTCAAATGCATCTGTGTTCCCGACCGTTGTGCTGACAAGAGTCTTAGTATTCGTATACATTTCCATCACAAGTCGAACAAGATATTCTGGAATGAGTTGTCGACGTAGACTCCACCTGATTGCTTCACGGTGAACTCGATCAAATGCTTTTTCAAGGTCTACAAAAATGTGTGATAGTTTTTGATGCTTTGCATCAATTGTTGATTTTCCCGCTAGGAAACCAAATTGATAATTTCCGATTGTGATGCACCACGTTAATCTTCTCTCAATGATTTTGTCGACAATCTTCAGGGAGTGTTCTAACAGACGTACACCCCGATATGATGAACAGTTCAATGAATCACCTTTGCCTTTGTATAGCGGGACTCATGCTATAGTTCCATTCAGTCTGCATTGAGCAATTTCTCCAGATTTCACGGCAAAATTGTAGTAACGTTTGGATACCTGATGCTTTGATAATGTTGTTTGTGAGTCTAGAGGGCCCTGCTGCCTTTCCTCCTTCTTAGCTTTCAGAGCTTCTGTAAGCTCCTCTATAGTTTTGTCTGGAATCGGACCTTCGATGGGTGGAGCGTCAAAGTTAACATTGATGGGATTTGTTTCATTTAACAGACGGTTGAAGTATTCTCTCCACTGTAACTTGATCTCATCTTGTTAAAGAACCATCTCATTTTTGTCATTTTTGATACATGAGGCACCAACTATGTCTTTTTTCGTACGCTTTGCTTGTTTTGCTATACGATACAGAGATTTCATTTGTTCACCTTTGCTTTTAGTGAGCCACTCTCTGCACTGATCTGTCCGAGCCAGTGCAACTTGACGTCTTGCATAGTTCTTCTCACGGAAAATTTTATGGTCATCAACAGACTTTGATTTTTGCCATGGCTTGTATGCAACTTTATTTTCAGCTATTGCATTTTGTACACTGTCATTCCACCACCAAGTGTCACGTTCATGCTGACGTTTTGTACCAGTTTTCCCACAAACTGTAGTTGCAGCTTTCATCAAAGCGGTTTTTGTATGTACTCCAATCTGTACTGGCTTGCGATTGGTGGTCTAACTGTGGCGACAATCTGTTGAAATTATTCTCGATGAATATTGCTTTTCAGCTTCCACGTTTTGATTCTCCGAGGCATTTGTTTAGACTTATGTTTTGACAGTTCGACAACAAGGTCTGTCACAAGGAGTCTGTTGGGCGACACATGATTCGCCAGGTATAACTTTGACGTTTTTGAACAGCCTTCGGTGTTGTTGCTTGACAGGGAAGAAATCAATTTGCGTGGCTGATGGTCTACTTTGTATGTTATGAGATGTTCCAACCTCTTTCTAAAATATGTGTTTAGTAAACAAAACCCGTGACTTTCAGCAAACTCAAGGATGTGGTTGCCATCTTCATTCCGTTTTCCATAGCCAAAACCGCCATGTACGTTGTCAAAACCATCTGTTTTCTCTCCAACGTGGCCATTGAGATCGCCTCCAATCAGGATTGTTTCAGATTTTGGTATTGTTGAGATGGTGTCAAAGAATGCAGCCCAGAAGTCATTTTTCATCTCTTCTGATTCGCCTGTCTGTGGTCCGTATGCAGAAAAAATAATCATTGTTTGCTGATCCACATGAGACGTGAATTAATCCTTTTAATATCCAGTACTTCTTGGGCTAGCGGTTCTCTGACAAAAATTCGAACACCATTTTTGGCCGTCTTTTGACCATTCCAGAATAGTTTATATTTTTCTGTCTGAGTTGACATGACATACCATTCGATTTCCATCGGGTTTCCTGAAGGCAGTAGATGTCAATCCTTCTACGCTCGAGCATTTCTGCGATTTCCATGCTGCGGCTAGTCAGTGATCCAACATTGAGCGTTCCAAGTCTAAGTACCATAGAGGGGCCATTCTGAATTTTTCTGCAACATCCCTCCGCTATTGCATACTTCCCAGGGATTCTTGGCACCCCTTGACCACTTAAGGCCTGCTGGGGACTAGGAGTCGTTGTTTTTCTTTGTGATGGCATAAGAGTAATTTGTAATAAGTTTTTACATCCGGACACCCATCCTGACGACAACCACCAGTTATAAGCGGTGGGCCTAGCCTTTTGCTCAAAAGCACGCAAGGCAGCGTGGATGCAGTTTTATGTCATGCCCAGGACAAGAATATGGTCTCCTTCCAACATATATATTCACAATTCTTTTTTTGTTAAATGTGCATGTATTTTTCAGGTTTCTTAACTGAGTTAATTGCCAAAAGATATGAAATTATATATATATATATATGTTGGTAGTAGACGATATTTTTTTAATTTATACAAGATTCTATAAATTCTACCGAATGTTTGGCGTTAATATGTTAACGCCAACATTTGTATGCCTACTCTGCGTTCAAAAAAAGTTTTTTTTGATAAGAACTTCAACACCACGTAGTTTTTTGAATTCGTATTTATTCAAAACATACATGAAATTTGTCAGTCGACAGCGCTGTTTCGGCTATTTAGCCATCATCGGAGCTAAATATTATTGTGAATAATATTAAAATATTAAAATCATTGAAATGAGATAAATTAGGAAGATATAAAATAATATTAAGATGAAATTAAGCTGACAGCGCTGTTTCGGCTATTTAGCCGTCATCGGAGCTGAATATTATTGTGAATAATATTAAAATCATTGAAATGAGATAAATTAGGAAGATATAAAATAATATTAAGATGAAATTAAATTATATATTGAATGTTGATAATAATAGTGAATAATTTTGAAATATTAAAATCAGTGAAATAAGATAAATTAGGAAGATATAGAATAATATTAAGATGAAATTAAATTATATATTGAATGTTGATAATAATAATGTAATAATGTAACGTATCTTTATAATATGGTTAAACATAAAATTGAAGATAAAATTAAATAATTAAACATATTTATAGTCAAATTTTAAATATATATATATATTAAAAATACCACTGCATTTTCAGCTTTGATCAGTTAGTTCCAATTCATTGCTGATTGCGTCACTGGCTTCAGTTATTACATCGTCATTCCATGATTTGTTATTTATAAAATTAGGTTTGAGACCGTCGTAGATACATTTTTTAAGAAATATTACTGCATTTTCAGCTTAGATCATTTGATAAAAGCTGAAAATGCAGTGATATTTTTTAACAATTGTATTTACAGTTATTATGAAATTCAGTGATGTTTCTTAACAATTGTATTTTTTTTAGTCTTTATTATTACAGCTCTGACATACGCAGAACTACTTACAATGTTACATATATATTATCTATATATCTTTTATTGTGTTCTTCATATATTCATTCATTGATTTGAAGCAGCTGATGTTTGATTCAGCGCGCATTTGAACCACTTATTAGCCTTTTCTTCGCCAACATGCGACAATTTACGTCGTCTTCCCATTTACCTATGGTTTGTTGCTCTATTGATGATTTTTGGTTCTTAAGTCAAATGTTGATCCTAAGCATAATACAAAAAGTGATAATTTCGTTCGGCTTTTTTTAAGCAATTGCCTATGTTGGGGTAGTTATCTGGCTTATGATAGGTCTGAGGGTTTGATTATCAAATCAATCAATCGTCGTTTAAGCGTCCGTGGTTCCCTTATGCTCAAGGCATCTTCATTCAGCCCAGCAGTTTTCAATGGTTGTTTGTCATGTTGTCTTCGGATCGAGATTCATCAAGATCGAGATTTAAATAGTCTATATTGCTGCATTCTCTCTCCTTTTTACTTAAGCGAACCAGCGCATACAATGTTTTTGCAAAGCTTTATTTATTGATTGAAGCCCGCTACGAAACAATATCTTAACTGATTCAATGTAGTCGACCAAACGCACACGCAATATCTATCGCAACGTTTTTTGTCTTTTCTGTGCAGTTGCTGTTCAGGGCTTTTGGTCATGGGCCATTTTACTGCTTCATAAACCAGTAATGGTATCACGGACTGTCGTTTTTGTTCGCAGCTGCGGAGGAATGTCAGGTCGAGTGAATATAGAAGCTAGGGTTTTGACAAGTTAGGCAAATGAAATTTCCCGCTACAGAAGACAATGCTCCAGTTATTTCCGGGCACCTTTCATGACAATTTTTTACAATGACACAAAATTAAGTTGCTGCCAACACCGGCATTGCAGACCGAGCATGGCCAGCGGCCGGTAGGAGCGCTTTTTGCATAATCAGCGCTTTTGTCTTTCCTATGTTCCCTTTGAGCCCTTGTTTGGCCAAATGTCGACTCCAGACCTCAAACTTTTTCGCTGTCTCTACTTCGGATGTAGCCGTCAGTACTATATCATCAGCATACATGCGTATTTAGTAATTTTTTTCATCACCGATATGAACAACAATGAGCTAAGGATTGATCCTTGATGTAATCCAATTCACATATTTTCTGCAGATTAAAGGTGAAAGGATACTTTCTCTCTTTTGCGTTTGCTTTAGAGGTTTCAACGCAAACACACAGCGTATATGAATGCGCGTGCAAACCACGCATCATACACATTGCATATGGTATGTGGGGATCTATATGTATATATGTACACACACACACACATATATATATATATATATATTATTTAATAATTATATATATATATATATATATATAATTATTAAATAATACTATCGCCATAGTATTATTTAATAATTTAAATTTTAATATATCTATTTTTCTAATAACAAATTGTAGGTTATTATTTGCTTTATTAGTTAGTTAAATTAACAAAATGTTTTATAATATTCATTTTACTGCCTTGTGAGTGATGTTGGATCATCAAAGGCTAGGCCCACCGCTTATAACCGTGGTTGCGTAAGGAAGGGCGTCCTGCGTAAAAATTAGCCAAAAAAATACTTATGATGACGGAAGTGACAATGGCCCTCAGTATCCGGCAGAAGAGATTGCGAAGAATTCAGTCCATGGGGTTGCGGTGCAAGGCCCTGTGGATGGTCTGGCTACTGGCACCCCACTCTTTAGCGTGGCGGTGCAAGGCATTATGGATGGAAGGATTACTTGCAGACCAAGGGTTTGGAGGTTTGGTACCTGGAATGTAGGCACGTTGACAGGAAGGAGTTTGGAAGTGGTGAAGTTGCAGAGGAGAATGGTTGACGTGGCTGCATTACAGGAGATCAGATGGAAGGGAGAGTATACAAGGTTTGTGGGGGCTAAAGGTGGAAGATATGTTGTGGTGGAAGGGGGATGATGGTACGGGAGGAGTCGGCGTGATGGTAAGAGAAGAGTTGGTGGAGCAGGTATTGGAAGTGAGGCGGAAAAGCAATGGTGTAATTGTGGTTGTGATGGTGTTTGGAAAGGTAATAGTGAGGGTAATATCAGGATGAGAGGAGGAAAGTGTACTGCAGAGGGCTGAAAGAGCTATAGTGAGGATGATGTGTGGGGTTAAAGTGAAGGATAGGAGGAGTAGTACAGAGCTGATGTCGATGATGGGACTGAATGAAGACATTGTGATATTGATAAGAAGATCGAGATTGCGATGGTATGGACATGTATTGAGAAGGGATGAAAGGGTCGGGATTAGGCGAGCGTTGGAGTTCGAGGTTGAAGGAGTGATAGGAATTGGGATGGAGAGAGCTAGTGGAGAAGGACATAGTGAAAGCGGGGTTGCGTGATACTGAGGCGAGTGACAGATGTGAATGGCGTCCCCCGATCTCGGGGAAAATGTCGTCTAAACGTGTGTTGTTGTTTGTTTTATAATATTCATTTTAATGCTATTAATTTAAAAATAACATTTTAAAATTTTAACATTTTAAATAAATTAATGAAATATATTAAATAAAAACTAATACAATTAAAATAGTTTAATTGCAACAGGAAAGCTTTTTTCGGCAAAATTACCATCATCAGTGTCATAATTTGAAATAATATAAAATATTGGGACTATAGTAACCAAAAACTAAAATAAATACAATAATATAGAAATTGTATAATATTTATAATTTATATCAATCAATCAGTCCTCGTTTATAGTTTCCATCCTTTATGGGTCGGACTGTTCCATTCATCAGCCTCTGTCTCCAAGCCGATCTTCATTGCATCTGTCTCTTTGAGCGCCTTCATGTCTTCCTGTATTGTCTGCGTCCAGCACTTTTTTGGGCGACCTCTTGGGCGGGTGCTAGGCACCTGGTGCTCAGAAACGGAAATTATTGTATCGTTTTCGCTTCGCTTCACATGGCCAAACCATCGTAGACGATGACGACGACATGCATCCTTCAACGTGCACAGTCCCGATCGGTTCAGGATCTCGGACTTCTCGGTTGTATGGATATGTATAGCTGTGACAAATGCGTCGTAGGCATTTGATCGAGTTGCTTCCAACTCCATCGGGCGATCATCTTTTAGCTTTTAGGTAGTTAACACTGTTTATGTTGAGTGTTATAAGTTTTTGACTTTCTAATTTGATTAAGTCGTCCATTAATTTTTCAATTTCAATTTCTTTTTAAAGATTCTTAGGTTTCCTCATGTAATGACAATTAAGTCCAAGGTTAAGGAATTCAGCGATTGTCGGTTGATATTTACTTAGATTAATAATAGATATATATATATATATATTTTATTATATAAATAATAATTATATTATATTATTGGTAAACCATTACCCGCCATAGGCCAGACGTACGAGATATATGTATATATATTATACCTGTTGTCTCTCACGAGACTCATCAGTAGCCTACCGAATAAAGTTCAAGATAACACAACTCAAATATTGTAACCAAGAAACTCAAATTGAGGTGTCGCGACCAATCGGTTAGAACATCATCGTGTGTTACAAGGTTTGAGAACCCATTAGGTCGCAAGAGGTATTATTGGTAAACCGTTACCCGCCATAGGCCAGACGTACGTTTCGTCTCTCACGAGACTCATCAGTAGCCTGCCGAATAAGGTTTAAGATAACACAACTCAAATATTGTAACCAAGAAACTCAAATTGAGGTGTCGCGACCAATAGGTAAGAACAACATCACGTTGTTACAAGATTTAAGAACCCATTCAGTCGCAAGAGGTATTATTGGCAAACCATTACCCGCCATAAGCCAGACGTACGTTTCGTCTCACGAGACTCATCAGTAGCCTGCCGGATAATATATATGTATATATATTATACCTCTTGTGACTGAATGGGTTCTTAAACCTTCTAACAACGCGATGTTGTTCTTACCTATTGGTCGTGACACCTCAATTTGCGTTTCTTGGTTACAATAATTGAGTTATATACTCTTAAACTTATGGTTTACCAATTATATATGCATATAATTTACCAATTATATATGCAATATATATATTCTTATATATGCATATATAATTGGTAAACTTATGGTTTATATATATATATATTATCAAAGCATCTGGTACTGCAGGTATCCAAACCTTACTACGACTTTGCCGTGAAGTGTGGGGAAATTGCTCAATGCCGACTGAATGGAACTATAGCATGACAGTTCCGCTATACAAAGGCAAAGGTGATCCATTGAAATGTTCATCATATCGGGGTATACATCTGTTAGAACAGTGCTTTTCAAACTTTTTTATTCCACGGACCGGTACGGAATTTAATGGGCATGCTGCGGACCACCATTACACAATATATACATATATATATATATATATATATACATATATATATATATATATATATTTATATACAATATATATATATATACAATATATATATACAATAAACATACCGTGAATGTTGGTAGATTGTAGATTTTGTTAATTTTAGAAGCATGGAATCTTCTGGCTACAATGTTAATGTTGTGTTTTGCTGTTTTGAAGAGTTGAAACACAAACTAAATAGAAAACAATAAGCGTAATGTACGTATACTAATTTATTACGTAAAATAAATATAACGTTCTATAACCAAACGAATTGAACGAACTAAAAAGCATGTCACAGTAAAAGTCACACTGTACATTAATTATCGCCCAAAAACAAATAGAATAAATAGTGATTTACCCTGCACATAACACTTAATATAATTGGTCACGTGTCCTTTCGTGTTATCACAATGAATATTATTTAGCGTAATGCTTATGCATCTGTGAGCTTGCTTAGCTTTAAACTTAGTAATAATAATAATTTAACTTTTTCAATTGCGTCGCTGTTTAAGCTATGAAGTTTTTCTCATTAATATTCAACATTTTTGTAACTTCGCCATCAAAGTCAAGTCAACTGCGGTTTTCCCTTTAGAATTTTTCCCGTCCCGCGGTACTTCCCACACGAAAAATATCCCTCGCTTTTCATTCCCGCTCCGCCCCGCGAGTTTCCCTCCAACTTCTGTTCCCAACCCGCAGTTTTCCCGCGGGTATTTGCGGGAAATTTCCCATGTAGACCTCTACTTCAGTAACTGAAGCTAAATTAAAAAATTCTGGCTCTCGCGCTCACACTTTTATGCTTATCTCACCAGTACTAATTAATGAAATAATTTTTGGTTTGCCTGTCAAGTCTTAATTTTATCTTTTTTGAATATTTTAAAAAATTTTGGGAGCTCGCCGCGTCGTGCTGGCTTAGACGATATAAAGGACGAATGTCGCCAACACTGTCTACGGTGGTTTGGTCATGTCAAACGAAGTGGAAACCGCGCCATAACTTCTCTTGCAAATGTTGAAGTACCTGGCACACGTCCCAAAGGCCGACCAAAAAAGTCCTGGTCGCAAACAATCGAGCAAGACACGAAAGCTCTAAATTTAAATGAAATGGATACAACTGATCGTCTAATTTGGCGCAAAAGTTTGATGGCAAAAAAAACAACGTCCTACCTCGAGATACTGGGTCTCTTTAAATTTTTATCAACATAATTGAGTCTGTTTAAAATTGAAATTTCATTTTTATTAAGAAACATTTTATTAAAATTATTGAAGATAGATCTAATAATAGATCTTTTCGTTGTTACAATTTTTCATTAGAATTTCATTCATGTTTCTTTTTTCAATAAATCAATTATTAACGCACTGACGATGACGGTTTAAAGTCGAAATAGATCCTCTGCAATAATTTTAATAAAATATTTTTTTAATAACAATAAAGTTTCAATTTTAAACAGACTCAATTTTTTTGACAAAAATTTACTAAGACAAATTTAAAAATTTGATTATAAGTTGATAAACACTTTTAAATCGGTGGATTTATTACATATTGTCTAGGATTTGGTTCTCATATATATATATATATATATTATATGTTATATATTTATATAATATATTTGAAGCTGCCGTTCGAGCACGCATACGTGCAGCCTGGAATAAATGGCATCTCCTTGCCTCTATATTGATGCGGCGTGACATCCCACTACCATTACGATCAAGACTTTATAAATCTGTGATACGTCCGGTGTTGTTGTATGGTGCAGAAACATGGCCAATGACAACCAAACTGGAACAACAACTTCAACGAATCGACATGAAAATGCTCCGATGGATGTAACAAATTAGTCTGAAGGACCACATCAAATCTACCGAAATCTTGCGTCGTGCTGGTTTAGATGATACAAAGGACGAATGCCGGCAACACCGTCTGCGGTTGTTTGGTCATGTCAAACGAAGTGAAAACAGTGCCATAACTTCTCTTGCTGATATTGAAGTACCTGGCACACGTCCCAAAGGCCGTCCAAAGAAGTCCTGGTCGCAAACAATCGAACAAGACATGAAAGCTAAATTTAAATGAAATAGATACAACTGATCGTCTAATTTGGCGCAAAAAGTTGATGGCAAAGAGAACAACGTCCTACCTCGGGAAACCGGGTCTCTGGACGCAAAACGAAGATTGATTGATTGATTGATATATATTATATATATATATATAAATTTTATATATATATAAATTTTATATATATATATATATATATGAAAATCTGCTTAACCCTTAGCATACCAAGCCAATGTCATCAACATTGTTTACCAAGCTGGGGTCCTCAAGGGACCCCAATTATTTTTTGATATTTCTCAGTTATTTGATGATTATTGGGTGTTTTAAGATATTTTTTAGTAAAACAAGTATTCTGAGCATAATTGATTTTTCTTCTTTTCATCGATTATTCAAAATTTTCATCCGTTTAAAATAATATAATGAAAAATTTATTATAATAAAAATAGGTAAATGTTATGTATGTATATAATATATTTATAAATTTATATATATCAATCATTGGTTGCTATCCCTGCAATCCTTGGCGCATGTCACAGTGGTGATTGTCTTCCTGTGTGTTTCACAGACAAAACGTTTACATTCTCCACAGACTGTGTTAACTTTTTTGTCTTTGTTTCTGGGACAGTAAGAACATCTTCCCCTTTTGATCTGCTGCTGCCTTGATGCTGATGGTATATTTTGGGTTGTAGTGTTGCGTGCTACAACTACTCCTGCAGCTTCAATTGCTTTGACAACTGGAAGGTGGAGACCATTTAGATTGGTTGTCCTTCGTAGAATGTTGGGTTTGGTCAGTTCTTTGCCTAATTCTAACAAAAATTGATATCTAATATTCTTCATATGTCTATTCCAGTCATTGTTTTTCGACATCCAAATTATGAAGGCATTCAGGGCACCAATATCGAGCATATTCATGCAAAGTCTTAGAGGCCATCTTGAGGTTCGTCTAGCACAAGAATATTCTCTAATCAATTTATCTGCATTGTCCACTCCACCCTTGGTATTATTGTATTCCAGTATCATGTTGGGCTTCCTGTGACTTTCAGAGGATACTGAATTATCTAGAAATTGAGTTGAGAGTAAACGGACTGTTTTGTTTTTCTTTGGGACATAGCTGACTACTGCTACCCCGTTAGAAAATATAAATTTTGATGAAAGTATGTCTCGTCCTCTTGCATTTTCTATAACTGAAGGAATATCAGTTTTTTTAGTTCTCAATGTTCCTGTCATGGTGATGCTTTTTTGCAGCAAAAATTCTGCAGTCTTCACGGATGTAAAAAAATTGTCTGTAGTGACACCTCTTCCAGATCCAAACAGTGGTTCCACCAAGTCACATACTACGCGGTGTCCTAAATTTTTCTCTGGTGCATTTCCTGGAAGCTTTCCAGTGTAGACTTGTAAGTTGTACAAATATGAAGTCTTCACATCTGTGGCCACCCATATTTTTATTCCATATTTTGCTGGTTTTGATTTCATGTACTGCCTCATCGGACATTTGCCTCGAAATGCTACAAGCTGCTCGTCTACTGTGATGTTTTCAAATGGCGTAAAAAGCGTTTGGCAATTTATTACAAACCAATCCCAAACTTCACGAATAGCTGCAAGTTTATCAGTTGTTCTCCTTTGAGCACGTGTTAATTTGTCGTCAAACCTGATAAATTGAAGGATGAGTGCAAATCTGTTTCGTGCCATGGCAGCAGTAAAAACAGCACGACGAATATTTTCATCTGTCGTCCACATTTCAGAAATATTTTCCTTACTACAGCGAAGAGCTCCAGCAATCAGCAGAACACCAAAAAATGCTTTTATTTCAACAGGGTCTACATCTGTCCAAGCTTTCTGTTTATTCGAATCAGCAGTTGCATTGAAATCATTAATAACTCTAGAAGCTTCAGCATTGGTGAAGGTGCATATAGCATCCACAATTCGGTCGTCAAAGAACCAGTTGAAAATTTCAGATATCGTCGATGCAACATTAATTGCGCGTGTTGGCCCGGGTGATCCCTTGACAATGTTATATTGACGACGGCGAGATGATGGTGGCACAGAACTTGTCCATCTTCTACCTGATTTTGCTGTGAATTCATCTTCATCCGAATTTGTATCCGAATTTTCACTAGCACTGTCACTATATTCAGAATTTACTTCAAGATTGTCCTCCAATTCGGATGCATCTCCTGCTGGTATAAATTCTTCATCAGATTGTTCCAATACATCTTCCGGGTCACTGTCACTGATTTCACATTCATTTAACATTCGGAGAATCTCATCTGTAGTTTGTCTACGAGCCATTTTTCTTATTTTCAAACGTTTACGTTTATATTTTATGATATCAAAATCTTTACAGCAAATTATAAACTTTATTTGAAACAGAAAATAATAATTTTCAACGGAAGTTTTGCAAATGGAGGACAAATTAAAAGTAAGTAAGATGAGCAAATATTCAGTAAGAATGCAGAATAATACTTTTTAATACTGAAACCTTTAAAATGTGTCTACAATTTCAGCCATAAGTGTTAAAAAACAAAAACACAATCGGTAACGTAGTGTACCAAGCGTGTAGGACCCCAATGCTCTTTTTTACTGTTTTTGAAATAACGTATAATAAAAACAACAATGGAATATTTATTGCTACCCTAATCGGGAGGAATAGAAAAATCATGGTGGAATTTGTTTGGTTACTTTTGACAGGGTTAAGGAAAACTACTCTTGAAGGACCCCCCTTGGTATGTTAAGGGTTAAACAAACTATAATTATTGGCGAACTATAATTATTGGCGACGAAATAATTATATATATGCATTGCTGTATATATATTAATATATATGATGTGAATGTAAAATGGTAAAATATAAAATATATATAATGTAAATGTAAAATGTAACCTTTTATATTTTACCATATAATCTTAATTTTTTTATAGTTCTGTCACTTTAAAATTGCATATAATTTTTTTTAGCCTCCACTAAGATTTCCTTTCCTCATGAACGAAAGTCATCGTGGGCCCACAATATTTAACTTGCCTCCTCCACATTTTCCACCTCCTCTTTTTTTTCAACCGCCCTTGCAAAATGTTCAGTTTATAACTAATTCTACTACAACGAACCAACCAATTGACGGAAATTCATTGGACCAAAACTTACAAGCTCTGCCGTTTAACTTTGTTCGTAACGATTCTTCTCAATTTATTGGGAACAGTTTTATTCCAGATGAAGAAAGTTTTAAGCGATCTTCGATTTCTACCACAAATCATGAAAAAGAAGTTTTTTTCAAATTTTCAAATTCACCACCCTGTCAAGTTTTAAGGATGCCTTCTCTAAATTTTTTGGTCAGTAGTACGGATGATACTGCCTATCAAACTAGTCAATTTAAACAAATTAAAAAAGTATCAGCCCACTACAATTTAAAGAGTAGTTCATGTAAAAATAGGTTTTTTGATTATAAAAATGATTTGGATAGAAATAAGTCATTTATTCTTAGAAAGGTATGTTTAATTTATTTCTATACACATTTTTATAGCTGATTTTAAAAAAAAATAAATTTTTTAATTTCAAATTTAAATTCTAATCACCACCGTCAAATATTTTGGTGATTTTAACAATAAGCCAACTTCAAAATTGACTTACTTAACGTTTTAGTAATAATTGTACTAAAATATATTATATTTATAGTTCATGTGAGTAGTTCATGTAAAAATAGGCTTTTTGATTATAAAAATGATTTGGATACTTAAGATAAGTTATTTATTCTTAGAAAGGTATGTTTAATTTATTTCTATACACAATTTTTATAGCTGATTTTTAAAAAAAATAAATTTTTTAATTCATAACTAAATTCTAATCACCACCGTAAAATATATTTTGGTGATTTTGACAATAAGCCAACTTCAAAATTGACTTACTTAACGTTTTAGTAATAATTGTACTAAAATATATTATGTTTATTTGACTACAAGTGTTCAGAAAACTCAGTTGAAGATACAGATGCTGTGAAGTACAGGTTTGTTATATATATTTTGTTCATTACTATATATTATTTTTTATTTTAAAATGTCAAATGTAGTAAAGTTTCAGATACTTCCATCAAAAGTTTCGATAAAAAGACAGTTTCAAAATCGTATGGAATTTCGTTCAATTATCTACTTGAATGTTATGTTTTCTAATACTAGACATCCAACATTTCAGATTTACCAGCAACAAATGTTACACAAATTTGGTAATAAACGATGATGAAAAAAGGATAGAAGCTGAAGCCAGAGAATGGCAGACATTGTTAGAAAATTACAAAGAGGAAAAGATGTCTGATTGGGTAAGGTGCTCACCAGCTGACCTGTATTTCAAACGAAACTCTGAGGTATATTTCAACAATTTTTAATTTTGCTATATTGTCTACTGGTGGATTTTTAGCAACAAAGCTATAGTGTTACGTTTTCATTGTCGATAAAAGTAATGTCCTACTTTTGTTGACAAAGTAAGCAGCGATAAAATGATGCTTGCTACTTCTAATTAATTAATTTTATTTAAAACCGTGATATTAAGCAATTATTTTCAAATATTAATATTTTGTTTTAGTTTGAAAACAAATTTATATGTTTTTTGTAACATAACAACAAAAACAATCCACATTAACCCTAGAAATACCAGCATTTATTTAACTACCATCGGGTGTCCGTTGAACCCCATTCATTTTTGCACTAAAAAACTCATCCAGAAACTTTCATATTTGTTTATTCTAACAAATGTAAATATACAAAATATTTAGTGAAAAACTAGCAAAAAACATTGTCATGTGACTTTTTACTCCGATTCTTGCAAATCTTGCACTAAATCAAGAACAACTCTGCAAGCATGCTTTTTCCTCTCATTTCACTTTATTCATATCATATATATATTTTTTGTTTTCCAACAAAAGTTACCCTTATTTAGAGGATTATTACTACATACCACATCTACTTATCCTTATTGCTAAGGAGTAGATGTCCATTTAGTTGTCCATTGTCCATCTACGGTCACACTTAATCTTAACTTGTACGCCTCTTTTTAAACTGGTGTTTCGCAATTCTTCTCATGGGTTGCAATTTGTCTAGACTTCTATGTTTTCTGCGCGATTAAGCATTATCGAATTTCATTACTTTTATTGAATTTTATTATGTTCTACAACCCAATATTGATTTATTTTTCGAATTATAAACATCAATCAAAATCAATGTTTCTAATATTTTTCAATATAATATAATACCGTAATGCTTCCAGGTTTCTTTGCAGACTAATTTTCCGTATTCAATAACTTGCTCCATATTCGTTTTTTCCATCATCTTCAGCACTTTCTCCATCTTTACTTCTCCATTCAATTACTTCATTTTCATCACTTTCATTTCTCAAAATTTTAGATGTTTGCATTAGCGAAAACTTCGACATATCGTTATAAAATTTATTGAATTATTCGTGACAAAATGACAGCACAGTGTACAAATATTTACACAGAAAACAATATATAAAAATCTTGTAGCATAGAACTGGATCCGATAAACCCCATTGGTGCTAGAATTTCATTTTTGCATATTTCCCGGTAGTATATATTAATTTCTTTTTATACAAATAAATAAAAGTCACAAAAGTTGAAAAATTCCTAAAAATTATTCACAAAGATTCATGAATTATTCAATTATTCACAAAGATTCACATCATGATGTCTGGTCGTTCTTAGGGTTAAAGTAAAAATTTGTTAACTACTAATTGGTTTTCTAAACTTTTTCGTGTAATTTACAGACCAAAAATAGTCATTTTAGCTTCAATGCTAACAATAAATCGTTGCGGAATTATAAAAAAACCACCATAAAAATTTGGAAGAAACTTTTATAGATGCACATTAATTTGTAGAAAATTACAAAAAAATTCTTGACCACAAATGCATAATTGTAAAAGTTGCAAATAAATTTTGTTTAGATGAAATAATTTTAAATTGATACATCTGTCGTTTTACTGTATTTTTTGGTTTAAATATAGTTCTAGTTGAATTTAATAAGACTAATTTAGTTCCTATCACCCGCACAAAAAAGTCTTGGACGCAATGGATGGCTTGGAGACAGAAACTGATGAATGGAATAAAAAAGTCCGACTATAAACAAGGATTGACTGATTGAATTGATTAGCTCTATCACTATGATTGAGAATTTATTGGGTGAAACTTGGCTGTGAGGGCGCATGTATCTAGGATCCGGATTTGGATACATACATTACTTAAATTCGGAATGGATCCGGATACCACGAAAATCACGATTTTTTGGATCCGTCCTATTCTTAGCAGTTTCTAACAACAATAGGTTGTGTGTAAAATGTATGATAGGTATCCGAACGTTACTACAACTTTGCCGTGAAATCTGGAGGTTGTAAAAGTCACATGCCACCTGCCATACTAGCAGAAGGCGTAGACAATTAAAACGATTGTAATTCACGTGACACGATATGTGATACACTTATTAGCGGATCGGTAGCTATATAAACATGAAGGTAGACAGGAGATAACGACACGAGGAGTACGGGTAAGAAGAAGACAGAACACATTTAATGTAAAAGTGATTAATGTGATTTTACGTAGTTATTTGGATTAATTTATTGTTTCTATTACTGCTGGTTCAACTTAGTTTGCGTTTAAAGTAGTTGTGTTCATCTAACGGAAATCTTGAACTTACGGATAAACGAACTCTTGATTATTGTTAGAAGCTACAACACGGTATTGTGTGAGATATTGCGAGTTTTGAAGCTATAACATCGGTGTTGGTAGTTACGAGGTCGAAGAGGTTACAACGCTGGTGTTAGAAGTGGGATCTTCAGGAGATTACACACTGGTGACAGAGGTAAGATTTTAATAGCTGGAAACTTACTGCAGTAAGGAATACCAGGGCTAGAAAACTCAATGTAATTAGTCTGAAACTTAACTACTGACGAATTGTTGTATTTCGTGATTTACCTGCCGGTTATTGTGCTGCATTCTAAAGATTTTATAGATTAAATAAACGAGTGATTGATCACAGCAAAACACGAGATCGCCAGCACTGTTTTCTTTCTAATAAAGTCATCTGAAATAAGTTTGTTCAGGAGTCAAGAATCAACGTAGAGAGGAATAACCATACCCTACAAGTTCAAGGGGTCGGTTATAACAATATAATTAGAAAAATTAAAATATAAGTTTACTAATAATATAGTTGCGATTGAATTTAATGTTAACTGTTTACGTACTGGCCTTAATTATTTAATTAAATATATATATATATATTCGGCAGATTTTATAAATTACTGCTATATATAATATATATATATATATATATATAATATATATATATAATATATATATATGTATATATATATATATGTATATATATATATATATGTATATATATATATATATATGTATATATATATGTATATATATATATATATGTATATATATATGTATATATATATGTGTATATATATATATGTATATATATATATAAATATATATATATATATTTGGCAGATTTTATAAATTACTGCTATATATATAATATATATATATATAAATATATATATATATATATTCGGCAGATTTTATAAATTACTGCTATATATAATATATATATATGTATATATATATATATATATATATATATATGCATATCATAAAATGTAATGTTACACCAATCAATGATACTAATAAAGTAAAACTCAGAATATACTACAATAATTGTAAGACATCACAATTGGTCCTAAAGAACAACTGCACTTCTAATGACGATTCTATTTTGAACCACAATAAAGTAATATATGAATTTAAATGCCCTGTTATTTTGGTTAGATAACGAATAATCAAGATAACAAATAGTAAAGCGCAATTTGACCATTGCAGCGGTTATAACAATACGTATATATATATAAGTGGAAGCAGGTCGGAAATAATCACTCTATTACCCTATATATATATATATATATATATATAACATATATATATATATATATATATATAACAACTAATAATATAATAACAATATATATATATATATATATATATAACAACTTACATATACAGAGATTTTATTTGCATATATTATATATTCAACTTTATATATGATTTGAATATATTTTTACAAAATTTTCGTGTTAAATAAATTTTAAAAATTATGTTAATTTATGTTATGTTATGTTACTGAAATTTTTTAAAGTTTTTCTCGACATTTTGTAGAATGATATGGTTGAGAGCACCAAACGAATGCAAGATTTAGAGCAGAAATTCGAAAATGTTCTTTTAAAGAGAGCTAAGTTAATCAGAGCACACAGATTACCGGTTTCTATGCCTGAAAGATTTTTTAAAAAATATGGAGCAAAAAAAAGTTGTACATTGGGTAACATTTACATTTTTTACATTTTCAAAATTTTAACCTTATAATTTTTGTGATTTTGGCTTTATTTCAAGCTGGTTTCTTTCTTAGTTGTTAATATTTCAAAAGATCTCATTTTAATGATTTTCTTTTCAATTGTCTGGGTATATTGGCAAAAATAATATTGACAAACGATTTCTAATTAATATTTAAAAAATTAGATGGAAGTGAGCAAGAAAGTGATGAAGAAGATGATGAAGATAATGACGATGCAGATGATGATATTAAAAGTAAAGTTAATATTATTGAATGGAAAAACAAACACCCCGAAAAATTGCATGATGAATTATGGTTCAATCTTCCAGGAGAAGTAATTTTTTATTATTTTGTATTACATTTGCTTGATGATGTATTTTTAAAAATTTTTCTATTTTGGTCACAAGTTTCACATAATTTTGAATTGAATTGTATTTTTCAAAATTTCTTTAATACGCTGTTTAATAGTTAAATAACCCCTCCTTTTCTTATCGACATTAGTTGATTAAAAGGACACATCGTTGTGATTTTTCTCTATTCTTTTTTTTTCAAATATTAGTAATGTATCTTTCTTTGTTTAACCTTTTACTCTGTCTAACCACCTTTTTTTGTTATCCGACTGTTTTCACTCTATCAACTTCTGTGTTTATTGCTATTGATGGTGAAAGAAATGAGCAATGAGAACACAGTTTTTTATTACTCCAAAAAACTATATCGTTGATGACTTGTTGAAGATAAGCTGAATGGGATGAGCCGCAATATAGATCGATATTATCAGCGAAAGGCACTTGAAAATTATTTAGATGAAATGCATTCAAAAATCGTTTATGATGAATAGGTTGGGTTCCAGGGTACACCACTAGAACTGATACAGGACTTGAAAATTTATTTGAATTTTTACAAGCTGTTAGCGTTCAAACATGAAGCCTAACAGCTAGGATAAAAGATCTTAAGATAGTCCGTAAGACTTTATTTTGCCAACTAGCTTAAGGTGTTTAAATAAGTTAAACACCCTAAGCTGTCGAAAGTTTTAGTATTCGTATACATTTACATCACAAGTCGAACAAGATATTCTGGAATGAGTTGTCGACGTAGACTCCACCTGATTGCTTCACGGGGAACTCGATCAAATGCTTTTTCAAGGTCTACAAAAATGTGTATTAGTTGTTGATGCTTTGCGAGGTACTTCTCTTGCAGTTGCCGAAGGATGTGAATTGCATCAATTGTTGATTTCCCTGCTATGATCGTGATGCACGACGTTAATCTCTCAATGATTTATTCGACAATTTTCAGGGAGTGTTCTAACAGATGTATACCCCGATATTATGAACAATTCAATGGATCACCTTTGCCTTTGTATAGCGGAACTGTCATGCTACAGTTCCATTCAGTCGGCGTTGAGCAATTTCTCCACACTTCACGGCAAAGTTGTAGTAACGTTTGGATACCTGCAGTACCAGATTCTTTGATAATGTCATTTGTGAGTCCAGAGGGCTCTACTGTCTTTCCATCTTTCATAGCTTTCAGAGCTTCTGTAAGCTCCTCTACAGTGATGTCTGTAATAGGACCTTCGATGGGTGGAGCGTCAAAGTTGACATTGATGGGATTTGTTTCGTTTAACAGACGGTTGAAGTATTCTCTCTATTGTAGCTTGATCTCGTCTTGTTCAAGAACCATCTTATTGTTGTCGTTTTTGATACATGAGGCTCCAACTATGTCTTTTTTCGTACACTTTGCTTGTTTTGCTATACGATACAGATATTTTATTTGTTCACCTTTGCTTTTAGTGAGCCACTCTCTGCACTGATCTGTCCGAGCCAGTGCGACTTGACGTCTTGCATAGTTGTTCTTCTCTCGGAAAATTTTATGGTCATCAACAGACTTTGATTTTTGCCATTGCTATCTTTTCAGCTATTGCATTTTTACACTGTCATTCCACCACCAAGTGTCCCGTTCATGCTGACGTTTTGTACTAGTTTTCCCACAAACTGTAGTTGCAGCGTTTATCGAAACGGTTTTGTATGAACTCCAATCTGTACTGGCTTGCGATTGGTGGTCTAACTGTGTGGCGACAATCTGTTGAAATTTTTCTCGATGAACATTGCTTTTCAGTTTCCACGTTTTTATTCTCCGAGGCATTTGTTTAGACAACCAGGTCTGCCACTAGGAGTCTATGTTGGGCGACACATGATTCGCCAGGTATAACTTTGACATTTTTGAACAGCCTTCGGTGTTGTCGCTTGACAGCTAAGAATTCAATTTGTTTAAACTTGAATAATTTAAACTTACTTGTTTAAATAGTTTTTTTTAAACTTACTTGTTTAAATAGTTTTTCCTACATTGAAATATATATATATCAGCTTAGATGGATCTGTTTATATCCTAAACGGTTGGAAACATAGATGCATTTGACATCGGCGTTGGAGTTCACCAAGGCTCGATTCTCAGTCTACTGTTATTTATAACTGATGGAAGAAATCACAAAACGATAGGCGCCGGTGACATTAGGAATCTAATATATTGCTGATGATATCGTTTTAACAGCCAAGTCTGAGCAGAATGAAGCACAGATGTTTGAAGATTGGAACACCAGACTCGCCGATCATGGATTCAAAGTCAACATCAGCAAAACCAAAGCGATGAACACTGGTGAACCTATCTAATCTACAGCTACTGGACGATGGCCCTGTTCAGTTTGTAAAGCTGGTGTTGATAACAATTCAATCAAGTGTCAGCAGTGTAACCAGTGGTGTCACAAACGTTATTCAAAAATAATTGGTACTTTATCTAAAGTGTCCACTTTTGTTTGTCCTGCTTGCATCAATCCACAACAACAAATTCAAAATACAAATATTTTTGAAGCCTTTAAGAGTTACATCGTTTCAATATCTAGAAGATGTTCTGGATTGTACTGGAACAGCTGAAGCAGCCTGGAATAAATGGCATCTCCTTGAAATATTAATGCGGCATGACATCCCACTACCACTACGATCAAGACTTTATAAATCAGTGATACGTCCGGTGTTGTTATATGGTGCAGAGACATGGCCAATGACAACCAAACCGGAACAACAACATCAACGAACCGACATGAAAATGCTCCGATGGATGCAACAAATTAGTCTGAAGGAAATCTACCGAAATCCTTCGTTGTGCTGGTTTAGATGATATACTGGACGAATGCCGGCATCATCGTCTGCTGTGGGGTAGGTCATTAGTCTGAAGGACCACATAAAATCTACCAAAATCCTTGCGTCGTGCTGGTTTAGATGATATAAAGGACGAATGCCAGCAACACCGTCGGCGGTGGTTTGGTCATGTCAAACGAAGTGGAAACAGTGCCATAACTTCTCTTGCAGATGAAGTACCTGGCACACGTCCCAAAGGTCTCAAAGTCCTGATCGCAAACAATCGAGCAAGACATGAAAGCTCTAAATTTAAATGAAATGGATACAACTGATCATCTGATTAGGCGCAAAAAATTGATTGCAAAGAAAACAACGTCCTACCTCGGGAGAACTGGGTCTCCGGACGCTATGAATGATCTTCGTGACTTTCTATCATTCTATTATTTCTCTTTCATCCAAGGAAGAACTATTTTTCCATTTCCTCCAGTAGTGAAATATACTTTATATTTATGACGAGTTTTGGGGATGTAAGTTAACATAACATTATGTTAATCAATCAATTAATTAAGATAAATTGCTCAAAAATTTCCCAACACGTTTTAACGTTGAAGCAGTCTTGAAAAATGTAATCCCAGTTTATTGGCCTCAAGCATTCGTTCCTAGTAATAAAATCGGCTTTGTCGAAATTGTCGAAAAACATCATGGTTAATATCTTTGCTTGATGAGTTAGTCAGTAAATTGTGGTCATTGGTAACGAACGGACAGGAAACTTCTAATTGAGGTCATTTTTTTCCACAGTCGCTAACGCCATACGAATATGTATCTGTTATTTTTTTCCACATTCGCTAAAGCCATACGAATATGTATCTGTTATTATTAATATTTAACTGAACGAAAGCACTAGCCATTGTTAGAATTGTTGTTGACAATTCTATGCCGGCGTCTCTTCTGTCTAATGAAAAAAGTTTGTTCAGCCTCTTATTGACTTTTTTTTGTCAAGACATTTCAACAAATTTTCGTTAGATTTGTCCAAAAATTTGTCCAAAAATGGAAACTTTTTTTGCTATGACGAAGAACTAGTTGGAATTAAAGCTCTTAAGCTACTAAATTAAATTATGAAGTTTGAACAAAAATAACTGTTAAAACCGTCACAAGAGGGGCTATTGTTGTTACAAACCCACCAAGTTCGAGAGGCAATGCTCTACATTCTGACAGCAAAATGTCTTGTATATGTTAGAGGCGTCGATAAGACAGATATACAAAGACGAGCGTTTATATTGAAAAAGCGATATTGAATGGTGTCGAGAGCGATATTTGACTGCGTTGAAAGTGATATTTTGTGTAATTTACAATATTGAATTGGAATTCTAAAGACATAGTTTTTGAACGTTATTTATAACATTGATTGTCATTTTGTATTAGCTATCGTGACCATTGATTTGATAAATAAAAAGATAATTTTAAAGTTATATTTTCTTTTTCCATTGGGATTAAACGAACTCGTCGTCTACCGGTGTCAGAAGTTGGATTTATGCATATGTACATGAAAATAAGTGAGCAGAGGTGCCTATTTCAATGACTGAGTTCGAATACCATGCCTATCATATGCAGTGTGTATTATGGGTTGTTTTCACGCGTATTCATGTACGCCGTGTGTTTTTTCATTGATATCTAAAAAGTGAGAATGACCTTTTAAACTTGAAACAAGACAATGAACAAGATATCGTCGTTACACGGTTAATAAACAAATTGTTTAACATAGGCTTTACAGTTCTAACTGAATTAAGTAGTTATCAAATTTGGCTTATGATTGATTCACTGGTATGCATGATATCAGATGTTTCAAAAATGAAACATGTTTCTGCTTTCAAATATATAATCCATTTTTTTTCTATCGCGTGAGTTTTTTCATAATTCCAAAAAATTTGGTTAAAACAACAAATAATTAACATACATTACTTAATCTAGATAACGTCTAATATTTCAATGGTATGTGTGAATGTATCTGTGTATATATTCATTACTCACATGGACAATGCAGTATACACACAGACACACACACACATATGTGCATGAAATTGCTTATACCATCAAAACCTTTAAAATAAATTCATTATTTAATATTGAAATTTATATTCATATTAATTCATTTGATTTAACCTGGCTACTTGTTCGAGTTCCAGAAGATGTTTGAGTTCTTCAAATTCATTTTGTTATATTTGTTGAAGATCACGCTTCAGAAGCAATGGATTTGTGAAAAAAATTCATCATGCATATTCAACGAATTTAAATTTAACCGGAACGCATTTCTACTTGGAATTAATTGAAAAGTTTAAATTTGAAAAATAGTTCAAAATTTATAAGCTTTTTTGGATCACGTATTAGCCATGTTTGTAATCATTTGATTTGGCTAATGTTGGATTTGGCTGAATCAAAAATCACCAAAATGTTTATTGTCCTCGTAGTTGTATCGCTTGGGGTGCATTTTTTAATCAGCTTTTAGTTTCTCCGAGGTTAAATTTAGTAGTCTTTCAATTTTTTCACGCTTTTTTGTTTACCTTATTTTGCAACCTGAAATAAATCGTTTTAAAAAGGGTTAATTAATCGTTGCGGAGACGAAAGAAACACTAAAAATTTGAAGAAACTTTTTGCAGACAATATTTATTCATCCCTATGAATGCTTGGACAATCTTTGTTTAGATGTAACCATTTTTTATTGATTGATTTGAATTTTGTTTTTGTTGAAAGAAAAAAAATTAATTTAGTTGAGGTTTTATGTTTTTATTTTAGAATTGCGATTTTTGATATTGATATTTTTGTTTTAACAGATGAATGACGGTCCGTTATGTCGATGTAAAGAAAAAACAAAACTTCACGGTATTCGACACGACATTTATCCTGGAGAACAGGTACCTTTTCCTTAAGTTACTGGTTTTGTTTATTCAAAACAAGCAATTTATCAGTTTCATAGAATAAATTTATTGCTTATAGAATATAAAAAAGTGTCAACCTCACTCAAACAATAATGGAGATCTCTACCACTACAAAATCTCAATGTCTCCTCACACAAATTTTTTGGTTTGTTTGTCAGGTTTATTTAATTAATATTTATTGTCGTTTTTGTTATAATACTTTTTCCACGTTTCAAACAATTTGTTCAACACAAAAGCATTTGCGGCTGGATAAAAAGTTTATCTATAAAATTAAAAAAACTAGAATCTGTTATTTGAACATGAACACACCAGTTTCTGATCTGACAAAAGCGTTGTGACAAATTAAATTTATTATAATGGTAATGTTATTACATTTTCATTTTTACAATGGCATTTTTATGACGTTTTTGTTAATATATATAAAAAAATGAAATTTTATGATATTTTAACGGAACAAAATTTTGTTAATGAAAAAATATTTTGTTTTAAAAAAAAGCTACCAAATTTTTTCAAGAATTTGACGACCATCGACCTCCACAAAACTTTTGATTCAACAAGGGACACCTGGACTTCCCAAATATAATTAGTTGTTGCCCGCTGTTTCTTCTCCATGCAATCTTTCAAGAAGTTGTTGGATTTTCCAATCCTTCCCTGCCACCGTCTGATTATTTGCTGGAATTTCATTTTTTCATAACCGGATTGTTTTAATATATTCTCGTTGGAAGTATGAGAGGTCCAACCAACTAATTTTCATAATTCTCAAATACCACATCTCATCAACAATCTTTTTTTTCTATTTTTATAGAAATTGTCCCGGACACGGAGTGATGAATGAACAAAGGAAAATGTTAACATTCTAACAGTTTTAAAATTGTTGATATCCTATTTTTACTTTTTGTGAGAATGTTTTTTATTTTTTAATATGCATCTTTTGCCATAGCTATCCTTCTTTTGATATCCATATCACATTTACAACCTGAGGTAATCATACTTCCTTGATAATTGAAGCTGTTTGTTTCACTTGTTTACCATAAAATATTTTGGAGCAGATTGAGACGTTTTTGCTTTTACCAAGCCTTTTCTTTTACTTTCAAAAAATATTTCTCCATTGATTTCGCTGTGTCATCAGCCCGTTGTTTATATTCACGCCTCCAGTGAATATTCTATGTAGATCTACCTTTCACATAAAGATACAGATCACAGTTTTTTTAGGCAATGCAATAAATATCAGGTTTTTTAGGCAATGCAATAAATATCGGCATGGATAGATCTTCAGATATATCGCCGCCGATATATATCTCATTCAAAATTTTTGTCACTTTTTCAATGCCAAATTCTTCAAAGCATTTAATTTTTTCAACAACTATTTCATATGTGCCTGGTGATTAATTTGGAAAGAGCGGCACGAACTTTAGATCTTATAATCTTTGGTCGTTTTACGTCCTTTGTAATAGGAGGCTTTTTACCACGAATAAGTTCCATACGTTTGTTTTTTAAAAAAGTTTATTTAAAATTAAAAATTTTTCAATGAAATTTCACACTGTAATTTTAAGATATAAATATTCATCTAAATACACAATCAAATTTAGAATAATACGCCAAATGAAAATATTATGATTGTTATTATGTGCTAGTTTCAACGTGTAGTCTATAACCTTAATTTTTGTTTAAAATTTTTGTTAAAATTTAAAAACCATTAGTTTAATATACACAAATATTTATCTTCTAAATTGGATTTTGAAAAAATTTTCAACACAAACTGATAGAAATGAAAATTTTTGATTTTGACGCAAATATTTAGACTAAAGAAAAATAAAAAATAATTTTTAAGAAAATTTTTTTCAGAGTTTTATTGTTTTTAATGGTAATAAATTAATAAAATATTCATAAGACTCGCAACCCATCAGTCATCAATTATGATAGTCACGAATATATTTTTGAGGGATTTTCTCTGTTCTCCCACTACAAAATCTCAAAGGTTTTTATACTCCCTTATCTAGAAAAAAATTTAACTGAAGTTTATACGTATTTAATAGTTAAATTTTGAGAATTTTCAACATTATGATTTATAAGCAAAAAGAAATATTACCCTGATGTCTATTTTTATTTTTTATTAGTTTTTGTTCTCTCGTGTATCGTTCGTAAAAATTTTGTTAAATATATACTATTTTGAAAAAAAATTAATTTATGTTATTAGGTGCCCACATGTAAAGTCATTCGATTCAATATTGAATATACAATTCATTGGTTTGAAGAAGATATGATTGAAGTATTTAATTTTTTTTTTATAAAGAACATCATAAAAAACTTAATGTAATCATGCAATGTGTTGTATTTTTTGCAATTGCATAATCTCACAAATGATATTTTATGATGAGAATGTTATAAATTTTGATCACTATTAAATTGTTCTTTTGCCATTGCTATAACCTATAACCTTCGATGGTCGTCACAACAGGTACTAGTGATGTAACTTCAAGGATGCCTACTTTCGACTCCAGTGTAATTTGCACTATTGTCAAATTATCTATATTCTTTAGGTTCAAGATTTTTGGTAGATTTTTGAACTGAAACTTGTTTAAACGTTTATTGGAATTAGTGCTGTTTTTATCATATTACTGACTGACATATTTATTGCTACGATGTTGTTTTTAGTTATACAGAAATGTTCATCAATTTGTTGCATGAGCTAATGTCACTCGCTTTTCTTTTCTCCTATCATCAATTTTTTATAAATTTTTTTTAATAAAATTTTTTAATAAAACAAATGTAAAAATCATTACGTTCACCGTGATGAAATGTCTCTTACATGTAGGAATAAGTGACTGTTAGGTGTTAAGTACCTAACACATTCCAAACACATTTTCACCTGCTTCGAAATCATACTTGCACGCCGATTTTTATCATAAAATTTCTTAAAAATTTATTTTTATATTTATATATTTTTAAAAAATTATTTTAAATCATTCTTTTTGTCTGGTTCCCTTAGTAATAATTTATTGATTTCTTAGTTTATTTTAGAATTTCCTTCTCTATCATATGAGGTTTACAGGGTTTGCCATGTACATGATAAAAAATAAAGGGACAAAAACCGTGCTCGCACGTTTATTTAGAAAAAAACCTGCAGCTTTCATAACGTTGACATCCTTGAAGTTACAACACTAGGGTCAGTGGTGACGACTGTCGAAGCTTATAGCAAAGGCTAAAGAACAAATTAATAGTGATAAAAATTTATTACATTCTCAACATAAAATAGCAATTGTAAATTTTACAGGGTTTTTGAAATACTCATGCTTATAATGTAATAATGTAATAAAAAAATATAAAAGCATAATTTTAATAGTATTTATAGTTTTATAAACGTTACTACAACTTTGGCGTAAAATCTGGAGAAATTGCTCAATGCCGACTGAATGGAACTATATCATGACAGTTCCGCTATACAAAGGCAAAGGTGATCCATTGAACTGTTCATCATATCGGAGTATACGTCTGTTAGAACACTCCCTGAAAATTATCGAGAAAATCATTGAGAGAAGATTAACGTCGTGCATCACAATCGGAAAATATCAATTTGGTTTCCTAGCGTGGAAATCAACAATTGATGCAATTCACATCCTTCGGCAACTGCAAGAGAAGTACCTCGCAAAGCATCAACAACTATTACACATTTTTGTAGACCTTGAAAAAGCATTTGATCGAGTTCCCCGTGAAGCAATCAAGTGGAGTCTACGTCGACAACTCATTCCAGAATATCTTGTTTGACTTGTGATGGAAATGTCTTAGTATTCGTATACGAATACTAAGACTCTTGTCAGCACAACGGTTGGAAACACAGATGCATTTGACATCGGCGTTGGAGTTCACCAAGGCTCGATTCTCATCAGTCCACTGTTATTTATAACTGTGATGGAAGAAATCACAAAACCGATATGCACTGGTGACATTTGGAATTTAATATATGCTGATGATATCGTTTTAACAGCCACGTCTGAGCAGAATGCAGCACAGATGTTTGAAGATTGGAACACCAGACTCGCCGATCATGGATTCGAAGTCATCATCATCAAAGCAATGAACACTGGTTAACCCTGGACGATGGCCCTGTTCAATTTGTAAAGCTGGTGTTGGTAACAATTCAATTAAGTGTCAGCAGTGTAACCAATGATGTCATAAATGTTGTTCAAAAATAATTGGTCCAATTTTGTTTGTCCTGCTTGCATCAATCCTCAACAACAAATTCGAAATAGCACTGTTTTTGAAGCCATTAGGGTAGAGAAAGTCACATCGTTTCAATATCTAGGGATGTTCTGGATTGTACTGGAACAGCTGAAGCTGCCGTTCGAGCACGCATACGTGCAGCCTGGAATAAATGGCATCTCCTTGCCTCTATATTGATGCGGTGTGACATCCCACTACCATTACGATCAAGACTTTATCTGTGATACGTCCGGTGTTGTTATATGGTGCAGAAACGTGGCCAATGACAGCCAAACTGGAACAACAACTTCAACGAACCGACATGAAAATGCTCCGATGGATGCAACGAATTATTCTGAAGGACCACATCAAATCTACCGAAATCTTGCGTCGTGATATAAAGGACGAATGCCGGCAACATCGTCTGCGGTGGTTTGGTCATGTCAAACGAAGTGGAAACAGTGCCATAACTTCTCTTGCAGATGTTGAAGTACCTGGCACACGTCCCAAAGGCCGTCCAAAGAAGTCCTGGTCGCAATCGAGCAAGACATGAAAGCTCTATATTTAAATGAAATGGATACAACTGATCGTCTAATTTGGCGCAAAAAGTTGATGGCAAAGAGAACAACGTCCTACCTCGGGAAACGGGTCTCTGGACGGAAAACGAAGATGGATTGATTGATTGATATAGTTTTAGATAATAATGTAACGTAAGGTAACAAAAAATATAAAAGCATTGAATTTTAATAGCTCAGATGGCAGAAGTCTGTAAGTATCTCAGTATGCCGCCAGAAAATAAAAATGATTCGACAAGGATTTTTTAAATATTTAATAAATATGAAAATTAAAAAACCTAGAATTCCATTTCCATTTGTGAGACCAATTTTGAAAATTTTTTCACATATTGGTAATGTTGACAGCATGGAATAGTTTTATTTGCTAACACTTCACACAAATGCTGCTTTTGACTCAGTGAATTACAAGATTTTTTTGAAACGATCACGCATGTCGAAAACATTGTCAACGTTATGAAAGCTGCAGGTTTTTTTCTTAATAAACCTGCGAGCACGGTTTTTGGCAAATTTTAACGAAATCGTCGAAGTCGCCAGCTTTTATAAGTTACAAATACTGACCATAGTTAACTCTATGGATTGCGAGTGGTTTCTACCATCAGGTTTTTACAGTTTTTTCATGTACACTAATTACAATAGAACATTGGATTTTGACCCTCAATTTCGACAAACACTTCAAAATTCCAAAAACAAATTTTAGTAATACTGGGTTCTGTTCTCTCCTAGGAAAACTACATAAATTAACTTTTCGGGCAATGTTTTTGCTAACTGGGCCTAATAAATACAATCAAGAGGAACACACAGTTTTATTTGTAATTTTATTGTATGTAGATTTTACTTTATGTAGATGGTTATTTTTAGTCTTTTAAACACATTGGTTGGATTGATTCAAATTAGTCTCAACTTACATTGGCTCAGCATGCCAGAAAACGTTGTCTTAAGTCTGTCATTGTAAGCAATAGTCTAGCCAATGAAGCTAATTGTCTTGTTTTTAATTTTGTGCTTCCACAATTTAAATCTTGCTTTTGAAAAAAAAGGTTTTTGTTTCTTTACTCAAATCTAAAACTTGCTTCCTGCAGATCTAAAAAAAATTTCGGTAAAAAAATTTTGTATGAAAGATATATAAAATCTTTCAAAGATATATAAAATCTTTTATTCAACATTCCGCTGCAAGTAGAAATTTATTCAAAAGAAGCGCTATACAAACCACGATTCTATTACTTCATGCTATTTGTTTTCACATTAACACTAAACCTTGTTTTTATACGTTTGGTCACGTTTTTCGGTTCTAAAAAATTTATTTATAAATTGTGATTTGCTTTAATTGTGACTATTTTTTTTATTAATTTTGTTAACAAACAGAATTTTGATGTCAAAAGTTTAGATCTTTTCAGTGATTTCTTATACGGAGAGATATTGGAATTAATTGATTTAGATTGGTTAAACAAAAACTATGAATCCTCTTGCAGATGTTTTCATTTAATGCCAAGATTCTCCAGAGAGCTCCCGGGTATTGATTTATATTATTTTCTTTGTCTTTTCTATTTTTTCATTTTATTTACAATGTGTATTTTATTTTATTGTTAATTTCATTTTAATTTTATTGCCAATTTGTGTTCAGTTTATTTTTTTAATATATTCGGAATGTTGGCGAATTTTTAATTCAAATTAATGTTCTTTTTCTAAAATTTATTAAATTCATTTCGTGGTTTTTATTGTTATCCTTATCATAGGAAAATTAGCCAAAAGCAATTGTTTAAAATAGTTATTAATTACTCATATGTATTTTTAAATTGAAAATTTTAGACAATGGCAAAGAAATTTTGTCTATGAACGAAGTTTTGACTTTTTTGTTAAAAAGTAACAAACCTTTGGTTGATGATATTCAAATTGGTTAGTTTTTATACAATTTTGGTTAACCATTTTTCCACAAATTATTTTTACGTTATGTTATTGATTTAATGCATTTTAGGAGAAATGTTGTCTACAACCGATCAAGAATGGCAAGATTTTGTCGATGAAGTGCGAGGAATGATTGTCACGTATCCTGGAATGGTTTGTCTGTTTGCCTAATTTACCTAAAACATATTTGAAATACTTTAATCTGTTTTAGTATTTAAATTTGATAGCTGTAAATGAAACATTTTTTATTTAACAGTTTCACTTATTTTGTCTAAAGTTTACTTATGTTTTTTCAAACTTTTCAATATAAGCATTGAAAAAGTTTTCTATTAATGGTTAAGCTATAGTTTTTCTCGAGTTCTCGCCATATTTCATTCTAACGGCATTCCTGTTTCTGAAGTAACCTATGCGATATATTTTATACGTTTCCTTAAAGTACAAATATGAAAACTATTTGACCGAACCGTTTTTGTTTTTTAAATTTATGGTTATCCAACTCAAATATTATCACTATTCATGGAATTAAAGTAAATTAGATAATGAAAATTTTTAATCTAGTTACATTCAAGATCTTTAATGCTAAAATTGGATCTGATTAATAAACATGGATACATTTGATATAGACCAATAGTGGAGCAAAGCTTTCAGGCTGAAATACTTAAACTTGGATGCCTCCAATATCAAAGCAATAATACTTTTTCAATTTCATCCAGTATGCAGAACCAAGCTACATTTACATCGTTTCTGACAATGAACGGTGAAAACATTGTACGCAATATTTCAACAAAAAAATATTTATTAAATAACTAATTTAACAATTATTCTTAATCACCATTATTATTAATAAATTATTAATAAATCTCTACGTCAAAATTAGCAAAACTTAACAATTCAACTAATGAAATCATTTATCGAAATTCACCACAAGTTAATTAATTAACTTATTCTCTTTAATTAATTAACATATCTATTTTACATTAGATGAAAAAAAAATCATAAAAACCAATTGCTACAATAAATAAGGAAAAACAACAAATTATGCTTTTATCTAAATCTTCTAATACTATCCTTTTTTTAACAACCTCCGTTTGCACTGACGCTTCTTCCTCAACCGACGAAGTTTTAATGTCTTCACGATACCATCTTCTCGCAACTTTTTCGGATCAACCCAATCCGCGACAAGTCGTGATTTTCATTTTGCGTATTTATCCAATCTTTTTCGTCACTGTTGACATTGCTTACCGCTAGATTCAAACCATTAGCTTTTTTTTTGTCGAATCCCATTACACTGGTATGCATTTTTAAAAGTAATTTCAGATATCTCATTTATTTTAATTGTTCTGACATAATTCAAAAACACTGATTTCAAATATGTACGTGAAATATTTCTATCACGTCAAAATTTTTCACAAATTCAATTTTAACATTTTTATTTTTTACTGATTTTTAAAATTCAATCTTCACGATTATTTACAAAATAATTTGTTCAAAGTTATCATTAAACTTCAAATTAAAAAAATAAAAAACTTTCTCCCACATTCTCCCACATTTAGCTGTCAAATTCTTCTTTTTCAGCGCCATCATGTTAACATTCCTTCGCCCTTGACATATTTCGTCCGACCGCTTAGAATGGCTGCCAAATGTTAGAAGTCTTCAGAATAAACGAAATGATTTGAATTTATTTTTATCAGAATACGATCCTGACATTTTTTCAGTTATCGAAACATGGGTTTCACCAGAAAATCGTGACGAATTGTTTTTACCTACTGGTTTCAGTTTTGTTTGAAAAGATAGTGGTGGTGTGGCTTTCATAATTAATAACTCGATTCCTTTCAAAGTTGTAAAGGTACCCACAAAATATTCCCATATCAAAATAATTTCTTTTGATATTCTTTCTTCATCATCGTCATCGGTTTATCGTTTCATCTCCTACCGCAGTAGTGGTTTTGACAGGTTGACTGAGGAATATGCGAGTGATAGCGTACAATGTATCAAGGAGCTAAGCAGAGAAAATGTTAACTATCGATTTCAACCTTCCCCTCATCGATTGGACTAACGTCTCCTCACAAGACAATTTAATTTATAATTCCTTCATTGAACTTTTTAACGATTTGGGCTTTCATCAGCTGATAGACCAACCTACCGAGATCAGAACATTTTAGATTTGGTGCTCTCTGATGATAACAGGTCCTTTCGCCACAAGTGATCATAACTGCATTACTTTTCAAGTGAACTGTATCATTGGTAAACTAATAAATGACAACTCTAACAACGAAATATATTTTTACAATTTTTACGATATTTTAAATGATTTTTTTCAAAAATAGATTGGAATTATTATTTTCAATTCTGCTTTGATGCTAATGCATGTTGGAATATCTTTGAACAAATAACCAATAATGCCATATCAACTTTTGTTCCTCAAGTTCGTCGTAAAAGTCTACTACCCAAACGATCATTAAACATTATTTTCCGGAAAATGTGCAAAAATTTCGCTGTGAAAAAATTTCACGTTTAACAATTTTTTTAACCTTGCTTGAAATTCTTTGACAGGTTTGCTAGAAACTTTTTCATATCTCGTTGACAACATCTTTGTTTTTCTATTTGATATTTCGATCGTTACTTGCAGTCTTATCAACTATCACGGAAACGCTATCTGGTTTACTAACTTGCGTCCTTTCTAGGTCATTTAATTTCAAACTCAGACGTACGCTGCTTGTTTATGAACGTTAATTTCAGTCAAGCAATTTCTCCTTACTTGTTTGTCTGTTCCCCGTGCACCAATTTTTTGTTTTCTACGAAGGTACAAAAATTGTTTTCTAGACATACATCAGAATAAATTTTTCACAAAATGGAAGTTACATCTGATTAAGCTATAAGTTGATTTATACATGTATAAACTTGATTTATTCATAGCTTTTGATCTTTGTCATTAATTTAAATAATTTTATGAAAATTCTAAACAGCCATTTTCATCCAAAATTACGATTCTGTTTTTATTTCTGTTTTACAATAATTTTTTAAAATCACAAACCAATCATCTCAGATTTGTTTGCAACAACTGTTCTGCTTCATAACTCAAGTGAATCAAAATTTGTCTTTTTGAAAATTTAAATACTTTCTATTTTAAGACTATAAAAAACGTTGAACGTTTATTTGAATGCCAACAGTAATAGAAACGCTAAATTGACAACTAATAGGGGTCTCGTCTACTACTTCCACGACCAGGGTTTGAATCCTGCAGGTTCATCCGGGCAGCCGGCCAACCCAGCCATCCATCCTTTCGAGGTTGATAAATGGGGCGACCACGTAAGTTGTCGCACGATATGACCCAGCATATATGATATGCTGAGTACTCAGCATATATGATATGCTCAATGGCTCAATGGCTCAGCATATCATATATGCAAAGAAAAACCATCGACAAAGTGTTAAAAGTCCTGAAAAGAATAGGGCACAAAAAAAATAATTAAATGAAATTTATCATTTAGCACACATTCCAACGGTTATAACAATATTTTATTATATACATATATATATATATTCACTTTATATATATATATATATATATATATATAAGCTTATATATATATATATATATATATATATTTATAAGCTTGCCCTCGAATAACCTAATTTATTAATCTAAATAGAAAAATTAAATTTTAGGATCGTTTACAATAATAAAAATATAACCACGTGCTATTTGCATTTATATATAAGATAATGCCAAAGTAATGAAACATAATTTACAAGCACAGAATAGAAATGCATAGATAATTATATGAAATATATGAAATATAATTTACATCTCTCTCCCTCAAGTCACTTTTTGAGGTACATAAAGTGACAATTTATTAATGGGAAAAAAATATGATTCCTTCTTCTTTCCGCAGTCTACTTCGAAGATCGGCGGTGAAATCTTGCTAAAAATTTTAAACGGACCAACTCTTATTCTGTCCATTTTACCTCTATTAAGTTTACTTCCATTCTTGATTGCCCACTTCAAATTTTTACTCTTGACGATTTTTGTCAACCCTTTTCTTGTTTAATTCAAAATTTTGCATAGAATTTCGACCGGCTTGTATTCTATCTGCAGCTAAATTGCTTTCCGGTAAGTCATATGGAGTGATATCCCGGTTCAAATTTTGTGGAACTATGAATTGTCCGATTGTACTCTTTGGGAAATTCGTCTGCAATAACGGACAATGCCTGTTTTTCTCCACTAAGTTTACATCTTATTCTGTTTACAAGTGTTTGGTTTAGTCTTTCATTTAGTCCATTTGATTGAGGGCAATCTACGCATGTAAAAACCACTTGAATATTCATCTTGTTTGGATTCTGCTTTAGTTCTGTAGAATAAATTCCGGTGTACTGGTCGACTAAAAGTATTTTAATATTATTTTTCTTAGCAATCGGGTCACGTAACTTTATGAAATTGGTTTTTTGTAGTGGAGATCCAAGCAAACTGCACATTGGCTTTTTGTAGTGGAGATCCAAGCATATCTACTAAAATGATTTACCAAAATATGCATATATTTCTTTGGTGACCTATTACCGGCAAATCCACCAACTGTGTCAATGGACATAATTTGGAATGGTCTGTCGCGGGTTCTAGTTTTGACATTAATCCAATGATTCTATTTCTTCTAGTTTTGTTTTCTAAGCTTTAGCTAAGTTTTAAGAATGTTTACAAAATTCTTTAATTAGTTGATCAAAGTTTTTTAAATAATAAAATGGTCTAATTTTCTCTTTCAATGTTCCAGCTCCGATATGTCCATAATATTTATGTACCTTTTTTATTATTCTTAACCCAAATTTATCAGAAACAAATATCCTTGATTTGTCCTTCAATTTTTTGTACATAATACCATGGCGTTTTTCAATCTTCTTGGCACTCTTTAATTCAGTCATGTTATCATTTTGATCCTGAAGAATTTCAGATCTTTCAATTAAATTCAAATCTTGGACTGCAAACACACAAAGACACATTCAGGAACTACTAATTTATTTAATCGTCTGAAATCAATGCAAAGTCTTGTCCGACGACCATCATCTTTTTTAAAAGCAAGAGTTACTGGCGAGGCGTAAGGGGATTCCGATTCTTCAATTAAATCAGCTTCTAATAACTTCTTGACTTGGGTCTTTATTTCCTCTTCATCAACTATGGAACATTTATATGGTCTTGCTGTTACATATTCATCTCTGGTTAATTTTATTTTTTCCTTTAGACTTCACTTTACCTACATCATATTTATCTTTTGCAAACATATGTTTGTACTTGTTTATTAAATTTAAAATATCTTTTCTTCTATTTTCATCTTCAATGTGGTCTAAATTTTCACAAATTGTATTATTCATGATTTCGTTAAAATTGACTTCTGAAATTTTAATTAAATTACTTTTTTCTGCTTTTTGTAGATAAAATTGGTTGTCAGTCAGTTCATCTGATTTAGCCATGTTGTGATTGTTATTCATCTTATCTCTTTCTTTTATTTTGATGATCTTGTTTTTATTAATTCTTTGTAGAATGTTAAAATTTTCATCTTGAATTAGTTTGAACTTTTTTATTGCATCTAGACCCAGTAATAGGTCATAGGAAAAATTGTTATTTTTGACTACGTATGTATTTAAATTATCCGTTAAATTACCAACCTTAACAACTATATTTGCCAGGGCCGAATTAAAATTAAACCCACTGATGGTTTTGAAAGTACTTCTATTATTCATTAAGCCTACTTTTAAAATATTTATGATTTTCCTATTTATTAGACTTATATTTGATCCACTATCATAAACCGCTTTAACTTTTAATTTATTATCGATTATTACGTTTACTCTTATCAGTGCATTCAATTTTCCCGGGTTTTTTAGTTTAAAGATTTCTTGTCAATTTCAACTTTCATCATGTGCTTCGTCATCTGTTTGGTAGTTAGTATCATGAATATTAATTTCTCTTTTTGATCAGTAAAGAGTCTTATTTCTACATTCATTTGTTGGATGGTATCGATTTTTCCAGCCCAATTCTTCACACATAAAACATGGTTTATTTGCTGTGGTATTAATATTGTTATAAACGTGCTACCCAACGCACTAAGTTCTAGCGTATTCTAGAATGTTCTAGTGACTGGAGCATTCTAGAGTATGCTAGAATCGGACCATCTAGAAGAATCTAGAAACGACGCTTGCGAAGAGTATATAAGCACACGTCGCAAGAAGATTAGTGATATTCGTGATTAGTGAAATTCATGATTTTGTGAATAGCGATTCGGTGAATTATTTAAAGTGATATTTGATTTGTTTGTTGACGTTGTCATAGCGATAGATTTTGAACGATTTAAAAGTTAATTGTTGCGTTAGTTTGAATTTACTGGAAATAAACAATTAGTTGATTTCTTCTGTAAATAAAGTTTAATAACTAATAATAGTTGATTTCTTCTGTAAATAAAGTTTAATAACTGTTTGGAATATTTTATTCAATCGAGGATTTGAACCCGTCGCATCGTAAATCGGTTACGACAGCGAGTATTATAACATTGGTGTCAGAAGTGGGATCTTCGACCAGCGAATTACTACTCGTAGAAAAAGAACACGATTTCAAAACTGTGTGGGTTGAACGTAGTTCAACTACGAAAAGAACTACAGAAACGAAGCCTTGTCACAAGTGGCAACAAAGAAGTACTAGTAGCACGTCTGAGAGAAGCTCTCATTGACGAAGGTAAGAACCCAGACGAATTCAAGTTTGATGGTGCTGACGAAGACAATGAAATTACTTTTACAACCGCTAAAATGATGGAACTTCTGCTTAGTATGTCAACTGAAATAAAACAACAGATCAAGGAACAGTCCGAACAGATCAAAGAGCAGTCCGAACGACAGACAGGAGTTAAAACAGATCAAAGAACAGTCCGAAAAACAGTCCGAACGACAGACAGAAGAGTTAAAACAGATCAAAGAACAGTCCGAACGACAGTCCGAACGACAGACAGAAGAGTTAAAACAACAGATCAAGGAACAGTCCGAACGACAGACAGGGGAGTTAAAACAGATCAAGGACCAGCTAAAACATGTAAAATTGGAAGTGGCAGAACAGATTGAAGAACAGTCAACAAGAATAGAAATGATCGAACAGAAACTTGATCGTCAGACCGTTGAGGTAGATCACAAGATAGACAAATTGAAGCGAGAATTAGAGCAATCCAAAAAAATGGCCATGCCGTTAGATCACGCATCCGGAAGAACTTTGAAGGTACCAGCATTTGACGGAGAGATGTCCTGGAACGTTTATAAAACTCAGTTCGAAGCAGCGGCAACTAGTAACTGTGGGAACGGAAAAGAATGAGCAACAACACTGATACTGGCCCTGCGAGGTTCAGCAGCAGAGGTTCTTCAGACGATTCCGGCGGAGAACCACTTCAACTATGAAGTTCTGGTTAGCGCGTTGGATTTACGATATGGTGAAGAACACATGAAACAGATTTATCGGTCTAAGCTTAGAAACAGAACGCAACGATCTGGTGAATTCATTCAGCAGCTGGCACAAGATATCGAACGGTTGACATTGCTGTCGTATCCGACATCAGACCCCGAGCATAGAGACGAAACTGCCCTGGATACGTTTATCAAAGCCCTTCGTGATTCGGAACTCAAGCAATCCCTTCTCTTGTCAGATAAACGAAAACTCAAGGATGCCGTTGCGCACAGTCTCACTTTTGAATCGGCAAAGCAAGCATCAAAAGCATCAAGTACATGAAGAATGCTCTTTCCAGAAGGTGGTTGTGAAACGGGAACCCCAACAGCATGGTGTACCCCAATGCTGGATTTGTGGTGAAAAAGACTATCTACGTCGTGATTGTAAACTCCGCCTAAAAGATAACTACTGCCGAAATTGCGCGACAAGATGGCGCAAAAGAAGAGAAAATGATCCTGTATCACGATAATAAGAGCCAACTTTGTGGGGCAGCGGTTGGCTAGTAGAATTGACACCCCCAGTACCGTAATTAACGTTTCCAGACTACATCGAAATCGAAACGACCTATGGCTGAACGGAAAAGTTGATCAACGAGAATGTGTAATTACAGTCGATACCAGAGCAACAACAATATCAGCGGATGACGGTTGGACACCGACGGATCTTGCTGATGCACAGTTTGCGGATGAGGACCTACAACATCTTATCACATGGAAGAAGGAGGGTAAGCGACCGGACTGGCAAAGCATTTCAGAATATAGTGCCGTGTTAAAGGGTTATTGGGCTCAGTGGGACTCTTTGTATTTGGAAGGGGATTTGCTGAAACGAAAATGGGAATCAGCTGATGGATCAAAACACCGCATTCAAGTTGTAATACCAAGAAGTAGAACGACCGAAATCCTTGATGAAATGCATGGCGGCCCTTCTGGGGGACATTTAGGAGTGAACAAGACCCTTGACAAAATACGAGAAGGATTCTACTGGCTTCACGTTAGAGAAGATGTAGAGAGCTGGTGTCGAAATTGTAACACATGCGCTTCAGTCAAAGGACCCAAAAGAAGGCTAAACGGAGCAATGCAAATCTACAATGTTGGTGTCCTCTTTGAACGGATTGCTATAGATATTGCTGGACCCTTTCCGGTATCAGATTATGGAAACCGTTACATTCTGGTTGTAGCGGACTATTTCAGCAAATGGCTTGAGGTGTTTCCAATACCCAACCAAGAAGCATGTACCGTCGCTGAAGAAATTGTACTCAATTGGATTAGTCGATATGGTGTCCCATTGGAACTCCACTCAGATCAAGGTCGAAATTTTGAGTCACAACTGTTTGGTGAAATGTGCAAGCTGCTGGGTATAAACAAAACTCGAACGACACCTCTGCACCCACAGTCTGACGGTATGGTGGAACGATTCAACATCTGGCTAAAGTAGTCGACGATAATCAACGGGATTGGGATCGTCATATACCATTGTTTCTTATGGCATACCGGAGTGCTATCCACACAACTACTGGAGAAACACCATCAAAAGTCCTGTTTGGGACTACCTTAAGAACTCCAGCTGATGTGAAATATGGCGTACCACCTGAACCACACCAACCATTAACAGAATACGTGGATAATCTTCGACAGCGATTAAACCATAGCCACCGTTACGTACGTCTTAAAATTATAAAAAAACACGGAGGTGGCCAAAACCAGATACGACTTGAAAGGAAGCAGTGGCGGTTTTGCTGTCGACGAGTTAGTTTGGCTGTACAACCCACAGCGAAAGAAAGGACGTTCTCCAAAGCTCCAGCGAGGGTGGGAAAGACCTTATCGAGTCATCACCCGCTTGAATGACGTCGTCTACCGTATTCAGGAATATCGGAAGCCGAGAGCAAGAATGAAGATCGTTCATTTGGATAGACACCGGAACGAAAGCTGTTCATCACGTTTATAACGGGACGAAGAAGGGGGTAATGTTATAAACGTGATACCGAACGCACTAAGTTCTAGCGTATTCTAGAATGTTCTAGTGACTGGAGCATTCTAGAGTATGCTAGAATCGGACCATCTAGAAGAATCTAGAAACGACGCTTGCGAAGAGTATATAAGCACACGTCGCAAGAAGATTAGTGAAATTCGTGATTTTGTAAATAGCGACTCGGTGAATTATTTAAAGCGATATTTGATTTGTTTGTTGACGTTGTCATAGCGATAGATTTTGAACGAATTAAAAGTTAATTGTTGCGTTAGTTTGAATTTACTGGAAATAAACGATTAGTTGAATAAAGTTTAATAACTGTTTGGAATATTTTATTCAATCGAGGATTTGAACCCGTCGCATCGTAAATCGGTTACGACAGCGAGTATAACAATATTCTTTCTTCTCTGACCTGATAAAATTTGGTCTAACAAAATTTTCTTTATTTAGAGTGTTATTTTCATATCTTTGATTTTGTTTAGAGTATTATTTGTCTTTGCTTCTACTTTGTATTTTGGTACCAAAATTTCTTTGTCTACATTTTCATATCTCCGTTTGTGTTGATAAAGTTGCTTTGTCTTGACATTCGTATTGTATGGTATTTCATTACTTAAAAATTTATTGTCATATTTCGGCTTGATGTTAGAAACGCATTCATCAATTTTTGTTAGTTCTTTGAACAGTTTCTCAATGGTCGTTATTTCTTCTCTATTAAGCTGGTTTTGCATTTCTAACCCATAACGATCATGTTTATTCTCGACATTTAAATTTCTAAACATAGGTTTTCCTTCGCTAAGGCATAGTCTTTTAAAGAACCACCTAAATATTTGTAATTATATGCGGTTCTTATTTTTTTCCAACCTCTATCTGCAAAAATGGTCAGAAAGGACTTTCTTTTCCTTCGCTAAGGCATAGTCTTTTAAAGAACCACCTAAATATTTGTAATTATATGCGGTTCTTATTTTTTTCCAACCTCTATCTGCAAAAATGGTCAGAAAGGACTTTCTCCATTCTGACCAATTAGTTAAGTCGATCTTTTTTAAATTTTATTCCTACCAATCTTCCGGTGACCCAGATAAAAAGAAGCGTTATACTTCTGACATTAGTAGGATTTAGTATTTTATGCCTTCTACATTCATTTTCAAATTTCTCTATCCATTCAGTAGGGTTTTACTTTTTGTTGAATTTTTCCAGAATAAATTTTTTTTCAACGTCTTGCAGCTTAAAGTTATCATTCAGACTGAACTTAGCTTCTAATTCCTTAATTCATTCATTTAAAAAATTGTCATCTGATTCATCTCTATGTTTATTATCAATAATTTTTTCTTCTAACATATTATCTAAAAAATATAGATTTTCGTCTTCGTCGTAATATTCTTTTCTCAATTCATCATCGAGTTTTATGCAAATTGTGCGATAACCGTTAATAGGTTTGATAGAATTAATTGTATCTCGCTTCCAAACTTAAATCTTTTTTCTCTTCAGGTAGGACATACCATGTTTCTTTATTTTCCGATATGCCCGCTAATTAAAATTCGTCATTATTTCTTTTAATAATATGAAAATACAACTTACTGGTTATTGAAGCCATCTTCTTTTTGAAATTTAATTTATAAGTTTGCTTTCCAATAACCTGATTTATTAATCTAAAATAGAAAATCCAAATGAGTAAATAAAGAACATAAATAAAATCAATTGAAAAAATATGAAATATTACAGAAATTATAAATGAATAACCAACCTAAAATAGAAAAATTAAATTCCAGGATCGTTTACAAAGCCAACAATAATAATATATTACCACGTGCAATAATAAAATATGACCACGTGCTATTTGCATTCATATATAAGATGATACCAAAGTAATGATGTTTTTGAAGCCATCTTCTTTTTGGAATTTAATTTATAAATTTGCTTTCGAATAACCTGATTTATTAATCTAAGTAGATAAATTAAATTCCAGGATCGTTTACAAAGCCAACAATAATAAAATATAACCACGTGCTATTTGCAATTTACAAGCACAAAATAGAAATACATTGATAACTAATATATTATATTAGTTATATTTTATAATAATTTATAACTATATATATATATATATATATATATATATATACATATATATATATATATATATATATATATACATATTTGCATCTATATATATATATATATACACACAAATAAAGGGCAATAAAAACTATTTAGGAGTAATATTCGACAAATATAAAAAAGGCTTTTATTTGAACTAAACAGTATACGAAAGCTTAACTTGTTGGGCTGCTTTAAACAGATAATTAATTAAATAATAAGAATAATAAGATAATAAACAATATTAGTATCGACATTCAAAATGTTACAAGATATTTTGGCACTTATTACTTGAAATTAATTTAATATCGTGCGATAATTTTTTTTTAATGCAGAGACCGTCTTCATTGAGAGTTGATCAATTAGATCGGACACAAGAAAACAACGACGTTATTAGATTCCCAAAAATCATTCATTTTGGTTATAGACCTGCTCAATTAAGCTACGTAGGAGATGTCGTGTGAGTTATGTTTAAAGAGCATATTTTTAAACTTTATATTAGAAATGTTTTTTATGATGATATTAATATTACGGCGGTTTTGTCGTGGGTGCCATCTTCTATACCTTTTAGGTCTATGAACGGTTGGATGGGCATTTTAAGATTATTTATAATTATTATACGTTGTATATATAGCTTATATATGCAGCTTACAAAATATTTTAAACCTCGTTGATTTTCTTTTCGTTCTTTTTTATACTAATTTTATGTTTTCATGTCACATCTTTTTCAGTTTTTTCTATTGAAATTTACTGTTTTATACCGTCAGTTACAGCAAGTTATTCAAACAGTACATGAAGTTGAAATATTTGGTAGCAAACAAGCCTAAATTATCTATAAAAGACAGAGACAAGTTAAGGACGTTAGAAAATCAATTACAAGAAATCAGAATGAAAGGGTTACTTTCTCAAAATAATGGCTTGATTTCTTTTTTTATTTAATTGTACAAGTTTAAAATTCTTGTGTCTGATTTAGATCTCTAAAAAGAGAGATGACCGTTGAAATAAGCAGCGAAGGATTTATGAGGACTGGCCTAAAGTCTGACATTTGCCAGGTATCTAACTTTGCAATCACTTTTAAAGCATTTGTCTTCGAGTGATCATAAACGAATCTGTCGTGAAATTTTTCAATTTATCTTGTCTTTTTTGAGTAATGCATAAAACTATTTATAATGAACGATTAGAAAATGGAAAAAACTATAGATATTTCTAACATTTACGAGGTGGGTAACGTTTTAACGTATAAAGTAAAACGTTTATTTACGTGAAGTTTTACGGTTCTATACTTGCATATAATGGATTACGGAGCTTTTCTACCGTAACGCCAAATGTCGTTAAATGCCATTCTTTAACAAAAATGTTTAACAATCCTTATTATAAATTTAGAATCGTTATTTAATATTGTATCAAAGAAGTTAACCTCAATGTGTTTAGTGTACTTTTGAAAATTTTGTGACAGTTTACAAATTAAACCAAACATGTCAAAACTTCCAGTTTGAATTATTTCTTATGAATAATTATTTTTGTTTTTCAGCTTTATAAATTTCATAATTTTTTTCAATTTTTGTGTCCCATAACAATTGAACGTTACTGACTGGAAGCATTGCTAGAAGGGCTACAGTCGCCAAGTTTTTCCAAATTTTATTTGAGCAAAAAATACGTAAAGCTCAATGCAATATTTTGATTCAGTGGTCAAAATTGACTAACTTATCGAAAATTAACACTTTCCTCTTCACAAACAAAGCTAGCACAACCTGCATTCATTGGCTTTTTTATTAAGTTTGAAAAATCTATATCTTTTTTAGTTTATTGTAATTATTTTGATAATTACATAAAAGCTAAAAGATTTTCGAAAAATCCGAACATGACGTGACTTGACAGAATCAAATAGAGTTTCTCTAATAACTTTTTTTTCAGACGAGTTTTTTTTCAATAAATTTCTGATTCAAAAAATACTTTTTCATGTTTTCGATGTTGTAATCAGGATGAATTGAATGTCGTAAAAGAAATCTCATCAAAAAATTTTAAATTTGCAAATAACCCGAGTGCACTTATTGTCATTTTTTAAAAATTTCGAAATTTCATACAATTATTTTAGTAATATCTGTAAGCTTGTTAAAAAATGAATTACACTTAAAATCAGTGGATGTAATTTTTTTTCTTTACTTGATGTTTGTTTTAAAACATATTACTAGCATTTATTTATAGTATTAAAGATAACTGATTTAATTAGAGAGAACAAGATCGTAAAAAAATTTTCAAGAAAATAAATTAATTTTTTTAATAAAAACTCCGGAGTATGACGAAAAAATCTATTCATAAAATTTTGACTTCGGCTGAAATCTCCAAAACCTACCGACTGTTCAAAAAAATTTTTTAATTTTCATGCAACATGTTTTGTACAAGCTAAACTAATTTTTTTTTCGATCGAGTTATTACGGCTATTGGATTACAAACCCTGATGATGACTGAGAAAATTTTAAAATATTTCTGAAGTAAATGATAATATTTTGTAATGTTTTTGGGAAATAATTTGCCTTGCAAATAACTAACTTAACCACTGACAAATCTTTTAAAAAGTGGAAATTCTCTTATTTAAAAATGAACTTAAAATCTGAAAATAGCGTAATGGTATGAGGGCGTCATAGTTTAATTCTCGGTTACATATTTACTGAAGTAGAATATAGATCTATGTGAAATTGTGTGTAAGCCGGCAGACATACCATCCAAATAATTTTCAAAAAAGACAACAGGTATTAACATTTTGTATTCAAAACAGCACGCTCTTCTTATACCCGTTTTGTTGCAACACTTGCGATTCCACAAATGCTTGGATGTCTTGGAAAAAAACATCGGTTATTTTTTCAAAAACAGGCTATTGTTACAAGTTAGTACAATTTTGCATTACAGTTATTTTATAACAGTATATTTGTTGTTATCTAAAAATTAGACTTTGTCAAGCACAAAAAGAACAAACAAACAAACGAGAATAAAAATGAGAACCAAAGGGGAAATAATAGATATGTCTATATATATAACTCAATTGCTGTTCATCAGTTTTGCAAAAAGCTTTGCTTTTTTGATACGTTTGTGGAGGTCTAAAAGGTTTTTGGAGGTTTTAAAGATAAGAAAAATTCGAATAAAACAGCAAATATTGTATACAAGAACTTTTTTTAATTTGTTGATCATTTGTGATAGTGACATTATATATAAAATATAATATTCAAAATATAAAATTCAAAATATAACATTCAAGATATTTGAAATGATTATTGTGCCGACAAATCAGTAACAATTGGGGAAATGAAAATAATTTTTAAATATTGTAAGGCGTTAAAATACACTCGTGAATCTACTGGATTATGTTGTGCTGGAGTCACGGGTTTTGTTTTCTGAACACATATTTTAGAAAGAGGATGGAACATCTCATAACATACAAAAGTGGACCATCAAACACGCAAATTGATTTTTTCGCTGATTCTTGGGCATGACATAAAACTGCATTATGCCTTGCGTGCTTTTGAACAAAAGGCAAGGCCCACCGATTATAACTGGTGGTGGTCGTCAGGATGGGTGTCCGGATGTAAAAAATTTCTCCAAAATTTATTCCATGCCACCACAAAAAAAAACAACGGCCCCTAGTCCCTAGAAGGAACGCTTAATGTTGGATCACTGACTGGCCGCAGCATGGAAATCGCAGAAATGCTTGAGCCTAGAAGGTTTGACATCTGCTGTCTTCAGGAGACTCGATAGTCCCTAGAAGGCCTTAAGTGGTCGGGTGGGCTAAGAATCTCTGGGAAGTGTGCAATAGCGGAGGGATGTTGCAGAAAAATTCAGAAGAGCCTCTTTATGGTATTTAGACTTGGAACGCTTAATGTTGGATCACTGACTGGCCGCAGCATGGAAATCGCAGAAATGCTTGAGCATCTGCTGTCTTCAGGAGACTCGATGGAAATCGAATAGTGTCTGTCATATCAATTCAGACAAAAAAATATATAAATTAGTCTGGAATGGTCAAAAGACGGCCAAAAATGGTTTTGGATTTTTTGTCAAAGAACCACTAGCCCAAGAACATCTCATAACATAAAAAACGCAAATTGATTTTAGCACCAAAGGCTATTAAAAAATATCAGTTATACCTGGTGAATCATGTGTCGCCCAACATAACCTCCTTGTGGCAGACCTGGTTATCGAACTGTCAAAACATAAGTCTAAACAAATGCTTTAAAAAATCAAAACGTGGAAGCTAAAAAGCAATATTCATCGAGAAAAATTTCAACAGATTGTCACCACACAGTTCGACCACCAATCGCAATTCGGATTGGAGTACATACAAAACCGTTTTGATAAACGCTGCAATTACAGCTTGTGGAAAAACCGGTACAAAACGACAAAAATGAGATGGTTCTTGAACAAGATGAGATCAAGCTACAATGGAGGGAATACTTCAACGAATGAAATGAAATAAAATCCCATCAATTTCAACTTTGACGCTCCACCCATCGAAGGTCCGATTCCAGTCATCACTGCAGATGAGCTTACAGAAGCTCTGAAAACTATGAAGGATGCAAAGGCAGCAGGGCCCTCTGGATTCACAAATGACATTATCAACGCATTTGGATACCTGCAGTGCCCAAACGTTACTACAACTTTGCCGTGAAGTGTGGTGAAATTGCTCAATGCCGACTGAATGGAACTATAGCATGACAGTTCCGCTATACAAAGGCAAAAGTGATCCAATGAATTGTTGGAACGTACAACGTTTGAACAGCACAACGGTTGAAAACACAGATGCGTTTGACATCGGCGTTGGAGTTTACCAAGGCTCGATTCTCAGTCCACCGTTACTTATAACTATGATGGAGGAAATCACAGAACATTTGGAATTTGTTTTAACAGCCACATCTGAGCAGAATACAGCTCAGAAAGATTGTAACACCAGACTCGCCAATCATGAATTCAAAGTCAACATCAGCAAAACCAAAGCAATGAACACTGGTGAACCCATCCAATCCACAGCTACTGGACGATAGCCCTGTTCTGTTTGTAAAGCTGGTGTAAGTGTCTGCAGTGTACCCAGTGGTTACAATTAATTATACGTCGCGTGTTCACGCCTCGGAAAACCGTGCATGTGTGTAATAAATAATTGTGATATACATGTATTTGGTACATAAATGTGAAATATTGTTTTGTTAGTGAAAGAATGAATAAACGTACAACTAAACAAGGATGAAAATAAAAATAAAAGTGGAAATAATATATATATATTATATATATATAATATCAATATGTATATAATATATAGTGTACATGTACATATTATTAAAAGTTGAGAAAAGTTTGGTAAATTGCCGGGAAACCCTAAAAACAGCAGATATTTGGTTACGATATTTATGTGTTACGATATCTATATATACGACTACTTTCTTTCTTTGATAGTCACATTATAAAATATAATATTCAATATATAAATTTCAAACTCTAATATTTAAAATATAAAATTCAATAAAGTTCATTATAGTGTCAATCCATCCTGTCGCACTTTAGAACACGGAAAAAAGTATTACGATTATAATTATTTTTCGATATATATATGTTACGTTATCTATATATCAATATCTTTTTTTTTACTTTGTTGATCCTTTATGATAGTGACATTCTGAGTAATTTGCTCTTTTTTGGATTGGGATTGCGACACATTACTGCTAACTATATTTATTACCTAATTGCTTTTTTATATAAATTTTGAAAATAAAGATTGATAATTTTAAAACAAAAACAACGCTATACGCGTGTTATAAATAATTTTGAAACGCGCTTATAAATATTATTATTTTACCCAACCGAAATGACGTTAAATTTTAAAATTTTGTCCTAATTAATATTACCGATATCGGTTCACATTAAGACCTTATAGACATTTTTTAAATATATATAGACGTGTAATTTTTATCGACGTTTTTTGTTTATATTATCAAACGTGTTTTCTATTTTTCAGATGGCAATGACTCATCCTTCATTTAGGATGAATTATGGAACTAATCCTGATCATGCACGTAATTCATTGACAAACTGTGGCATGAGGCAGTTAGAATATGGAGATAGGCACATTCATTATATTCATACCAGAAAAAGAGGTTTTGCAGTTGTTTTGTCTGCATTGATTTTATTGACGTCCGATAATTTATATTTTGTATTTTGAAATATCGTTTTTTATATTTTCAAAAATGTGGTAAATGGACTATACATTGTTTTTAAAATGGGAATTTTTTATGAATGGCACATGTTAAAAATTTTGCAGCCTGACTCTATTATTTACTATTATGATTGATTCTATTAGTTAACAATTTTGCCAAGTTTAGTTTAGCCTAAGGCTGAGAATTGATTCTGCTCGTTCTTAATAGTCCGGTTGGTGTGTATGATAAAATTATCCTGTTTTATACACAATTGATTGGCTTAAATAGATTTAGTAGTTTCATTGAATTTAGTAGTTACATTTATTTATATGGTCAAAACTAATTGTCATTTTAGTTTTTGCTAAACATAATATAATAAAATTGTTTTTTCATTTATGTTTCATACCTATTTTATAACGATCAATAAATCTGATTGTCCTATAGCCAATGGTGGACACATGCTAACATCCATTTTTATATATTATATTATTTATAACTATAAAATATAAATTTATTAAATATAATTCTTTCAATGTTATATAGTTATTAAGTTTTTATCCTCTATATTGTTTGTGTTATTATGCGATAATTTCTGTTTGTTAATATTTTGTATTTTAGGTTTAATTCAATGACGTGCGTGGAAATGGTTTTTTGGTTTTTCTGACTAGATAAGTGGTCTGTTATGGCCCTCTGGTCAGTTTGTCAATAAATAATTAATAATAATATTTTATGATATTGAATTTCTTCAGATCAGCAGGTTTTAGTTTATTTTAAGTTTATTTGCTATCATTGGCGCGGTCTACTGCATTAACAGTATTTGTGACGACTGTGGACAGGTGAAGAGACATTTGCCACATTTCACATACCAAAAGATTCAAAATTATTTGCTGTTTTAAATATTAAAAGATGAATGGTCATGTGTACACAAAAATGAAAACAAAAAAAGGTATTAAGGTAATTCCAACCTATCGTCAAATATTCATGCACTGTTAATTACGGCAGTGCCACTAGTATTAACGGTAACAGTTGAAAGAAGTTTTTCAACACTGAAAAGGATTACAGATTATTTGAGAAAGATTAAAGGTTATTTGAGAAAGATCTAACGAGGAAAAACTTACTTCATTTACACTATTATCAATTCATCGGGATGATAAACTCACTTCATTGGCACTATTATCAATTCATCGGGATGATACAATTTATCCAAGGGGACAACAATTTGGTTCGGCTAGTCGTAAATTATAATGGTTGTTATTGTAATGTAAGATTTCAACATTGTGGTCCAAGTTTTCTTTTTACTTATCGATCACCTCACTAAGTAATCTAGTACATTAATCAATTATTTTATTAATTTGCCTTTTTATGCCATTACTTTATTTTATTTTCAATACCTTTCATGTTTAAACATTTTTTCTTAATTTTTTTTATTTATTTATACATATATTTTTTTCGTTGCCATTTCATTGCATAGCTGTAACAGTTTCTGCGTCTGACAGATCCTGATTTTTTAAAGTTTAATAATAATAAAAAATATAGGACAAACACCGCTTAAAAGCAAGTTAGTGAAGCTAACGATAGAAGTGATGAGATTTGCAGTTTCAATTTTGGATCCAGTAATATCCCAAAGTTGTTAAGGAGTGAACAATTTCTACCTCTAGATGTTCCTTTGGGAAACTGTGTCAAGCATGAAAAGTTCTTTCCTTGGGAGGCCATGGAGCGGGAGCAGAGGAAAGACATTGTCATGATATCTGTCAAAGACAATATTTTCATGACATTTCGAAAGTTTCCTTGCCTAATTTTACTTTTAACTATAATGCTCAATTTGGGCAGATTTACATATATATGAGCCTTAAGTTAAAGACATATACAGCTGCAACACGCATTCGTATTATAAATTTATACATTTAAATATAATATATTATCAAAAGTACTTTTTGTAAACCTCCGCTAATGATTTGTAATTATTTGTCGTATCAACTAGGCATAAAAACCTTAATGCACATCATGTCTAAGATGGCTCGTTCTAAAGAAACGGACTCTGAAATTCATCATTATGAAAGACTCGAGTTCCTAGGAGACACTGTTATTGAATTTCTTTCAAGGTTAAAAATTATTAAATTATTGTTAACCAATTGTTATTTTTAGTATTTTTACTGACATTAATTTCAATTTTGTTTAATAAAGATTATAAATTTATTACGTTTTTTATGTGGTTTTATTCATTCCTAATAATTTTTTTTTAGTATTCACTTGTTTTTTCTTTTTCCTCGTTTGGAGGAAGGGGGACTTGCAACTTATCGGGCTGCTCTTGTTCAAAACCAACATCTAACTGTACTTGCGCAAGTTAGTTTATATTCATTATTTTATAAATTTTCGCAAAATTTTTCAGTGTGTCGGAGTAAATTACAAATTTTGCTAACTCCGGCTTTCTGATTAAAACATTTTCGAATCCTTGAGTGAAACTTTTCACAACCACCATTTTTTTACCATTTTGTCTTTTTTATTTATTGGTTTTCAATCTTTCAATCAATCTTCTAAATTTCCTTAATCCTTCAAGAGATTGCAGCCAGTGAGGCCAATAACGTTCCCCTTTTTCGTTTTTTTTTCAAAAATCTTTTCAGCATGTTATATTCCCAGTCCATTCAGCCCATTGCAGAATAGGCTGGGAGTAAAACACATATAGTAAAACCTTCTATCCATCTGTTTCTAAAATTTTTCTTTCAATTTTTCTTTCAATCGTTCAAATTTATTAATCCGACATTTTGCAAATATGCAAGCTTTTGACTTTTTCCTATCTTCTGTCTTTCTGGAGCGTTCTATTTTAAAGTTTTTGCCTTTCACTTTGTGAGTTTTGCATGCTTTTCTTCGAAATATTTTTGGTAAACCAACCAGCAAATTAATATCTTTAGCAAACAACATTTTTTAAGGTTTTGTTTCTAATATTAGACTCTTTCAAGGTTTGCATGACGCATCGGTCAGCTATGTCGTTCGTGCCTCCAAGACTTAGAAAAAACTGTTGCGCCATGTATAAATTATTGCAATATTAACGAGCAAAAGGTTTTCTGCATTAGCCTGTTAAGGAAATATTCTTGATGATGCCATGGGATAAATAATTTATATAGTCATGCGATAATTTAAAAAATAATGTTCTTTAATATGCAATTATATGCAAAACTCACAACCACTCCGTAACCATGTTATACCAAAAAAGTTTTTCTAAACACCGGCCTATTTAACAAATTTTTATGATGATACCTTGAAATTTAGCATATATCGCCATGCCATAATTCAAAAATTAATGTGCAATCTGTAACCTCTATCGTCCACTTGTAGCCATGTTGTGCCATACCGTTCAGTATTTGTTGATAGCAGATTTTTTGTCAGAATCTCTAATGGATGTTACAAAAATATGCGTTACTCTGCATAATAAATCTTTCAATCTTTGTTCAAACCTATATTTTAAACAAAAATTGTGCCTTTTATTTATATAATTTTATATTTAACAAGTTTTCAAGTAGTTTATATATTTTTATTGAGTATTTTTTATTTGCAACAGTTTATATGTTATTCGATCTTTCGTAGGTTCGAAACTTGAATAATAAAACTTATATACATCTCCTGAGCAAATAAAGTCAAGTTGTTGTCCTTCCTAGGCGTCCAGCCGAGGCCCAAGCCAGTTTGCCACTTCTACCGGGTTCCTCCACAGATCTTTTATTTTGAGATGTATGCGATTCTTGAGGCAGCTAAACAAATGGGGGATATCGTCTGATTGTTAGTCTAGGCGTCCAGCCGAGGCCCAAGCCAGTTTGCCACTTCTACCGGGTTCCTCCACAGATCTTTTATTTTGAGATGTATGCGATTTTTGAGGCAGCTAAACAAATGGGGGATATCGTCTGATTGTTAGTGGTAGAAAGGACAGATGTTGTTGAGCCCTCTGTCGATTCGATTCATCCAAACCTGGATGAAAAGTCAAGTTGGTGCTGAGTTGTTGCACAGGATGCAGTTGATGTGCAATTGACCCATCAGAAAGATCCAAGCATTCTTCACTATTATTAAAAAAAAACACTTATATCCGCTGGAATGGCCAAATTGCACTACATAAAATTTCAATTGCTAATTTTTGCTATATTTATATTTGTTGTCTTTGTAAAACTAGAATCTTTCGATTGTAAACTTTTTGATAATATGGAATTGCGTTTAGAATTATTGGCGATTGTGCGACATCGACATTTTTAATTCGGTGTTTTAATAAATGTTTAAACAAGTCTATGTTTGAATAGAGACAGCCGTGTTTTTGTTGAAGCGCTTGAAAAGACAACTTTTAATCTAAAAAAATATTGAAAACAATGATGAATACTGTGCTAATGACTTAGGATGACTGCAAAGATGCAATGAGAATGCGGGTTAGGTAAAGGAACGAACCCAACAATGCCGGCACTAAATGTATACGATACAACTAATCTGAAGAAGGGACTATTAAAACGAAACCTCGATTTAAAAAGATTGTTTTGATTAACCGCTTGAAGGACGCCCTGACGGTAACAATCTTTATGAGTTTGAATTTCCGATTCTAATGGATAAAATTCTTAAAAAATTGTATCAACAGAAAGCCTAATCACAAAGGAGATATGTAGAAAGAAAAACAACGAATAATAAGGCAAAACGCATCCAAGTACAATTGAGAACAACACGAAACAAAAATACTTGACTTTGATCTCATTATTTGTGACAGACTGACAAAAATCAAACGTTTAGGGGCAACAATCAAACTCCAGGGTTACTTTTACTCTGTAAAACTACATTTTGAAACCGTTTATTTGTAGTAATATAATCAATCATATATTTTACATAGTCTCCGAGACTTCCAAATATAGTTTCGCTATGGGTTATCATTGAAAGTATCCTTAAGATCACTTTTTGTTATCATGAAAATAGCGCATGTTTCAAGAGTTAACAAAACCAAGAAAGGATTACAACGTCTACCTACCGCTAAAGGAACCGAAATAAAGAAAACCCGGCATGGCCCAAAATGATATAACGCAGGATTCAGATGCAATGTAAAATGTACAATCCACGGTACAAAAAAGTTAAAGTTTTTCTGTAAAAGAATTGGTAAGTTAGGTACGTGGTCTTTAACTGGAAAATGTAATCTACAAAATCTATGATCGTGAAAGACAGCGTGCTAAAGTCGTTCATTTGGATAAGTTAGTAATAAAGAAATAACGCGGAGCGGTTGAATTATAATTTTAATCTTTGTAATATTTGTCTATTTTATAGAACTTTAAAATTTATCAATTTTAAAATTAGAGATAATGGAGTATTTTTATTTTTGATAATGCAACTCTTATCAATCCCAGAACTGCTTACATTTTTTATACTTTTTAATTAAACCATTGCGCCATAATGGCTGTACTATATAATTATGCGGGTTGAAGGTCTATGAGTTTTAGACAGACAGGATCCGAACTATGCCGTCGTGTAATAACCAAATGATACTTGGCATTCATACCGACTGAGCCAAACTCGGTGTGTTACGCTGAGAATTATTGGTTATTTAGCGACATCGAGCGTAGTTCTTGGATTAATGAATGTTTCAATGTTATATTACTGTTGGCATTGAAATAAACATTTAATAAAATCTGTATTTATATCTTGGACCTAGGGAAAATCAAACTGAACTTCACGATAGTGCAAGTAACTATAATATCGTTTATTATTATTATTATTATTAAATACAAATAACAACAGCTTATCATGTATCCTTCTGATAAAAATTTTTTTTATTGACATTTTGGTTGATGTGCTCAGTCAGTTTGTTTCCTCTCACAGCAATGATAAATTTATAAATTAAAATATTTGATATTGATAATTATTTCACACTAGAAACTTGGCCTGCAGCATTTCTTATTATACGCCCATGGCCCAGATTTGTGCAGAGATCTTGATCTTAGATACGCTTTGGCCAACTGTTTCGAAGCTCTTATGGGTAATTTAATTTTTTGTTTTATATATTGAACATTTTACTGATTTTACCCATATAATATTTTCAATGGGTTTGAGTTATATATGTACATAAACATAAAATGCATATATAATATATATATATACATATATTGCTTTTTTGTTCAACTTTTTTAAATTTTCATTCTATTAAACACAGGATCATTATATTTAGATGGAGGAATCGAAGTAGCTGATCGAATTTTTGGGGAAGCTCTTTTTAAAGGAGAACCTAATTTGTTACATGTTTGGACCAACTTACCTGCACATCCTTTACAAATTGATGAGCCTCTCGGTGACAGACACTGGGTAGAAAAAAGCAAGCCGCTTCAGGTATAAAATTTTAAGCATAAATTTAGTATGCAAATTATGAGTTAAATTTTTTGGAAATATTGTGTTGAGTTAAAAGTTTTATAAACTATAATGTTTTTTAAACAAAACGACGTACATTTGATATGAATTGTTAAAAGTGGGTGATGGTTAAAGAGTGTTTAATAGGGAAAAAACTCAGCTCAAATTGCAAGAATAAACTGCTGGTATATTTCGAAATGAAAATGCATGCAACATTCTAAAAGCAGGAATGTGACGTCTCGAGTCAACAGCTTGTCTTGATCTTGTCTCGAGATTTCAAAATGTAAGACTTCGTCTTGTCTACTTTTAAAACAATGCCGATCTTAGTCTTGTTTTCAAAATTCAAGATAGGAAATAGTTTTTTATTCATACTAACTTTTAAACCATTTTCGGTATATTCTTTTGTAAGCATACATTAAACATATATTAAAACATATATAATAAAAAAATGCGTGCGTGTACCACATGTTTTGTCCTGGTTATGACATTAAACTGACCCTCACTGCCTTGTGAGTGATGTTGGATCATCAAAGGCTAGGCCCACCGCTTATAACTGTGGTTGCGTAAGGAAGGGCGTCCTGCGTAAAAATTAGCCAAATAAATTACTTATGATGACAGAAGTGACAATGAACCTCAGTATCCGGCAGAATGGCGTCGAGGGGGAAAATGTCGTCTAAACGTGTGTTGTTTTGTTGTTTGTACCACATGTTTTGAAAAACTAATTTCTCATTCACAGTGCTTGGTGTTAATATCTGGTAATGGTTATTTAAAAGTAAATCGACATAATGAAGATCATTGAATCATAGCAATCTGAAGGTCCATGCGAAACTTTACGTTTTTTATCATTTCGCATATATAAAATACGTTCTTTGGTTAATATTAGGGTTGTACCAAATAGTACTTTTTGATATAGCCGAATAGTAATAACTAAAACTGAGCCAAATATTGACGTATAAATTGCGCGTTTACTAAGCAACATTTATACATCAAAAACTGTTAAAATTATTAGTGTTTAACCTCTGAAATATTTACAAACGAATTCATTTTTACGAATTTTATTGATAAAAACAATACAAAGAATTTTATTGATAAAAACAACACACGTGTAGACGACATTTTCCCCAAGATCGGGGGTTGCCGTTAGGCTACCTATGACGAAACGAATACCCCTCGACGCCATTCACATCTGTCACTTGTCTCAGCTTTCTCAACCCCGCTTTCGTTCTCCATCTTCTCTCTTCATCCCAATCGCGGACGACCCCTTCCTATCACTCCTTCAACCTCGAACTCCAACGCTCGCCTAATCCCGACCCTTTCATACATTCTCAACACATGTCCATACCACCGCAATCTCGATCTCCTTACCAATGTCACAAAGTCCTCATTCAGTCCCATCATCGACATCAGCTCTGTACTACTCCTCCTATCCTTCACTCTAATCCCACACATCATACTCACCACAGCTCTTTCAGTCCTCTGCAATACAATTTCCTCCTCTCTCCTCAACACCCAAGTTTCACCATATACCATCGCTGATCTCACACATGCTTTATATACCCTCCATTTCATCTTCACTGACCATTTCTTTCCACACAATACCCCAAGTTCCCTAAATTTTATCCATCCCACACAAACTCTAGCCGTAACAGCGCTCAAACATCCTCCATCCGGGTTCAGCTTAACCCTTAAATAAACAAAGCTTTCCATTTATTCCATACCATGATTCAACCCCGTCCTTGCGTCCGTCCTATTAACACATTTCTTACATTTGAACGTGCCTTCCACTTTTTTCAGTGCCCCCTCACACCACTACATCTCCTATGTACCCACTTCTGACATCCTATACACAATACCGAGTTAGCCTTCACTCTCCTGTCACGTACCCCACAGGGGTCTATTTTACTTATCACTCGCTCCCCATTTTCCCCACTCATCATACCAACTTCTCCCGTACCATCATTCCCCTTCCACCATAACTTATATCTTTCACCTTTAGCCCCCACAAACCTTGTGCCTTTTCCTTCCATCTAATCTCCTGTAATGCAGCCACGTCAACCATTTTCCTCTGCAACTCCTCCACTTCTTCCAAACTCCAGGTACCAAACCTCCAACCCCTTGGTCTACAAGAAATCCTTCCACCCATTAGTGCTATGCTATAGAGTGGGGTGCCAGTAGCCAACCATTTACAGGGCCTTGCACCGCAATCCCATAGACTGAGTCTCCGGGGATTCTTCGCACCCTCTTCTGCCGGACACTGAGGGCCATTGTCACTTCTGACATCATAAGTATTTATTTGGCTAATTTTGGACACCCTTCCTTACGCAACCACAGTTTTAAGCGGTGGGCCTAGCCTTTGATGATCCAGCATAACTCACATGACAGTGAGGGTCGGTTTAATATCATAACCAGGACAATGTCATGACCAGGACAAATTAAAAACAAAACTAACAATATTTTTTTCAAAAAGTTTTTTTAAAATTAAATTTTAATAATATTAGAAACGAAAATTAGCTGTATAAAATAACTAAGCAAGCCAAATAGAGCAGATAAAATATTTAAGTAACTAAAATAATATAGGTTGCGTTACTTGGCGGAAACAATGTTAAGCTAATCGTAATTTGCATATGCACGGATAATGATCAAACTAACCGAACCTACAATTAGTCTGTTTTTATGTGTTTATATAGGAAATTAGTGTAAACCAGGCCTTTGTTCTTATGATTTGTTTGTTTATTGCTGTTATTGACTTTGTTAATTTTACCATTTTGATATGGTTTCTTTCTTCGGTTTTGGTCGATGTTGCTTTCTTCAGTGTCTTCATCGGTACCATTGGTTTTAGTATATTTTATTATCGTCCTTCTTGTCGGGAGTATTGTTGAAATACTTTGTGGTTTGTTTATCAGGGGTTGTTTTATGTCGATTAGAATGGCTTCGGCTAATTTCATTTCTCTTGTAATTTCTATATAATGTGTGTGTTCTAAGTGTGTTTTTATAGAACCCTCCCTTTTGTGCGTGGTCTAACATCTAGCTAGTGATATATATATAATATATATATATATATATATATATAGTCATCTAAAATAAGTCTGTTTAGAAATCAAGAATCCACGTAAAGAGAAATACCCTACATGTTCAAGGGTCGGTTATAACAATATAATAAATTTGTAGTTTTATTTTGTCGGAAGGATTAGTCGGTTTGACATTTTTATAAATGATTTGTTTTAAGACGGATTCGTCCGTTTTGTAATTGGTTTTCATATGATTTCTATGATAGAAGATGATGTCAGTGTTTGGATAATTTTGTTGTGGGCTGTTAAGCCGTTGTAGTTTATTTTTAATTACATCCTCAATCATTGCAGTACAGTATCTATTGTTTACCAATAGGTTCGTAATTCTTTTCAATTCCACATCACGTTTTTTGGTTGATGACCGATTGTTGATGGCGAATGTTCTTGTACAGATTTTAAATTGTTCATTCATTTTTTCCATTGAGGCAAATGCTTTTATTTGTAGTTTTTACTTAGTCTGCAGTTTCAAAGCTGTTCATTGCAGCTGTTCATTGCAGCAGACACGGACATCAAAAAAAGGTAAAAATTTTTCATTCTTATGCGGCTTGACGGTTCATTGATTAAAGGCGCCTAGTTTTGCTATTGCAATGACTGGGTTCGAATACAAAGAGATCCCCGCTTACCAATGTGTATGACGCGTGGTTTGCACGCGTATTCATAAACACTGTGTGTGTTTGTCGTTGAAACTTCTGAAGCAAACTCCTTTTATGCTCATTGTTAACTTTGGATTTGTTGGGAACAGTGAGTAGTTCATTAACTTTATTGGGATCTTTATATGATATAAAGATGTCATCAACGGATCTTGGATATATGTGAAGTTTAAGATGGGGTATTCTTGAAAAGTTGATTTTTCCAGATGACCAATTGACCAGATAGCGAAAAAATCATCTAAAACCCATGTCTATCGGCTCGTATAGTTTCCTATTGTTGTAAAAGTTGTTACAGTTTCTGCGTCTGTCAGATCCTGATTTATAAAGAATAATAATAAAAATAAAGGTACATGAATATTATGAACATAATGGAGCTGGAAAATTCTATTTTTTCAAAAACTTTGTATTTTGTAAAATCCGTCATTGAAGACGAATGTGTCAAAAAATTCGAACCAGATGACTTGCCTACAAAATTTTGAAATAAACAAGAAGAGATTTTACAACAATCGTCAAGACAACGAATTTAAAGTGGGTCTGTATCCAGAATGGGAGTAAACTCAATCGAAGTAAAATTGACAAAAGAGTTGGCCGGTTTAAAATTCTTAGAAAGATATCACCGTCGATTTTCGAAGTAGACCGTGGAAATAAGAAAAAGGAATCATACTTATTTCACATTAATAAATTAACTTTTAATGTACCTCAAAAAATGACATGATAACAGTTTTGATCTCGGTAATTGTATCATTATCTGGGCTCTGTTGTCGCGGGTTGATGCAAGCGGTGCAGAGACCACAGGCTCAGCGTACTATCGGTGATCATAGCTTGTTTTGTCAAGTTTTACCTTTAGCCCGTGTTTGGCAAGCTGGTTATTCCAGACCTCAAATTTTTTGGCTGCGTCTTGTTCCGAGGTTTTTCTGATGATGGTGTTTTTCTGACGGCATCTGAGAGTGTTTCAGAAATCATTTTTGGCGTCTTCAGATTTACCGGTCTGTGGTGCATATACAGAAAAAACAGAACCTGTTTTCCCATTTTGACTTTAATCAGCATTTCACCGTTGTCATCTTTCTTCTAATACAGTTGGTTCGCGGCATCTTATTCGGTATTATTCGATCAATATTATATATATATATTAGTTTGAGTGTGTTTGTTTGGTTTGTTTATAAGAAATGGTTAACTTGTTCATGTTTTTAAATATTTTTATCTATTGATGTTTTAATGATATAATTAATTATTGTTTTGCTATAATTTTTTACGAAACTTTTGACTTAAAATGTGAAAAAAGAAAATAGTCGAGTTTGAAAGAATCATTGGCTTCCGGTTTAATCATATTCGATTATTAGCACGAGCCCTCACCATGAGAAACATTGGTTTCAATAACCTTACTCTGTAAGTTACAATGTTATTTATTTATTTAATTTAATTTATTTATTTACAATGTTATTTAAGTTATTTAGTGCATTGATAATTTGATATTTTTTTGCTATTGACATACTTTTGGTGACATAATCACTGTTACATTTAATACCAACAGTCGATGCTGGTTTAAAAAAATTACACTTGCAAAATTAATTGGCCCTAAAGTTATATGTATTATACGTAATGTCAAAAAATTAAATGACATTTGAAGCGTATTTCTTTTACATCATAATGACTCACAAAGTTTAGACAAAATAGCAAGAACATGTTGTTAAGACAAAATATATGTAAATTATATTTCATATAATTATCTATCTATTTCTATTCTGTGCTTGTAAATTACGTTTCATTACTTTGGTATCATCTTATATATGAATGCAAATAGCACGTGGTCATATTTTATTATTGCACGTGGTAATATATTATTATTGTTGGCTTTGTAAACGATCCTGGAATTTAATTTTTCTATTTTAGGTTGGTTATTCATTTATAATTTCTGTAATATTTCATATTTTTTCAATTGATTTTATTTATGTTCTTTATTTACTCATTTGGATTTTCTATTTTAGATTAATAAATCAGGTTATTGGAAAGCAAACTTATAAATTAAATTTCAAAAAGAAGATGGCTTCAATAACCAGTAAGTTGTATTTTCATATTATTAAAAGAAATAATGACGAATTTAAATTAGCGGGCATATCGGAAAATAAAGAAACATGGTATGTCCTACCTGAAGAGATGAAAGATTTAAGTTTGCACGAAGCTCTATCTACGAAGCGAGCAATAATAAATACAATTAATTCTATCAAACCTATCAATGGTTATTGCAAAATTTGCATCAAACTCGACGATGAATTGAGAAAAGAATATTACGACAAAGACGAAAATCTATGTTTTTTAGATAATATGTTAGAAAGAAAAAATTATTGATAATAAACATAGAGATGAGCCAGATGACAATTTTTTAAATGAACGAATTAAGGAATTAGAAGCTAAGCTAAGTCTGAATGATAACTTTAAGCTGCAAGACGTTGAAAAAAAATTTATTCTGGGAAAAATTCAACAAAAAGCAAAACCCTACTGAATGGATAGAGAAATTTGAAAATGAATGTAGAAGGCATAAAATACTGAATCCTACTAATTTCATAGCAGCATTACGCTTCTTTTTATCTGGGTCACCGGAAGATTGATACGAATCAAATTTAAAAAAGATCGGCTTAACTAATTGGTCAGAATGGAGAAAGTCCTTTCTGACCATTTTTGCAGATAGAGGTTGGAAAAAAATAAGAACCGCATATAATTACAAATATTTAGGTGGTTCTTTAATGACTATGCCTTAGCGAAAGAAAACCTATGTTTAGAAATTGAAATGTCGAGAATAAACATGATCGTTATGGGCCTTCCTGTAGAAATACAAAACCAGCTTGATAGAGAAGAAATAACGACCATTGAGAAACTGTCCAAAGAACTAACAAAAATTGATGAATGTGTTTCTAACATCAAGCCAAAATATGACAATAAATTTTTAAGTAATGAAATATCATACAATACGGACGTCAAGACAAAGCAACTTTATCAACACAGAGATATGAAAATGTAGACAAAGAAATTTTGGTACCAAAATACAAAATAGTATCAAAGACACATAATACTCTAAATAAACAAAATCAAAGACATGAAAATAACATAAATAAAGAAAATTTCGTTAGACCAAATTTTATCAGGTCAGAGAAGAATATTAATACCACAGCAAATAAACCATGTTTTATGTGTGAAGAATTGGGCTGGAAAAATCGATACCATCCAACAAATGAATGTAGAAATAAGACTCTTTACTCATGAAAAAGAGAAATTAATATTCATGACACTAACTACCATACAGATGACGAAGCACATATGATGAAAATTGAAATTGACAAGAAATCTTTAAACTAGAAAGCCCGGGAAAATTGAATGCACTGATAATAGTAAACGTAATAATCGATAATAAATTAAAAGTTAAAGCGGTTTATGATAGTGGATCAAATATAAGTCTAATAAATAGGAAAATCATAGATATTTTAATACTAGGCTAAAAGTACTTTCAAAACCATCAGTGGGCTCAATTTTAGTTCGGCCCGGGCAAATATAGTTGTTAAGGTTGGTAATTTAACGGATAATTTAAATACATACGTAGTCAAAAATAATAATTTTTCCTATGACCTATTACTGGGTCTAGATGCAATAAAAAAGTTCAAACTAATTCAAGATGAAAATTTTAACATTCTACAAAGAATTAATAAAAACAAGATCATCAAAATAGAAGAAAGAGATAAGATGAATAACAATCACAACATGGTAAAATCAAATGAACTGACTGACAACCAATTTAATCTACAAAAGGCAGAAAAAAATAATTTAATTAAAATTTCAGAAGTCAATTTTAATGAAAATATGAATAAGACAATGTGTGAAAATTTAGACCACATTGAAGATGAAAATAGAAGAAAAGATATTTTAAATTTAATAAACAAGTACAAACATATGTTTGCAAAAGATAAATATGATGTGGGAAAAGTGAAGTCGAAAGAAGCAGAAATAAAATTAACCAGAGATGTAACAGCAAGACCATATAAATGTTCCATAGTTGATGAAGAGGAAATCAAAACTCAAGTCAAGAAGTTATTAGAAGCTGATTTAATTGAAGAATCGGAATCCCCTTATGCTTCGCCAGTAACTCTTGCTTTTAAAAAAGATGATGGTCGTCGGACAAGACTTTGCATTGATTTCAGACGATTAAATAAATTAGTAGTTCCTGAATGCTATCCATTCCCTACTATTAATGATGTCAAAGAAAAAGTACCAAATTGCAAATATTTCACTGTACTTGATATAAATTCTGCATTTTGGTGTATATTATTAAAAAAGGAAGATAGAGAAATGACTTCTTTTATAACTAAGTATGGAAAATTCATGTTTAAGATTTTACCCTTTGGTCTTAAAAATTCTCCAGCAATTTTTCAACGTATTCTATCCAATATCATAAGAAGAAATAATCTGGACAATTTTTGCATTAACTATATTGATGACATACTTATATTTTCACGCTCTTGGGAAGAACACATTATTCATATTGAAGAGACTCTACAAATTATCACAGAAGAAGGTTTTAAATTAAAATTAGAAAAATGTAAGTTCGCTGCTAAAACCATTAAATATGTTGGACATTTTATTCAAGAAAATAAAGTAGCACCAGCTCAAGAAAATTTAATCGCCATCAAGAATCTTAAGAGACCAACAGATAAAACAGGAGTTAGAAGTGTGTTAGGATCTATTAACTTCTACCTTAAATATATCGAAAATAGTGCTCAAAAATTTGAACCACTGCATAAGCTTTTGAAAAAAAATGTTAAGTTTCATTGGTCCCAGGATTGTGAAGATTCTTTCAATTTGATAAAAGAATATTTATGTTCTCAGCCAATCTTAGCCATTTACGATAAAGCCAAAGACACTTATATTGAAACTGATGCCAGTTATAAAGGAATGGGAGCTACTTTGAAAAAACTACATCCTGATGGTTTGTTACATCCTGTCGCATACTTATCAAGAAAATTATCAGAAAAAGAAAAGAAAATGGACATCATTCATCTAGAATGCAAAGCTATCAAAGACGCAATAAAATACTGGCAATATTATTTGATTGGTCGTGAATTTGTTGTTTGTAGTGACCACAAACCTCCTGAGAATCTAAAAACGAAAAGTAGAACAGATGAAATATTGGGCGATTTAGTGCACTATTTGTCTCAATTCAACTTTAAAATTATTTATAAGAAAGGAAAGGAAAATATAATGGCTGATTTACTTTCTCGATCACCAGTATTAGAATATTTTGAAAATGAGGATGCAGTCCAAGTTGTAAATTTAATTGAAAGACCTGAAATTCTTCAGGATCAAAATGATAACATGATTGAATTAAAGAGTGCCAAGAAAGATTGAAAAACGCCATGGTATTATTTTCAAAAAATTGAAGGACAAATCAAGGATATTTGTTTCTGATAAATTTGGTTTAAGAATAATAAAAAAGGTACATGAATATTATGGACATATTGGAGCTGGAAAAAAATAATACCATTTTATTATTTCAAAAACTTTGATCAACTAATTGAAGAATTTTGTAAAAGTTGCACTATATGCTTAGAGAACAAAACTAGAAGAAATAGAATCATCCGGTTAATGTCAAAACTAGGACCCGCGACAGAACCATTCCAAATTATGTCCATTGACACAGTTGGTGGTTTTGCCGGTAATATGTCACCAAAGAAATATATGCATATTTTGGTGGATCATTTTAGTAGATATGCTTGGATTTCCACTACAAAAAGTCAATGCGCAGCAGGTTTCATAAAGTTAATTGATCCGATTGCTAAGAAAAATAATATTAAAATACTTTTAGTCGACCAGTACACCGGAATTAATTCTACAGAACTAAAGCAGTATCTAAACAAGATGAATATTCAAATGGTTTTTACCTGCGTAGATTGCCCTCAATCAAATGGACTAAATGAAAGACTAAACCAAACACTTGTAAACAGAATAAGATGTAAACTTAACAGTGGAAAAAAACAGGCGTGGTCCGTTATTGCAGACAAATGTGTCAAAGAATACAATCGGAATACATAGTTCCATGAAATTTGAACCTGAATACTTATTATACGGCATAAAGTCAACTATCACTCCATATGACGTACCGGAAAGCGATTTAGCTGCAGATTAGAATACAAGCCGGTCGAAATTCTATGCAAAATTTTGAAAAAAACAAGGAAAGGGTTGACAAAAATCGTCAAGAGTACAAATTTGAAGGGGGCAATCAAGTCTATATCCAGAATGGGAGTAAACTTAATAGAGGTAAAATGGACTGAATAAGATTTGGTCCGTTTAAAATTCTTAGCAAGATTTCACCGTCGATCTTCGAAGTAGACTGCGGAAAGAAGAAGGAATTACATTTTTTTCACATTAATAAATTGTCACTTTATGTACCTCAAAAAGTGACTTGAGGGAGAGGGATGTAAATTATATTTCATATAATTATCTATCTATTTCTATTCTGTGCTTGTAAATTAGGTTTCATTACTTTGGTATCATCTTATATATAAATGCAAATAGCACGTGGTCATATTTTATTATTGCACGTGGTAATATATTATTATTGTTGGCTTTGTAAACGATCCTGGAATTTAATTTTTCTATTTTAGGTTGGTTATTCATTTATGCCTTGTGAGTGATGTTGGATCATCAAAGGCTAGGCCCACCGCTTATAACTGTGGTTGCGTAAGGAAGGGCGTCCTGCGTAAAAATTAGCCAAATAAATTACTTATGATGACAGAAGTGACAATGGTTTCATCATAGGTAGCCAAACGGCAACCCCCGATCTCGGGGGAAATGTCGTCTAAACGTGTGTTGTTGTTGTTGTATTCATTTATAATTTCTGTAATATTTCATATTGTTTCAATTTATTTTATTTATGTTCTTTATTCACTCATTTGGATTTCCTATTTTAGATTAATAAATCAGGTTATTGGAAAGCAAACTTATATATATATAAAAGCTATTAGTAATAACTTTGAACTAAATTGGTTTTAAATAATGAAATAAGGGGAAATATTCTTGGTTACAATTGAATAAATAACAAAGATGTAAAAAATTAAAATAAATTGTTAGAATTGAAATGAAGAACCATGAGTAAAATGGATTTGTTTTAAAATCGGGTATATTAGATTGAGATTATTATTATTTGAAAGAAAAGCTGTTAAATTTTATAGATACAAAATAATATTTAACCTCTATCTAAAAGTCAAACTGATCTCTTACAAATATGATTCTGAATAAGATAAAATAGATAAGTAACGTGTATATAAGCAAACATTACATGAATTGTTTTATTTTGAAAAATCGTTTAATGGTAGTTACATTTCTTTTACTTAAAACGTATGAAATCATAAAATAACAGGCATATGCTGAACTTGAACAACTTTTCTGTAAAATCTCTGCTAAAACAATCCATAAGTATTATAAAAAAAAGGCGCAATATGTGAAAAGAAAAAATTGCAAATAAAATGTGTAATGGTTACGCAGTGAGCGGTTGTTTCTGAATCAATGACCTTTTTTCAGTCGTTCTTTTATGATTGTCGCATGATCTTGCATACGTGCGGAATTAGTGCTATTGATCTATAATTATTACAGTCTTTTTGTCTCCCTTTTTCACCAGCATAACCAGAACTGACTTGCACCATTCTTCTGGCCACTTTCCCAAATTTCTTTCAGATTGTGTGAATATCTTTACACACGACGTCCTCCTGCTCTTATCAGTTCTATCGGAATACCATCTTTCCCTGTACTTTTGTTGTTCTTCATTTTACTCATTGCTCTTGTAATTTCTTTCCTCGTTTTTTTACTTTCTTCTTCATTAATTATTTTCTTCTTTTCAAAATTTCAAGCGTTTCTTTTTGGTATGGTTTCATGTTCTGTCTAAATTATTCATCCATCAATCCTTAACCTTGTACTTTCTGTTTAGGTGGTTCCGTTTTTATCCTTTAATAAGAAAGTTATTAAGCCAACGGGATTTTGGAAATTAAGACTAATAAAAAATTTTTGCATTACTTTTCAGACAGATTTACAAACCTCAACAAAAAACGCAGACCTGATAAAAAAAATGACGACTATTTAATGGACATAACAGAATAAACAAAAATAGACTCGTAAATGTTACATAAGTAAAAATTTGAGAAATTTAGAAGAAAAATTTAAAAAATAGGTATTCAATTAAATATTGGGGTTTTAAAGGATGCTACGAGTTTTCCTAAAAACAAAAATTTTTAATAATAATTAAAATTAATAAACAATAAATGTATCAAAAGTTTTAATGTTTCTCATTCAATATTTTGTTTTTTTTGTCAAAAAGCCAATATCATTAATTTCACATTAAATTTGAAAGTATTGTATTTATGAAGGTATTACAAAAATATCGTGAAAAAATATCAATGTGTTTCTTTTTAGTGGCCACAACCAAACTCTTGAGTTCCTTGGTGATACAATTTTACAGTTTATCACATCTGAATATCTGTTCAAGCATTTTCCAGATCATCATGAAGGGCATCTCACCGTTAGACTTTTTTTTATATCTATCTGTATCCAATATTTTATGTTACAAGTAAGGATTGTTAATTTCTTTTTTCATTGAATGTTTTTCCCATGATTTTTTAAAGTTTTTCATTTAAAAGATAACACTGAACCCAAAAAGTAACTATTTAAGTAACTAGTAAAAAAGCAAAGACTTGAAAAACGTATATTGGCAGGGTGGGGATCTAGGGAACCAGCCGTAAAAATTTTCGACCGGATAGGGCTTTTGGCAATTTACTGTAATTTCATTTAAATGGTTAACATTTTGCCTTACAAAATATATTACATGGAAAACGAGTTAAGCTAAACTAGACGATAAAATTGTTTTGCAACCATCTGGAAAAAAGTTTGCATTAATTATGATACCTCGGAAATACTTCTGATGGAATATAAGTTTTGATTAGTCCGGGGCATGACATACAACTGCATCCACACTGTCTTGCGTGCTTTTGAGCAGGCCCACCACTTATAACTGGTGGTTGTCGTCAGAATGAGTATCCGGATATAAAAGTTTTCCCAAAATTTATTCCATGCTATCACAAAAAAATTTAACGACCTCTAGTCCCCAGCAGGCCTTAAGTGGTCAAGGGGTGCCAAGAATTTCTGGGAAGTATGCAATAGCGGAGGAATGTTGCAGAAAAATTTAGAATGGCCCCTCTATGGTACTTAGACTTGGAATGTTTGATCACTGACTGGCCGCAGCATGGCAAAGGGGTTCCATTGAACCGTTCATCATATCAGGGTATACGTCTGTTAGAACACTCCCTGAAAATTGTAAAGTATAAAATTTATAAAGTCTTGATCCTAGTAGTAGTGGGATGTCACGCTGCATCAATATAGATGCCAAAAAGATGCCTTTTATTCCAGGCTGCACGTATGCGTGCTCGAACGGCAGCTCCAGAACATCCCTAGATATTGAAACGATGTGACTTTCTCTACCCTAATGGCTTCAAAAACATTGCTATTTCGTATTTGTTGTTGTGGATTGATGCAAGCAGGACAAACAAAATTAGACACTGTATTAAAGTACCAATTATTTTTGAACAACGTTGTGACACCACTGGTTACACTGCTGACAATTGTTACCTACACCAGCTTTACAAACTGAACAGGGTTCTCGTCTAGTAACTGTGGATTGGATGGGTTCACCAGTGTTCATTGCTTTGGTTTTGCTGATGTTGACTTTGAATCCATGATCGACGGGTCTGGTGTTCCAATCTTCAAACATCTGTGCTACATTCTGCTCAGACGTGGCTGTTAAAACGATATCATCAGCATATATTAAATTCCAAATGTCACCAGTGCGTATCGGTTTTGTGATTTCTTCCATCACAGTTATAAATAACAATGGACTGATGAGAATCGAGCCTTGGTGAACTCCAACGCCGATGTCAAATGCATCTGTGTTTCCAACCGTTGTGCTGACAAGAGTCTTAGTATTCGTATGCATTTCCATCACAAGTCGAACAAGATATTCTGGAATGAGTTGTCGACGTAGACTCCACCTGGTTGCTTCACGGGGAACTCGTTCAAATGCTTTTTCAAGGTCTACAAAAATGTGTGATAGTAGTTGATGCTTTGCGAGGTACTTATCTTTCAGTTGCCGAAGGATGTGAATTGCATCAATTGTTGAAACCAAATTGATAATTTCCGATTGTGATGCACGACATTAATTTTTTCTCAAAAATTTTCTGGACAATTTTCAGGGAGTGTTTGTTCTAACAGACGTATACCCCGATATGATGAACAGTTCAATGCATCACCTTTGCCTTTGGATAGCGGAACTGTGATGTTATAGTTCCATTCAGTCGGTATTGAGCAATTTCTCCACACTTCACAGCAAAGTTGTAGTAACATTTGGATACCTGCAGTACCAGATGCTTTGATAATGTCATTTGTGAGTCCAGAGGGCCCTGCTGCCTTTCCATCTTAAAAGCTTTCAGAGCTTCTGTAAGTTCCTCTGCAGTGATGTCTGGAATCGGATCTTCGATGGGTGGAGCGTCACAGTTGACATTAATGGGATTTGTTTCATTTAACAGACGGTTGAAGTATTCTCTCCACTGTATCTTGATTTCATCTTGTTCAAGAACCATCTCATTTTTGTCGTTTTTGATACATGATGCACCAACTATGTCTTTCTTTGTACGCTTTGCTTGTTTTGATATACGATACAGAGATCACCTTTGCTTTGCTTTGCTTTTGCTCTCTGCACTGATCTCTCCGAGCCAGTGCAACTTGACGTCTAGCATAGATGCTCTTCTCACGGAAAGTTTTACGGTCATCAACAGACTTTGATTTTTGCCATTGCTTGTATGTAGCTTTCTCTTCAGCTATTGCATTTTGTACACTTTCATCCCACCACCAAGTGTCTCGTTCATGCTGACGTTTTGTACCAGTTTTCTCACAAGCTTTAGTTGCTGCGTTCATCAAAACGGTTTTGTATGCACTCCAATCTGTACTGACTTGCGAATGGTGGTCTAACTGTGTTGCGACAATATGTTGAAATTTTTCTCGATGAATATTGCTTTTCAGCTTCCACGTTTTGATTCTCAGAGGCATTCGTTTAGACTTATGTTGTGACAGTTGGACAACCAGGTCTGCCACAATATATTGGGCGACACATGATTCGCCAGGTATAACTTTGACATTTTTGAACAGCCTGAGGTGTTGTTGCTTGACAGCGAAGAAGTCAATTTGCGTGGCTGAGGGTCCACATTTTGTATGTTATGAGATGTTCCAACCTCTTTCTAAAATATGTGTTCAGTAAACAAAACCCGTGACTTTCAGCAAATTTAAAGATGCAGTTGCCATCTTCATTCCATTCTCCATAGCCAAAACGCCTGGTACGTTGTCAATACCATCTGTTTTCTCTCCAGTGTGACCATTGAGATTGCCTCCAATCAGGATTTTCAGATTTTGGTATTGTTGAGATGGTATCAGAAAAGGCAGCCCAGAAGTCATTTTTTATCTCTTCTGATTCGCCTGTCCGTGATGCGTATGCAGGAAAAATAATCATTTCAATCGAGTCTCCTGAAGGCAACAGATGTCAATCCTTCTACGCTCGACCATTTCTGCGATTTCCATGCTGCTGCCAGTCAGTGATCCAACATTGACCGTTCCAAGTCTAAATACCATAGAGAAGCCATTCTGAATTTTTCTGTAACATTCCTCCGCTATTGCATTCTTCCCAGGGTTTCTTGGCACCCCTTGACCACTTAAAGCCTGCTGGGGACTAGAGGCCGTTGATTTTTTTTGTGATGGCATAGGAATAATTTGGGGAAACATCCAGACATCCATCCTGACGACAACCACCAACTGGTGCTTTTTCTCAAAAAGGCAGCATGGATGCAGTTTTATATAATAACCAGGACATTGATAAAATCTAATGAAGCAGTTTAAGATATTTAGGGTAAAAGAAGTTCATCGGAGTTCCAGTATCTAGTCCACAAGATTAGCAACGCTAAATATAAAAAGGGGAAATTTTTGTTGGCCCTCAAATCAAAGCTGTATTGCAGGATGAAGCGTTCGAAAAGTCTCGTTTCAAGATCTGTGCTGGAAGCATGTTGTCACTCAAATGGCTCTTTGAATATTTTCTGGGTAATCATATACATACAAAGAAACGTCTTCTTGATGCTTATCAAAAACTGAGATGCAATATGTCATTATTAGTTAACTTATTGTACTTCCATCTACATTTTTTTTTTCAAAAATCTTAGTATTATGAGTGTCGAATAGGGAGAACATCTCCACAAACATATTGAACGAAGAAATTGGGATGCAATATGTCATTTTTCCATCTAGAATTTTTTTTTCAAAAGTCTCGGTAATGTGATGTTCTACAAAGATATTAAACAAAGATAGGTAACGGAGCGGTGTTATCAAGGTTTCTGGAATGCTTGTATGTGTGTCTTCATTGCTGATAACACAGTCTAAAGGCATGACAGAAAGTCATCCGCTAAGCATTTTAGATGAAAATATGGTATGCAGACTGGTGTATGATTTTCGAAGTAAGGTTTGCTTGCACCCAGATTTTATTTGCTTAAATACAAGTTTTAATCTAGTGAATAAAAAATCTCAGAAGTAACGTGTTAGCAAAGATCGGAATACATGTTTAAAATCAGCACGAAAAATCAGTTCATAATCCTGTATCTACGTTTCCTATGCATTCGACAACAGTAAAATGAAAACCCAGACACGATGCCGAAACACAAAACTTAGTGAAGGTGAGATGAAATCATTCACAAAACACAAACTACCGCAAACGGTCTTGCTGTCGTAATCAGACAAGGCTGGCAAGCATGAGCCACAAAACCAACACCACAAACGAACTGGCTCTCGCAATCAGACAAGACTGGCAGAAACACCAGTGGCATCACAAACGGTTTGACTCTTGCACGAAACGCACGAGCCAAAGCACCAACAACTAATTTAAAAATTATTCAGTATCACCATTATTACTAATAACTTATCTCCACGTTAAAATTAGCTTAAACTTCAAAACTTATCTGGTGATACATTAACTAAATTTATCATAAATGAATAATCAATTCACACTTCTAATTCTAATTTACGTTTCATAAAGAAAAAAAATCTTGCAATGCTTTTTTGCATTTTTGCATCGCCAACAGAATTTCTTCCACAAAGCAGCATGTTTCAACATGTTTATATCGATTTAGTTGGACCTATATCATCATCGAATGGACACAAACATTTCACCAGGTGGCCAGTAGGATCACCCATCAAAAATACTTTAACTAAAACAATAGTATATGTTTATATAATGTTGTTTATTGTATATGTTTATATAATATTGTTTATTGTATATACACTGTAATAAAAACCATTACAATCACTTTCAAACTTAAATAACAAATATTGATTTTGTTGGTCTTTCGTTGCAAAAAAAAATTAATTTTCGTGAAAGTTTGGTCATAACAAAAAACCTAAAAAAAAACTTAAAATCCTCAATTTTAACCACTACTGTATTATTCATTCCCTAATTTTCAAACTGTTGTGTTTCGTTGTTTTGAAGAGTTGAAACACAAACTAAATAGAAAACAATAAGCGTAATGTACGTATACTAATTTATTACGTAAAATAAATATAACGTTCTATAACCAAACGAATTGAACGAACTAAAAAACATGTCACAGTAAGTCACATTGTACATTAATTATCGCCCAAAAACAAATAGAATAAATAGTGATGTGCCCTGCACATAACACAAACAATATTCAAATAGTTATTATAATGCCATGAGCATAAAAGTTTATTACCTTAATAAATTTTTTATAATTTTTAGCTATTGAGAAGTAGTCTGGTAAACAACAAAACACAAGCAATTATTTGTGATGACTTGGGAATGACTGAGTACGTCATCAATAATGACCCGAAGGTAACTGAATAATTGGAACGTTAAGGGTTTTTTTATAAATGTTTTTTTTAATTTAACATTGAAACATCAACAAAATCTTCTACACAAATTAATTTGCGAAAGGTAAGAGAACGAATGGAGAATGAAAAAAATAAAGTGAAAGACAAGGCTGATATCCTGGAAGCTTTTATAGGTGCCCTCTATGTAGATCAGGGTTTAGATCCGTGCATTGTCTTTTGTCAAGTTTGCTTTTATCCTAGACTAAAAGTAACTTTTTTTCTATTGTTCAATAATTTTTAAAATAAATATTTTTTGTTACGTTTTCATTAAATTTGTATTTTATCATCTTATTGGTAAATACCATAAATAATTATTTTATGATTTATTTTCATTTTACTGATTTTGATTCCCTATGCATTTAGTTGTTAAATGGTTAATAGTCGGATGAAAATTATCTGGCTATTTTAATATTTTAAAATTATTTTAAAAAAATTTTTTATTTCACATACAAAAAATTTAATCATTTTTGCTGACGTTTTCATTAATTTTTTATTTTATCGTCTCATTGGTAAATACCATAAATAATTATTTTTTGATTTATTTTGATTTGACTGATTTTGATTTTCTCTGTATTTTGTTGTTAGATAGTTAATAGTCGGATGAAAATTATCTATCTGGCTCAGGCTCCTTAAATCCGACTCCGGGTTCTGATACCAAAAAAAATTTTCAATTTTTACATTATAATTTTACCGTATTATCCCTTCTAGATGAAAAATACTTTAAAAAACATTTTAATTTATTCAATTGTTTTTCCTAGTATTAAAATATTTCTGTTTTCACTCTTAGAATCTGAAAAAATTATTTTGTTTCAATATGTTATATTTATATAATTATCCGCATTTATTTTTAATATTAAAAATAATTGCATATTGCCACACATATTTTTGTTTAAAAAAAATCATGATCTTAAATAAACGTTTCGGAAAAAAATTTTTTTTTATTAGTAAGATTAGTTGGATAAGAAAATCCGACTTAGGCTAGTCAAAAATTCTAACTCCGTCAAAAATCTCTTATTCCGACCAACTCCGTCATGGTTTAATTTGAATGAAAGCAATCACTTGACATTCGAATTAAAAACTTTTTGTTTTCAATTTGCTTTTTTAGTTTATAGTTTTTTAGATGATTGCCTAAAATGGCATTAACGATTTGAGGAGCGTTTAAATTTTTGTGGAAATTTCAAAGGCTTTTTGGAACCAAAATAACATCCACATTTATAAATAATAATCGAACTTTATTTACTTCAGTTTAATTAAATTAAAAGTTGGAACTCTGTTACTATGAATGTAAACAATGGCGGATCTAAGGGGACCGGGCAGCAAAATTTTTAAATCGTGGCCAATCTAAATTTTAAACATTTCCAAACTTTTAATCCCCTCCGTCAAACTTGCCTAGATCCGCCACTGTATGTTAAACTTATTTCACACCATTTCATTGCTTTTATGAAAAATCCCTTTTATTGTTTGCAGGAATTTATTATGAATCAAGAATGGAATGATGCCAAGTCACAGCTCCAACAATGTTGTTTGACCCTTCGTGATCCGTCGGACGGAGAACCAGACATTCCTATTTACAAGTTTGTTTATTCCATTACAATTTATTCTAATAATTGTAAAAATGTAAGTAATAATTGAGATCTGTTACGTTCATTTTAAAGTCGCATATCAAGTGTTTGATTTTTTCGCTGCAATACCTGTTTCGTGAAACTTTCATAGTAAACCGTTTTTTATGCTATTTTTTATTTTTTCTATGATGTAATGAACTTGCGATGTAAGAAAGCTGTTTTTGTTTTAAATTATTTTGTTTTTTTTATTTATATGAGCCAGAGCAAACAGTTTTAAGGTTTAATGCTTTGATGATCCCATGTCTTTAATTATAATATTTTTAAAAGAAAGTGAAGAACAGGTTACTTCAGCATTTTGAAATAAATTTGGTAGTTTTTTTAATATAAATAATAATGTGGGCGGAGTGATGAGTAATAATTAAAACCCTTACAATTACGTGAAGGAATCTCCGCTTTGTGGGAAACATCGTTAAGCATTAATTTTTATACGCTGTTTGTGTTGTTGATATTTATGAATTTTGAAGTGTAATACAAATTTTTAAGGCCATTAGCACAGTTGAATAATAATACAAATTTTTTTTCATTTTTTTGGCATCTGAAAGAATTACGATTTTCAAAGTTGTCATGGTTTCATATTATAAAATTTAAATGCTGATTCTTACTGGAAATCGAACTCGAACTGTTAACACTCACAGTAACTAACAGTAATAATAAGAGAGAAACACCCTATGACTATCTTTCATTTAATTACTTTGAAATTACTAGACATACATACATGTGTGATACATACATACCTGTGCATGTGTGATGCAGGTATGTATGTATATTCACATATATGTATATACGTATATATATGTATGTGAATATACATACATACCTGCATGTTTTTATTATATACGTATGTTTTAATATGTTTAATTTCACGTGTATGTTTGTAAATGATAAAATTAAAACCTGAAAATACCGATAACAACGCTTCAGGCGAATGTTGATGTAAATGATGCGGGCAGTTGATGTTTGGAAAATTTTTGATATGGCAATCTTATTTATATCTTTACTTCGAAATTACCAGACATTAACGCGTATGTGTGATGAATGCATGTATTTTTATGATCTAATACATGCATTCGTACTTTTTAATTGAAATTTTTACAGGATGATACAAATATAAAACCACACCATATATGCATTGTTTTTTTTTTTAAATTTTTTTTTGAAACAGTCTATTCATTATTGAAACAGTGGTATTCATGTGTACTTACACATGAATACCACCAGATGGCAAAACAAAGAATCATATAAATTACTTTACGATGCCACAAAGATGGAAAAGATCTGTGAAGAATTGGAAAACACATCCAGGTGCAGATTGATAACCTGCTCGTAGCTACTCTCAAGTTCAAAGTCAAGAAAAAGACAAAAACGCAACCGGTTCAACGACAGGTTAGAGGACTTCAAAGATAAAAACGCAAGTACGAAAAAAGATTTGAAGAATTAAATTAAAATTGAAGACGAAAACACTCCAGAGACATTTTGCCAAAATACACTTGAAACTACGGCGGAGGAAAGGAAAGAAAAGCAGAATAACCTGAAACGATAGGAGCTGAAAGCTGATGTACAAAAAAATTACGGAACGACAAACAAAATCAAATCGAGAACATATGTAAAGAAGTAGACGTCGCAAACTTCCATGTTTGACATATTGAAGAAATGTTATTTAAAGAAGAACCAGAGTTAAAGCCTAATATATACTTCCGATACGTTAATGATATTGTTGTAACTTGACCTTGGTTTGATCAATTTCCTTCTTTGCGTTGATCTTCTGATTCTTAATAGGAGGCTAGCCAATCCAGATGTACGAGGTTTACCTAGTTCTCGGACCCGATATACCACGTCGTTGATCCGGGTGATGACTTAGCACAGCCCTTCCCAATCCTTCCACTCATCTTCCTTCAATTTCAAGGCGTTCTTCAATTTCATCTTGCAGTTCATTTAATCTATCTCGACTTTCATCTTCAAACTTTTCTAACCATGTGGTGAAGTTATCTTAGGACTGTTTCTCTTTTTTTTCCGTCTTTACTTGAACTCTCTGAGCATCTGCTTCACTCTTATGTCATTCTCATCTTTCCGTTCTTTCATCTCATCTGTATGCTTCTGTTTCGGTTTTTCGATTTCTTTAAGTTTAATTTTTTTACCTTTCCTCTTGAGAATATTTCCGTTTGTTGTTACTTCATTCAGATCTATTTCAAGTCTGTCCAATCTATCTTTGTTGATCGATATTTGCCGTCATTTCAGCGTTTTGTTGTTTCATTTCAGCCTTTATTTTCAGGAATTGTTTTTCCACTCGGATTGCTATGCGGTCTTCATTAGCCTTCAATTCCGCGAACTGCTTTTCTGCTAGACGGTCGGTATAAGCCATCACTTCCGCGAAGATCTGTATGACTTGTTGCATGCTTAACGCGGACGAATTCCTGTTGTTCGTTTTACTAGAATTTGATCCTTGTTCGTTTTTATCTGTTGTCTGTTGAGTGCATCATAAACGGTTGATTCGATCAGTCTTTGTAACTCCTTTCTTCAGACTAATTGAGTTTCTCTAGCACTGACATTATTTACTGTATATCAAAAATCCTACTTCTGACACCAGTGTTGTAACCTCTTTGACCTCTTAACCACCGACCCCGATGTTATAGCTTCAATACTCGCTATATCTCCAACACCGTATTGTAGCTTCCAACGATAGTCAAGAGTTTGTTTATTCGTAGGTTCAAGATTTTCAATAGATGAACACAACTACTTCATACGCAACTTTTTTGGACGTTGATTTGAATACCAGCAGTAATAGAAACACTTGCCATCTAAGGAATATATTTTTAACGGTAATTTCAGTTCTATTCGTCCCAAACAGAGTTCGTTGCAACATCTGCATAGATTGGAGCCAATCTGTCTAAATGAACAATTTTGATTATTGCCCGCCGCCTCCGATGTTTTTGAATTTGGTAGACGATGTCATTCTATTGTTATGATCTGATAAGGTCCTTCCCAATCACGTTGAAGCTTTGGAGATCGTTCTTTTTTTGGTGAGGGCTATACAGCCATACCAAATCGTTGGCGTTAAATCCAGCTGTGTTTCTCTTTTGATCGTATCGTGTCTTGGCTGTTTCATTTTTCTTTTTTTATTGTGGTACTAGGAATAAATATAGATCATGCTTCTTTTGATATCCATATCACATTCACAACCTAAGGTAATCAGAGGTAATCGCGTGTATTTGTGGATGCAGTTTAACCGCTTACGGGGATTGTCCACATAATCTGTTATTGATTTTGGGTCTCCATGTGATACGCCATATTTTTTTTTATATCAGCTGGGGTTCCTATTGTACTTCAATAAAGAATCTTTGAGCGAGTCTCCCTACAACCAGAATGTAACGGTTTCCATCATTTGATTCAGGATATGGTCCAGCAATGTCGATAACAATTCTTTCGAAGAATTCTTTTCACCGCTGCGTACGTTCTACATTTTCAACACCAACTTTAATCTTCTCGAGCGGTAACCCAGTAGAAATTCTCACGTATTCTCTCAATTAACTCCAAGATCTTACTCCTGATGAACCACCATGCATTTCTTTAAAAATTTCTGCAATTTTATTCCTAGGTACCACAATCTGCATGCGATGTTTCGATCCATCTGTTGATTCCAATTTTCTTTTAAGCAACCCATCTTCCAAATGCAAGGATGTTTTTCTTTTTAGAATATGCATCTTTCGCCATATCATGCTTCTTTTGCTATTCATATCACATTTACAACCTGAGGTAATCAGATTTCCGAGATAATTGAAGCTGTTGACTAGTTTCACCTGTTTACTATTTATGATTATGGAGCAGATCGGGGCGGTTTTACTTTTACTGATAACTATGCACTTTTTTATGTTTTGATTTGCAAGCCTTTCTTTTCACTTTCAAAAACCAGTTTGGAAACAATTGTTTGCAGTTTTTCCATTGAACCGGCTACAAGAGCTGTATCACCAGGATACCTTACATTGGTAATATTTACGCCACAAATGGATATTCCAGGTAGATCTTTTATTTTTCTCATGATGATATTACTAGAGTTTATACAGCCTTGCTTAACACCTTTTTAACAACTGGTCACCTTTTTAACAACTTTCATCGCTACTTTTTGTTCCAGGTTTTTGATAACTCTCGTGTCTTTTCTATCAATGTCCAAATTTTTCAATATTTCCATAAGCTTCACGAAGGCATTTGAAATTTCAGATCTGATTTTGCTTTGTACTCTCATCATCATAATTCTCGAGAGACTTGGTAAGCCTTTTGCTGTAGAAGTCTCAATAATATATCTCGTAAAGTCACGACTTGCTGGTTGAACAACTTTCCTAAAACAATTATATCGTCTACGTAGGCAAGACATGTTTTCCATGTTAGAACTCGTAATACACATTAGTCGTACAAACGAAGCTGCACAGTTCAAACGGCATTACAGCGTCATAAGCCTGAATGCTGTTTTTCACGGTCGTTTTTCTCGATCTCTACTTGCCAATATCTGCTTTTCAAGTTAGCATGGAGAACCAGTGTAAACCGAACAACGTATCTATAATGTCATCTATTCTCGGTATTCTACTATCATTTTTTTGTCACTTCGTTTAGGTTTCTGTAATCCACACAAAAGCGGGTGTTGCCGTCTTTTTTCTTTACTAGGTCAACTGGTGATTCCAAGGACTAGTTGTCAGTTTGATGACACCGTGGTTTAGCATTATAGTTATCATCTCGTTTACCTCTTCTTGTTTTTCTGGTAGAAGACGGCAGGGTTCTTGTCTGATTGGCTTCGAGTCCTTAGTATCGATTCTATGAATATCAAGGCCCGTTTTTCCTTGATTATCGTCTCCGGTTGAAAATACATCTGCAAAATCCGCTATCGATCTCCTTGTTGCAAATTGAGTTCACATAATAGACTTTTATAAATAACTTTTCATGATTATTCTTTATTATTCTTTTCGACCAGCCGACCACTATTCTGATGTTGAATATCCAAAGATTTCACGATATTTACAGATTGACAAAAACTTGTTTCTTGGTCATTTTGAATTCTGCCACATTTAACATCCGATCTGGAACAGAGCCGTTTTTTTTTGTTTTTACGAGACTCTTTGCAATAACAATGTTGTCGATTTTCATCGTCTTCGTTAGCTCAACCAGGTAGAATTGGTGGTCCCCAATATCGCCATAAATTTTCTCCTATATGATGTTCCCTGGTGATTTAGGTACTTCAATGTCACTGTCGATCGTTATACGAATACATTTCACTATCTCCGTATTTCTCCATTTAGGACGCGTTTTTCTAAATCAATTTTAAAACCACGTTTTTTTAGATAATCAGCGCCTATTATGCATTCGTCGGTGATAACTGCTTGTCAGGGTTTTAGCTGCGACCGGGAAAATTAACATGCAAAGGGTATGAATACATTATGATAGCAGTGATAGACGAATGCCAATGAAGCACGCAAAAATAGCAATCAATCCGCGGTGTGTAACAGAATTGTTTAAATAAACAGACCCGGAAAGTTTGAAAGGAGAACAAGCGATAATTCTGTTGGTGTTGGTGGAAGTTGGTCGGTCGTAGTTAGCGGTAGTTAAAATTCTCGAGGTTACGTCGGTTGGTAGAAACAGTTACGTCGGTGGTTGGTACAGTTGGTAGAAGCAGTTACGTCGGTGGTTGGCACAGCTGGTAGAAGCAGTTACGTCGGTGGTTGGTACAGTTGGTGGAAGCAATTACGTCGGTGGTTGGTATAGTTGGTAAAAGTGGTTAGGTTGGTGGTTAATAAATTTCACAGTAAACCCTGATACCGAAACGACACGTCAATTCAGCAGACGTGATTTGACAACGCGTTCAACAACCTACCCGTCACTTCAGCAGACGTGAAGGGACACTACACTCAACAGACGACGTGTCAATTCAGCAAACGTGATTTGACAACGCGTTCAACAATCTACCCGTCACTTCAGCAGACGTGAAGTGACACTACGTCAATTCAGCAAACTTGAATCGACAACACGTTCAACAATCTACACACCAATTCAGCAAACGTGAATTGACAGTGTGCTCAACAAACGACACGGCATTTCAGCAGCGGTGAAGTGACAACACGACGGCAGTCAACGAAGCCTCCGCCAGAAGTTTCACTGACAACGTGACAGCCGGTGTCCACATGCACAGTCATTGCTACATTTGACGAAAACTTATAATTTTTATTGCTGGGAACTGTCGGTGAACCCTTACAACTGCTATTAAGAATGTGCCCTCAATGCTAAATTGCCTAGTTGAACAGTATAAGAAATTTTTCTGTAGACGGGCGCTATTTCTTTTTTAGTTGTTCGAAGAATATATTTATGAAAATGTTCTCATTATAGGTTGGGCACCAGATCGAATGTTAATATTGACCTCGTTGCTCCGGTGTCGATTGTAATTGAATGAATATTCTTGTGAACCAACTTAGCCATCCAAACAAAAGTCTTTGACTGTGTCTTGACTTCGATGCAGTCTTAATCGCGTTATTTACAATCTTGTCATAGATGTCTTTCTTCTCCACAATTTCAGCATTTTGGCGCACCATAATCCTGTCCCTTCTGTTCTAGAATCATCCTTTGACACGAACATTCTTCACTTTGCTTTGCTAACTCGTTTGTTAGACTGTAAGCAACGGTTGCGTTTGTCCGCTAGTATGAGATTTGTCTAAGATTTTCAAATCTCGAACAGCCTTTACAAACGTTTCTAATGCAGTTTCTTCTTTGTGTTGTGGATCGTACGTATGACAGCAGAGTCAACCGTTCAATGTCCTGTGCCATAACTGGCACCGAGTTGTTTACATTTTGAACATTATTAATCAATCATCCAAATTAACAGTACCGGAGCAATGTTTGCTTCATGTGCTCTTCACCGTAACATAAATTCAACGCATTAATAGTTGGAATGGTTCTTGATTGGAATCGTTTAGAGAACTTCTGCCGCTTCTACCACAAGCGCCGTTGTCTTTCATTCCAGCCATAATTCATTGCTACCGCTTCAAACTGGATTTTATAAGTGTTCAAAGAAGTTTCTCCGTCGAATGCTGGCGCTTTCAATGTCTTTGCGGTCACGTGGCTTACAGGTGTGGAGTTTTTTAGTTATTTTCAGTTCTGGTTTAAGTTTAGCAAGATAATTTCTGTTCAAACCCTTGATCAAATTTTTGTTCAATTTGTTCAATTTTTTATCTTCCTTCCTCATCATCTAATTTTCTATTTATGCTATGATTACGGCCGATTTATGTTCAGCTTTGACATAAAATTGTTTTCTGAGTTCTCTCAACTGTTGTATCATTTTAGCATCAATCACGGCTGTTGTCCGATTTTTGCGTCAATTTGTCCTCACGTCTGTTTTATTTCTGCCGGTTCAATTTTTTATTTGTTTAAATTTTGTTGACTGTTGTTCAATTTTTGTTTATTGTTGTTCAATTTTTGTTTATTGTTGTTCAATTTTTGTTTAATGTTCAATTTTTGTTTATTGTTGTTCAATTTTTGTTTAATGTTCAATTTTTGTGAGTTGTTGTTTTATTTCCGATGATATCGTTTGAAGTAGAGCCATCAATTCGATGTTTGCCCTAGCTTCCATAACTGCATTCGATTCGACATCCTGGATCGTCGAACTCGAATTTATCTGGATTCTTATTCCTGTTAACAAGGACTTCCGCTAGGCGTGCTATCAAAGCTCCTCTATTTCCATTTGTAGCAAGATTTTGTTTTCGTAACTTTTCTTTGAGTTCCACCAATTAAATTGATGTACTTTTGTCATGTTGTTTTTACAAAATAACTTGTCGACTAAAAAAAAATAAAATTTTAACCACGATTATCACCTATAATCCACCTAATATCCAACCAGACACCCATGTTATAACGACGACGACGACGAGTTCGTTTAATCCCAGTAAAAAATAATGACACGAAATAACTTCCAAAATATCGATTTATTTATTTACAAAAATTAATTAATTATTTTGTCAATAATCAACGTCAAATAATTTTACTAATAAATGTTAATATTTTCCAGTTATCAAATTAACGTTCAGAATTAACGTTTTCCGGATAACAATTCACAAACGTTTATCGCACAAACAATAAACACACAACGCAGTCTAACATCAAATTGACACTAACAATCAATGGCTTACTAAAACCAATTATTCAACAACAACCCTTTCAATATCTCGCATGCCTTGTTATACCCATTTGCCCAACGCTTCTCGAACGTCCTAGATATCTAGTTGTCGGAAGGTTCTAGTTCATCCTCGAACGGTGACAATTTGTGACGGTTATAACAGTATTAAACTACGAATATACTACTCCAACCAAAGAACGCTATTTCTCATTCGTATACCAGTAAGCTAAAATTGATAAATGGATAATAACCATCTAATATTTTCGTTCAAATGTATTGTTGGTGAGTGTGGACAGCATAATTCTAAATACACGTACAAGCAGGTGCTATAAAAAACAAGACGACTTATGTTGCAGACTGTTTAAATATAAAAAAGTGTGCACATAAATTAAAAATTATTCGTGAACATTATGGGTTATGTGTTATATCTATATTGCTTTACTCAAAGGTCACTATTTCTGTAAGTTATTGTTAGAGTGTTAGTTGTTTGAATTCACTAGTAAAAATAGAAATAAAAATAATTTAAATTTAATGGTATAAAACTACTACAACTTTGATTGAAAAAATAATTTTTGTGTTTCAACCAAATTTGATAAAAATCTAGAAATACTAATTGGAAAACAAGAAAATAATTGGACAATATATCGACGAAGTAATATAATAGATATTTTTAAACACTTTTTATCAATAACTAGTTAACTTGTAAAAATTTATATTTTCAAATAAATAAAAATCAAATTTTTTCTTTTCTTCAAAAGATTTGATAGAATTTTATCTATTTATAAGTAATATTTATAACATATTTTTGCCAATTATTTTTATTAAGATTTACTTTTTAATACTTATATCCAAATTAACCTGTTTTTTAGCAAGTTTCATCTGGAAACAAGTTATATCTCAGCATTTATTAATTTTGTAAACAATTTTGTACAACAACGTATTCATTCAAAACTTGAGGAATGAACATGTCATGATCTGAGCCCTTTAATATTGAAAATAGTGGTTTTAATTACGTTTGAATTAAACATAAAAATTTTAATTGTAAATTTAAAGTTGAAGAATCAAAGTTATGATAAAGTTTATGAATTGTAAAATTAATAACATTTAAAATGAAGAGAGATTAAGTAAATAAATGCTTATGTTCAATTTTAATTTGTGCAACATTGTTTCTACATTTACTTAATTTTAATTTTTTCAACGCCTCCAACTGTTGTTTTTTAATTAGACCAAGATTTCAAAAATGTTTTAGATATTGTTTTTGTTGTTAATTGTATTAGAGTGTTGCAATGTACGGGCCCCACAAATACTCGGAAGTACCATGTAGCCGTTTATTTCAGAGGAGAAAGGTTAGCAACAGGTGTAGGTCACAGCATCCAACAAGGAGAGATGGAAGCAGCCACAAACGCTCTTAAAGATAAATCAGGTTAGCAACCTTAAGCAATCTTAAGCACTTTTTGTTTTATGTTTGACTTCTTGCATTTATCTCGTGAACAGTGAATTTTTTATGATTTTTAACGCCACGCATCAAGTTTACAATTTACTGTTTATCACTGTTAAGTCTTCAAGTTAGTAATTATTTTGAAATGATAATTCATAATTTTATATAATAAAAATTCAGAAGTTGTCGACCGCCAAAAAATGGTAGTGGTCTTTTCTACAACTAAAATCTTGAAATTTCTCTAATTCAATGAAAGTGTCGATAACAGATGTTTTTTAACATCCTTGACACGGCTGTCATTGTTGTTTCATGGTCTGGATATGGAATTCCTGATTTGAACAAATCATCTAAAGCGAAACATCTCGCCAATTCATCGCGAATGTCAAGGAATGTTTTGTCAAGTCACTAATTTGGAAACGTTTGAACAATTCTTTTCGGCTTTGAAAGCCAATCATAGAACAAATTTCTAGAGCTTGCATGCGATTTGTTTGACATTTCATTCAAAAAATAAACAGAATACAAAAATAAGAACTGTTTAAGAACTACGACGCAATAACTGAAAAGAACAATGATAAAGAGCACAAGGAAAAATAAGATGTTAATCGTGTTTATTCATTAAAATGTTTTGACAAAAATTCATGCGTTACGTTAGGATTTTTATAAATATGGCTTTCTTGAATTTTGTAGATTTTTTTTTCAAATGTTCAGTTTATTATTCTTAAAAAATGAATAATAATTTTAATTGATTAATATTTATTCACATTTGTATTGTAACTATGCAGATATGTTTCCTCACTTACTTCAAACCAAACAATATCTGGATTGGAGATTTGGACGATGTTTCAGAAATCAAAATTATACTAAAGCATCGACAATCGATGAAAATGCCGAGAACAAGAAAATTGAAAGCCCAAAGGGTTGCTAAACCGTCTTGTGTAGAATAATTTAAACAAATAACTGTGCATATCAACAAAGTTATAATATACAAGTTTTGTGGTTATTATAATTGGCGATCCTGGATTCTATATGAAATTTCTAAAATTCTTTTATTTAACCTATAAAACTTATAAATTTTATATTTTGAAAACGTACGAAATTTTATCTTTAAGTAAACATATTGGTTTTAATTACGCCATTTTATTTTATTGACAACCAAGTTAACTTTTTTTTAATGTTCACGTTACTGATGTATTTATAAATTAATCTAAAAAAATTTTTCGATTTATTGAATCAAGAGTTTTTTTTTTATTTTTTACCAAAAGGACGTTTATTTGACAGTAATGATTTCAATTCAATAAACATTTTTTAAAATTTCAAAAAAGTTCTAAATAAATCATGTATTTTTATTTATGAATTATATATATACATATATAAATTATATATATTAAAAAATGAATAAATATTTATTATTGAACTCAAAAAATATAAAAATTGTATTATTTGACGAATGTTCATGGAAACTAAAGAATAAGACCAGACTTTAAAGCTTTTTTGTACGCAAGTGTCTTCGACGGCTGGTATAATTCTAGGTGTATATGCGTGAATATAATAATACTAGATGGACTTCGTATCACCTCAAAAATGAATATCAAGATAAATCACTAAGTTCATTAGTATTATACGTTTTTCAAAATGAATGAAAATTATATAAATACTTTATTTCTATTTGTGGTCGGTTTTATCATTGTATGTTATTGAAAACACATGCTGTACCTTTAAATGTTTGAAAAAGAAATATTGTGATTCTTCAAATAACTCAAAAGTTTTAATACTTATGATTAATTAATATTAATGCTTATTAATATTAATGCTTATGATTAATTAATATTAATACTAATTTTCAATAAATTTATCACAATGACATTCAATTAAGTGACATAAAAAAATTGAAATTGTTAGAACTTAGAAAATGTTGTACCTTTGAATGTTTGAAACGAAATGTCATGTTTCTTCACTTTAGCCATGAATGCAAACAATGGTTTAAGAGGAGAAAGTAAAAATAAAAATTTAATTTTTTAATTTTTAAACTTAAATTCACCGTTGTGAATGCAAACAACAGAATCAAAATTAGCTGGCTTATAATTTTTTTTAATTTAATCTAATTTAATTTAATCAAAACAAATTGTTCTAATATAATTGAAATATTATTAATATGTATTTGATTGAAAATTGTAATAACATCGCGTCAATGTCACAAAATATACTAGCTGACTTGAGATGTTTATTAACGTACGCAGAATATGTATCAAAATAACATCACAAAATATATTGGCTAACTTAAGATATTTATTAAAGTACGCGATGTTTGGCTGACTTTTCACAGATGCAGTAATTTGTCTTTCTGTGAAAAGTCAGCCAAATATCGCATATGTTAATAAAGATCTCAAGTCAGCCACTATATTTTGTGATAATGTCGCGATCTATCGCATTATTTTATTACAATTGGTTTTATAATACTTATTAATAGTTATATTTCTATTAGCCTATATTAGAACTATTTGTATCGATTAAATTAAGAGAATAGTGTGTTTGTGAAAAGTCAACCAAATACCGTGTACGTCAATAAATATCTCAAGACAGCCGCCATATTTTGAGATATTATCGCAATGTACCACATCAAATATATATTCTGAATAATTATTTACTTATATTATAATAAAATTATATAAAATATTTTCGCAATGTACTGCATTATTTTAATACAATATTTATTCAAATTCATATTATTGTTATAACCGTGCTACCGAACGCACTAGATTCTAGCGTATTCTAGAATGTTCTAGTGACTGGAGCATTCTAGAGTATACTAGAATCGGACCATCTAGAAGAATCTAGAAACGACGCTTGCGAAGAGTATATAAGCGCACGTCGCAAGAAGATTAGCGGTTAGTGAAATCCGTGATTAGTGAAATCTGTGATTAGTGAAATCCGTGATTAGTGAAATTCGTAATTTTGTAAATAGCGATTCGGTGAATTATTTAAAGCGATATTTGATTTGTTTGTTGACGTTGTCATAGCGATAGATTTGAACAATTTAAAAGTTAATGTTGCGTTAATTTGAATTTGCTAGAAATAAACAATTAGTTGATTTCTTCTGTAAATAAAGTTTAATAACTAATAACTGTTTGGAGTATTTTATTCAATCGAAGATTTGAACCCGTCGCGTCGTAAATCGGTTACGACAGCGAGTATTATAACATTATAATTTCTGTGAAGTCAACCAAATACTTCGTACGGTAATAAACACCTCAATTCATCCACTATATATTTTGTGATAATGTCGCAATGTACCACATTTCAATACAATTTTCGATCATAAACATAATATGAATAACTAGTCAATTATATTACGATAAGCATTGTTGATTAAATTAAAAAAATTGCGATTTCGTGAAAATTCAGCCAAATACAGTCGTACTTTAATAAACATCCCAAGTCAGCTACTATTATGAGACATAGTCGCAATGTACCGCATTATTTGGATACAATTTTTGATACATATTAGGAATAACATAACATACTATAACATGTAGTGTTTATTAAGTTAAGAAAAATTGTGTTTCTGCAACCTTCCCAAAGATTACAAATACAGCATAAATATATGATAATTAAAATAACATATAGCGCTATTTTGTCATTCCCATAGCTATAACAATCAACTTTCGAAAGAACATCAAAAGAAGTGATATCGAAAATAAAAAAGAAACAGTTACACAATATTCTGAAGCTTCTGACATCAGATCAGTTATTTTGCCTACCGATAATTACATTAGCGATCGCATGTTTATTCTTCCTACAGATGGTTACGACTGCGATACAGGTGTTAATTGCAATGCACAGGTTAATTGCGATGCACGTGACAACTGTGATGACAACAATACACGTGTTGACGTGAAGAAAGGAAATTGACATCGTAATGGTGAAGATGATAACGAAAATGACTATGATGGTTTTGAAACTATTAGAGAAGTTGGCAGTGAAAAGGACATTGAAACTTTTGATATGCAGTAGGACTACCACTTGGATCTTACTGCCAGCAACTCGTCTGCTTTTTTTTCTAACAGCGACAACAATCATTTAAATGGTAACGATGTACGTGATGTTAACGTTGATGCGAATGTTTATTCAGGACAGAAATTGGTGACAGACGATGATTCAAGTTTTGAGATAAACCCTCCAACATGCACTTGGAAGAAAAATTTGGTTCTTTGGTTCTAGAGGAACCTCAACAATTTAAACCCGCCGTGACCCGTAAAGAAATAACGCAGCCCATTCAAGAAATTAAAAGTATCAGAACAATGTCATTAGCAAGATAAATGACGTGATTTATCAGGACCTATGACCGTGAAGGAAATGGAAAAAAAGGTAAGTTGCCCATTTGAGTAGATTATCCTCGATTTATCGAAATAAAAGAATATCGTCTATGTTTGGAAGTAACAGGCTAAGGTGAGAGTAATTTTATTTATAATACTGGACAAGAATCAGAATTACGCAAAATTGAGTAAAATCCTAAACAACAGCACAAAATGTTTAAAAATATACAAAAATACGTCGACGATATGGGGATGATAATTTAGGTTAGTAAATTATAAGTAAATATAGGTTGTATATAGATATATATGTAAAGTCGGTACGTAATTATAAAGATAGTTATAAAAGTATTTCACGACGAAACATCAAATTTACAGACAAAAAAGCAGCATACCGGACATGGTTTTGAAGGCGATGATAATATCACTGATTTCAAATCATCGCACGAAATTTGATCAAAGTGATCGAGACGGCAATCAGTTCGTTGATATTTCGGCTGATCTATCGGAATTACACCCGATGTCGTTGATGATTTTGAATGAATGTACCCCAGGTAGTCCAGCCGAGATGGATTCAGTTGGCGACGCGCCTGTCTTTTTTTTACCCATTAACGATGAGACATTTTCTTAGTTTTAGATTACCTCTTAATCCAGCAACAGCCCACAAAAGCGCTTTCAGTACACTCTTCCTTAAGGACTTACCAACTTACCTATTTCATTTCAGTTACTAACAAAAACAATTTTAAAACGTTTAACTAACATTACATGCTGAGTATATGTTGATGATATCATTTGTTTTTTTAATGGTTAAACATTTGAATGAAATATTTGAACGTTTTTGTGATGCAGATTTAAAATTGCATCTGAAAAAATATCAGTTTACAAAAAACAAAGTACTTTACCTAGGTTACTACGTCACTGACAAAGATTTAGAAACAGACCCAGAAAAATTAAACACATTCAAAACTTTCCAATACCTACAAATTTAAGATCTTTGAGATCATTTATTGGCTTAGCACAACTTTACAGACGTTTCATTCCAAATTTTCAAGCATAGCAGCATCACTTTTCAACTTGCAGAAAAATGATCAAACTTTCGAACGGACACAATAAAACCATTTATTTTAAATACTGATGCATCAACAATTGCTAAATCATATTTTGCAGCAAAAAGATTCAAAATGTATAATTAAACCAATCGCATTGGGAGACGCACTTTGAAACAAGCAGAGAAAAACTAGATGGGCAAAGAATTACAATGTCTAGCAGTTTTAGAAGGAAGCAGTTTTATTCCAATTAATTGTCAAACAATCACTTACAGTTTACACAGATCATATCTCATCAAAATATATTAGCAGTTTAAAATTTTCAAGCAGCAGATTACTCAGATGGGCAACATTTTTGCAAAATTCATCTTTCAAATTTAACATGTTAAAAGTGAACAAAACATTGCAGCAAAGAACAGATTTCCTGCGAACAGACTGAAGATGCTGAGACGCATTTTGAGAACATGCCTTTGTTTAGATAACACCAGCAGTCGAGACTGCAACACCAGTGACATAAAATCAACACCATCCAGCTTGACATCATACAAGATCAGAAACAAGATCCCGGTTTTAGTTATATTTAATTTCAGTTATATATTTTAACGAAAAAATTCTTCCAGATGATGATAAGCAGATCAAGAAAATTCTTGCCACGGCAAATCTAACAATTCTTGATAATAAATTATATCACCTTCAATTAACAAAATCAAAATTTAGCAGCAATTGTCTATTCCTAACAATCTAAGAAACATTTTGTGATTTGATTAGCATGATGAAAATAACCACCCAGGTTTAGATAGATTGTATTCCTCGTTGAAGCAGCAATACTATTGGCCAGAAATGTAAACGGATTATCACAGTTTCAAAAGACCAAGGTTATTCCCAAATAACCGAAATCAGTTTATAAACTTTTTGAAGTTGTAGAGCCATTTGAACGCGTTCACATCGATATCATTGGACTATTACCAGAAAGCCCAAAAGATTACAAATATGCGTTAATATCTATTGAATCATAGAGTCGCTTTCTTGAAATCTATCCACTTAAAACACAAACAGCTCAAGAAATTGCTGTGAAACTTTTCATTGACTATATTCCAAAATATAGAGCAATGAAATCCATATTGTCAGACTTAGAAACTAACTTAACCTTTCAGATCATGGAACACCTTTGTAAATGTTATAACATTAAACACATCAAAGCAAGCGCATATTTGCAGCAAACAAATATATAAACTTTTAATAAGCACATCCTGCAGGCAATAAGATTGCATTGCTCAGATCAACACAATTGGTCATCAATTATTTCAGTTACAAAAGTTGTGTAGCTACCAATTCAACTAAACTTTTTGAAATTTTATACGGCAAGAAAATGAATCGAAATATAACTTATGCATCGCAATTGAGGAATAATCTTAACATAGATCCTTATGTTCAAGCACTAGAAAAAGTATTAGTATTATTCAGGAAGAAACGAAACCGAATGTACTTAGCAATCAATTAAAGTGCAAGTTATTCTTTGACAGAGACAAACTGTAGATCAATTTTGAAGAAGGTAGTAAAGTATGGTTACTCAATCGGAGGAGGAGAATAGGATAAAATACAAAACTTTATAGAAAATACGTCGGACCATTAATTGAGACAAATGAAAGTTGTTGTGTTCATCCATCGGATATCTTGAACCTATGGATAAACGAACTCTTGACTATTGTTGGAAGCTACAATACGTTGTTGGAGACATACTGAAGCTAAAACATCAGTGTTGGTAGTTACGAGGTCGAAGAGGTTACGACACTAGTGTTAGAAGTGGGATCTTCAGGAAATTACACACTGGTGACAGAGGTAAGATTTCAATAGCTGGAAGTTCACTGCAGTAAAGAATACCAGGATTCAATGTAATTAGTCGGAAAAGAGAAACTTAACTGCTGACGAATAGTTGTATTACGGCGATACACACAAGTGATTGCCAGCATTGTTTTCTTTCTAGCAAAGTCATCTGAAATAAGTCTGCTTAGGAATCAAGAATCCACGCAGAGAGAAATAACCATACCCTACAAGTTTAAGGGGCCGGTTATAACATTATTTTCAAAACGTGAAGCCTAGAAATACAGACGATAGAGTTTATCAAAATGATAAAACGGCAAACATAAAGAGTAATTGCACGTCTCTCCAAAATTCAACCCTGGAAAGAAATCACCTAATATATAACTTTGAATGCACTTTTGACGGATGCACATTTAGCAAAAGGTTTATGAAACAAGTCACTGCATTGATAAGCTCTGTGGATTCGGTTTTGTCTTGCGTCAATTCTCTTAGATGCTGAAGGGATAGGCCGTCTCTACCACCGGAAGTTCCCTTTGGAAACTGTTTTAGACACAGCATCAGTTGCTGAGCAGTGATAGAGACGCTAACGGTTTTCTTTTCTGGACTGTGTTTCCTGTCAGCCAGGGCATTGGGTTGTTTTTTAAAGCATTGAGAGTATCGTCAGAGTTCGGGGCCATGGTGTCCGTTGATGACAAAATTTTCATGGCATTTTGAATATTACCTTTTTCAATTTTGCTTTTGATCATGGCACAAATTTTTGGTTCATTCTTTAAACAGGTTTCATGGCTTTTACCAACTCCTCCAATGGGCCACTAAAAATAGAAGAAGCATCGAGCCTACTGTTGATTTGGACGCTGATGTTACGACCTCTTCCTTCTTAGGGGTCTTTATAAAGCACCATCTTTGGAAGGAATAACAATTTAAACCATGCCGTGGAATCAGATGGGTGATCACATATATTTTTCAGTATGTTGATCAAAACTAGACCAAACTTACCACACGAGTGTTTCGGTATGTAGTCGACCAAACTGTAGTTTGATGACATTTTAAAAAAGGATTCGACAAATGAATCATAGCTTTCGCTTACAACAGTCCTTGTTATTTTCGATCCAACACCCGCCATTGACAAATTCCCAATTCGACCTCCAACCGATTCCCTGCCTGCAACCGAGGGTGGCATTTTCAATGAGCCCTAGCACTCAGTACCCTTCACTTTTCCACCGTGTCCTACGAGAGTTTCGTCATGTCTCAATCTGTTATGTTTGAAACAGACATGACAATGGGTGAGGAAGGGCAATTGAGACGCGAAACCCTAGCTGGACATGTTGATGTTATAAATTAATTGGTATCAATTTATTTGTTTTTATATTTTAACCGGTTGAGTCGTTAAAAAACTTTATTATATTAGAAAAAACCTAATTATATTAAGATATTTTTATTACAAAGTTATTGTGAAGCTCACGTGCAATTAACAAACAAAAAAAATAGATACAATACTCAAAATCATAAATATTGCATTAATTGATCATTAATTGACATGACAATAACTTCACAATGGCCGGAACGTATCTTGCCTAGGGCGGCAATATCAACTCTCAGCGCCTCTAGACACAACAGTGCTCTTAGCTTAAACACTAATTATTATCAAAATTTATGAACTGAATAATCAATATATAAAACTAAAACGCGTCTTTTAATATGAGGTTAATGAATGACAGGTAATACAAACCAATGCGAAATGTGTACATTATGTACACAATACAAAGTATTACGTTAGGCGCAACTGTTATGACCATGTAATTTGAATATGTATGTAATGTTAATTGAAATTATTAAAAGAAATAAGAAAAATTATATTAAGAATTTAATTTGGACCCATAAAATAAAAAATTAAAATGTTTAAAATTTTATGATAAAATTAAATATGATATTACTGTAAAATAGAGAAACTAATATTTATCTAAATAAAACCGGTTTAAAATGATAGAAATTAAGCCAAAATATTTAAAACCGTAAAAAAAATAATAAAGACCGTAAAAAATAATAATAAATATAAAAAAGGAAATATATGCAGTTTAGTTAGGAGTTAAAATAATTAAATTAATAAAATTTAAAATAAAATATGAATATTAATATACATTATATTATTATATTTATATATTATGAATGTTATATATATATATATATATGGTTATATATATATATATATATATACATAATTTATATAATTTAAATTATATTAAGTTGCAAGATTAACGTATAAATGGTCATTAACGTTTTAGGTGATGGGCGGTAAAATTGAAATTACGCTTACAAACTATCAAAATTTTATTATAATTTTATTTTGTTATTTGTCTAGTATGTTAGGGTGTATGTATGTATGTATGCATGTATGTTAAAACCAAAACATGATGAGTGACACTGAACCGTCAAACATCAAGTAACAAATGGATTAACACTTTTATTTGTCGTTAATTGCACATGTCGGCATTGAGCTGGATATTTTCAAGCACACAGACACGCAGGAACCGCTGCAACAAGTACGAAATGTGGTTAGTTGCAAAAAACAGTTCCCTGCTGTCGCCTGATCTGACGCTGATCATTTTATATATTGCCTTAAAAAATTTAAGGGTGTTGGGGTCCATCGCGCCGAGAACCTCGATACATATTGGCAAGAATTCCATCGAGGGGAGGGCGTTCCCATATTTTTTAATTTTCTCGTCCGCTGCCCTGGCCGCGGCCAAACCGCATTCTTTACTTGTCAGGTTTAGATATCGTTCGGCAAGGGTGCCAGGGACCGTAACATCCCACGCCAAACATCTACCAGCTTTCCAAGGTATTAGTGTGCATCCGTCCGGGCGCCTACCATCATGCGCAGAAATGCGGATGGTTCCTTGAGAACCGGGATTGAAGCCTTGGAGAAGAGCCGACAAATGTAGTCGTTTAATGCTGAGTGACGTAGTTGACGGCTCCCACCCAGGCGACAAACCAAACCGTGGTGCCCAAACTCGTCCGCCCCAGCGCCACACGGCACGTGTATTTATTTTGAATGACCAGGCCAAGTCTGAAGCCAATGGCAAATCTCACAGACTCGTCGTCAAGCCTGGTGCCCACAGAGGTGTTGGGCCACGATCTCAACCACCCACAGCTGGCAACGCTGGACATGGCTAACAAACGAGCGGTGGAAAAGTCGTCGCCGCATGAAGACAAAAAATTTTGAAAGATCTTTTTATATTCTTTGTTCAAAATTTGGACGTGCGTACGGTCCCCCGTGGAGGACACTGGTGGAAGAATATCGCGGCAACGACTGTATGTATGTTTGTATGTATGTATGTATGTTTGTATATATGTTTGTATATATATATACATATGTTTATATATATATATGTATGTTTATATATATATATATATGTATGTTTATATATATATAAAGTTGACTGTCGTTATTACAAAATATCACTGCACTTTTAGCTGAATCAGTTTTTCAATATTTTGTAACTTATTTTTATCATTGTTTTTCAACTTATGTATTTATATAGAAAACAAAGTTTTTAACTACTTTTTTTAATTCTTATCTTATACAGAAAAGGCTTTTTTTTGGTAATTCTTCACCATTTTCGACGTAGTATGTTATCAAATATCAGTTGTATCATATATATCTGTGCGTTTCTAATTTATTGGTTTCAAAAAGTCCATTCTTTCTCTTTATTATTAGTTCTTTGTTGGTAGCAGAGATGCTGCATCTTGTTAGATATTTATTAAAGGATTATTTTTGTTTATGTAAAGTTAAAATTTTTAGTTGAACGGATATCTGTTGCGAAACAGTGTCTTTCGTTATTGTTCAGTCTCAATGTTAGTAGAAATGTGTCGAATATATTCTAAATTTAGGTGCCGTATTCACATTTGAAAGAATATATCAGGCGACCAACGTTCTAAGGAAAAGGGAATTAAATAAAAAATTGATTTCACTGAGCAAGTTTTCAACAATCTTAGTAAATTAGCAATAGTCAAAAAATTTTATTGGTAAAAGTACAAAGCAATTATTTATATATTTATAAAATACATATAATTCAGTTAAAAATGTTAAAATTTAAAAAATACAATGATAAATCTATCCGCACGCCGACCATGAACTTGTTAGACTGCTATAAGACGTGCGTACGAAAAATATGTTCAAAAATTCGTCGTATTTGCCTGTTTGTGATTCGCACGCCTTATAGCATCTCAAAGTCGACGTGCGGGTTTCTCAAGATTTATGATTTTAAACATTGTATTCGCCTGTTCGTGATTTGCACACCTTATAGCATCTCAATGTCAAATTCGGCATGCGGGTTAGGGTTATTTATTTTATTTTCATCTTAACGTCGAATTTGTAGTGCTAGTCTCACGCTTTACACCTTTCAAATGTATTCGCCCGCTCGTGATTCGCACGCCTTATAGCATCTTAATGTCGAATTCAACGTGCAGATGCCTCACGATTTATAATTTCAAGCATCGTAATTACCCGCGAATCGCACGCCTTATAGCATCTCAACGTCGAATTCACCGTGCGGCCTCACGCCTTATAGCATTAACACGTTCAATTCGAAATTTCTTCAAATAAGCTCTCTGGAAGTAAATGTTTATATGTTATTTATATATAATGCTTATATATTGCTAATACATCTTTTTTCCAAATTTATGATTATTTTGATTTTTTACTGTTTGTATCGTGGATATAATGGATATGGCATAAAAATTAATTTATAACAAAAATTGTTTTTTGTTCTATGGTTCAAGCATCGTCGTTGTCTTCGTCAGCGTCTTTGATTAATCGTCTGATCTGAAATTATCGCTTGCAATGTTTTTGTCTCGTTTGCTGTTTTAAATTCGATTTCGTATTGCATTTTATATATTATATACTATATTTAGTACATTTAAAAAAGAAAAGGGATTAGTATAATTTTCTGCATTTATACATTTCGTTTTATACATTTTACATTCCACATACATGTCATACATACATACAAACAACATATAGGCTACACAATACACATACATAAGTAGTTAAGTACACATGACGTGACATTGAGATTAAACTATTAGAGAATCTTAATTCTTAACTTGTCAAAATAATATTAAAAACAATAATACATTTTTAATTAGAAAATATTTGCTTAGTATTTGATTTGACAGACACAGATTCTCAACCAAATCAAAATGCCTGTGTGTTCCATTACAAAATACCACTCATCTTATTTAGATGAAAATGTTACTTTACACAGGTTAATTTAATTTAGACTATACTATACACTATATTATAGCTGTAAAGTATAACACTATACAATATAATTATAATAATCTGCAAACAATTATATATAATAATATAATATAATAGTAATAAATAATATTAGTAACATAATAAATGCATTAAATGGTAATGTTAACTCAAAGTTGTATAGATATTAATTGAAATAAATTTAAATTCAGACTGCCAAAGAATGATATTAAGAGAATGCAATGGGAAAACTTCATTAAAAAATACATTGACAAATAAGATGAAAAAAAGATTTTAATTTGTAGCAATCATTTTACACCAGAAAGTTTTCATAAAGTTGGTTTGAAAATTTTTTTTCAAAAAGATGCTTTTCCAATGATATTTGACAAGGTTAGTGTTACGTATATAAAAACCAATCATTTCAGGGTTCAGTTGTATAATTTAAATGTTTTTAAAGTTATAATTTCGAAATTAAGATATGGTTGTCAGAATAATTTTTCTGAAGTGTTCTTTATTTATGTTATGATTTATTATATACCGAAAATAAACTTATTTTAATTTTTTAAGTTCGTAACCAATAATCTGGTTCTATCATAATTTAAACATTTTGTATTTTTAGCCTTTTTCAGATGTAAAGTTAATTTCCGATAAAATTTCTGCAACGTTAATAACTGATGTGATGTCAAGTGTAAATTTGGTTCGTATTTTTAAATCTATATATTATCAAGATTGTATTACATTTTAAGCCACCAAGTATTACAAATTTCAGTTTTTATTAAATATTTTTAAAAATTTGCTTTGCGTTAAGTTTTGTTATATTTATATTGAAACATAAGAAGTATGTTTATGTTTTATGTATAAGATAGAAACATAATTAAATATTTGTCTTGTCGTTCTGACCGGAGTTATCACCTTAAAGATATTAATTAGATGCCTTGCAAATAATAACATATATTCAAAAACTTTAACATTAACTTTAATAATTTAACATTTCAGTTACCCTCGACATCATCGCGGCAAGTTGAAAAACCATCAACATCTGCTGTTAAATTGGTTTGTATGTTTGACAGGTTATAACATAATATACGTATCAAATACAATTTATTAAACTTTCTGCAACTCTCAAATACAAATAGTTATCTGAAAAAATTTTATATGGCATGCATTCATTGATGCTTCTATTTCAAAAAGCTGAATTGTCATTTAAAAATTACTTTATGAAATTTTTGGAATATATACTTGAAATGTAACAGTCTGGTATTGATGCTTTGAAATCGAGAAGTTTGAAAAGGAAAGCTAATCAATCAAGTACGACATTGACTAAAACAAGGAAAGTGTTACGGCTGCAATAAAAGAATAAAGAGATATAAATTAAATGTTCAGGCATTTAAAGAAAAAATTAAAAAACTTAAAGAAATCAATGATGAACTGAACTCAAGATTGGTTACAAATTCCGGTAAAAAAATTTTATAAATTAGAAACTATTTTATCACTATACATTTTTTGTTGAAATTGTATCATTGCTTCCAACCCAAAAATTTATTCTAACATATAAATTCAGTAAGAATCATCTGGAGTTGTTCTTCAACTTTATCAGAAGTGCAGGTTGTTCTTCAACTTTATCAGAAGTGCAGGTTTGAAAATATATAAAGTAATTTTTAAAACACTTTAACTTCGTATATTATAATTTGACTTAGGAAAATGCAATGACAATCCCAATTGTACAACAGTTTGAAACCATCTTTAAACGAGTTTATTTCAGATGTGGGATTGTCCTTGGGAAAACAGGATTTTAGCTTTATGCTTTTTCTATATTGTCATCGTAAAACAGTATACAGGAAAACATATATTACAATTGAATAACAATGGGAACAATGCATTAACAATCATTAACAACATTGCTAATAACAGACGGCTACCAATAAACTATTCCTAACATTTAATAAACATATTTGTCATGTAACAGAGAGGCAATTAAAAATGGAAACCGAGCAACATAAAATGATAACTGAATCGGTAGTTTCAAATGTTTTTAAAAGGTTGGCCAATGAAGATTTATTAAATCTCAAAGAATATATAACAGATACATTTAATGGATTAAATAATCATTATTTTTGTTTACTTAGACTTATTGCAAAAACATATATAAATGTACGTTCATTTTATTTTGGAAAAAACCACAAATCAAATAAAAATCCTTTTTAAATTTCATAAGTTAATACATTTCAAGGGAGAATAAAATCATTTATAAATGAAAAGATTTATCAACCATTTATAAATTTTGAATTGTTTGATTTACTTAGTAATTATATTTGTTTTATATATATATTAAACATAGCTATCTGTTGGTAAAATCTGTATTTTTTATTTGGTCATTATGTTTTCATAAAACCTGTCACTCTAACATCTTCATTATTTTATATTTCATTTATTTTTTTATCTATGAAATCATTATTTTCAACATATTTCAACATACTTTAACATACTTCAATCATATTTCATTTCTAATTGAGTCTTCACATTTGATTCATTCAATTGAAACAATTTTTTTTATTTTCACATATTAAATAATACTTAATCTATAAACAATTTATTTCAAGAATTTACTTTGTCTGACTGAATAGTTAGCTAATAACTTTCCATATCTCGTTTATCCTTTGTTTTGTATCTACTTATTTTTTTTTATATTTTGATCTTATTAACTTATGATTGTTTTTAATCTATTATATTTATTTGTGCAAAAATTTTTCTTTCGGTTCTCTTATATTACTTGATCTTCAATATTTTTTATTATTCTGTGATTAATTTTTTCAATTTCAATTATTCCTGCAACTTTTTTATAGTATATTTTATTCTTAATTATGGTTTTGTTATAATTGATTTGCTTTTTAATCATACTATGATTGACATTAAATTTAATTTATTGTTTCCTTTTCAAATCTTTAATTTATTACCTTTTCCGTTTTTATACATTAACATTGCTATTACTATTCCATACTGTGACTGATTTTCGATATTTACAATTATTCAAATCAAATATTTTTTTCATTTCATCTTTTAAGTATTGTTCTTCAATTTCAACATATACGTATATAATTGTTTAGGTACTGTTTATATGTAATGCTTACATATATATTGGGGAGTGTGTGTATGTATGTATGTGTGAGTGGGTGTGTGTATGGGAGTATGTGTGCCTATAAATGTAAGTATGTATAGTATATGTATGGGTGTGTAAATATGTGTATGTATATATGTGTATGTATTCATATATTAATTGGTTTTAAACATTATAATTTTACATATTTTACATATATGCTTATATTAATTGGTTTTATATGTATACATATATTAATTGGTTTTAAACATTATAAATTTTTTATATTATATATATATGTTTTAAAAATGGATTCTTTAAAAGTCTTAAAAAAGAAAGAAAAATTATTTAATGAGCATTTATTTATTTTGCTTTTTCTAGATGATCCTACTCTTCTCCTTCTTGTTATTTCGTTAGTCTTATATAGGATTGATTATTGTAACTCACTCTACTATGGTCTTCCTGACTCTATACTCTATCCTTTAAGTAAAGCTTTTAACTCTGCTGCTCGTCTAGTTGCTGGTGCCCCTTTCTATTCTCATATATCTCCATATCTTGTTCTTTTGCACTGGCTACCTATAAAATATAGAATAATTTTTAAAATTTGCACGTTCATGTATAAGTCTCAATCTAAATTATTTCCTAAGTATTTATCAGATATATTAATTGAACCAAAACGCCCCGGTTTCGATCGTCTTCTTCTTCTCGCTTTTTCTTAACTCGTGTTAAACACTCTTTTGCCAAATCTGCTTTTGCTTTTTCTGGTCCTTTTCTCTGGAACTCTCTACCTACTTCTCTGACTACTTCTCCATCACTTGCGAAGTTCAGAGCGGATCTCAACACCCATCTGTTTTCAAAATTCATTGAGGAGCGCTGTTGAACATCGCGGAAATAGCGCTTTATAAGCTAATTGATTGATTGAATTGAATCGAACTATGAATTTATGGATTACTTTTTTGAATGTTGGGGATTCCGCTTAGTTAAGATTTACTCTTTTGGAATGCCCTATTATGTAACAAATTTATTGTTTGTTTATAATAAACGAATTGAAATTGAAATAATGCATCAATAATTATTTCAATTCTTCATTGTTTTTGAATTTGTTTTTTCATTCAAAACATTAAACAATTGTGGCCTTCAATTTTTCATTCCTTTCATATTTAGTTTTTGAAATTATGCTGACAACAAGAAATTTTTAATATTGTAAATATAAATTAAACCCCATTATTGAAAAATGCTCATTATACCTTTTTATATATTCATCAACTAACAAAATTATTCTCAAGACCTTCTTTACCTAACATCTATGCCTTTATATCCAATCATTTAATGTTATCAAATTTTTTATTTCAATTTAAACATGCATTTTTTTAAATCTCTTTATAATATTCAGCATTTTTTCTGCAAGTGTTTATTATTGCATTCTTATCTGCATTTGTAAATATCTGATCATTAATTTACATCATAATTTTACTGCAGCAATATATTAACTAGTTCAAGTCATCATTATATCAACTTTTTTCATTCCAGAATGTAAACTTATCAGTTTTAACCCTTTCCTTAAATTATTTGTCAATTTTAATAATTCATTTTTTATCTAATTCATTTTTTCATACAAAATATAACTTTTTTGAGAAAAACTTTAGATAATGCTATATCAATTGGAAGTTTCTATGGAAAAAAGATATCATTTCATATCATTTACAATTTTTAGTATAATATTTTTAAACATTTGTCTCTTTGTTGTCAAATTAGTTGCCATTGACTTACATAAATGATTTGCACTTAAAAGTCTTAAATATAAAACTATCCTTATTTTAATCGCTAGAAGTAAATTATTGAAAATACATTTAAAAAAATTTATTTAAATATTACATATTTTATCACTGATTAAATGTAGAATTAACACAGTTTGCTAAAAACAGTCCATTTCATATTTATGGCATACAATATATAGGCAGATTAGTCATTAATTTACTCTGGTCTTTATCAATAACTAGAAATTATTAAAATTGAAAGCAGACATTTTCCCATTTTTTATATATACAATGCAAATTCAAGAGACAACACGAAAGTTTATGAAATTTGGTTCAGCTTCAGATGATTGTATATTCAAAAAAGGTACTCAAATGTATGATTGTCAGCTATTGTTATTACAGTAATTATGAGCAGTCATGAATTTACATATCACGTTTATAACAATAATTGAATAAAACGTAAAGACAAATTAATATGACTGATTGTGATTATCAGAATATCCATTGCAGAGCAGAGTGAGGGATAACAGTGCAACTTGTAATTTTGGAAATTAGTATCAAAAAAGCCCAACGCAACTGAAACACACCAGCAACGTTAGCAATCAAACATTACCAACTTATGTTGCTAGTTTTTTAAAGCGAAATTCTTATTTGGTAATAACTCAACTACAGAAGCTATGACGATAATCGAAAACAAGACGATATTTTAAACATAGATAAAAAGCTAAATGTTTTTTAAAATTAATTTTTCATTGAAGTTTTAGGTTCTATGGATCAAGATTTTTTGCAAAAATTTATTTTAATCGATGTATGAATATATATATATATATATATATATATACATATGAGACTTGCCATACCCATTATATATATCCATGTTCTTACCAATAAATTTAGAAATAAAGAAATCGTCGATAATGAAAGCACGTAAAATTTTTATATTAAACAAAGTTCCCTAATTAAATGAGGGTTGAGTATTCACTTTGAACAAACAAGGAATCAATAAAGTAGAGTTGCGACACAGTATATATATTTAAACATCTGAGCACATACATAATATGATCAATTCGAACACCAAAGATGGTATAAGGAATACCGAAAAAAAAGCTATTTTGTTCTATCATGCATAAAATAAACAAATATATATATATATATATATATATATATTTATTCATTTATTTGTAATAATTATTTATAATTTAACTGTCTTTGA
>NW_008705330.1:1486076-1525734 GCF_000326865.2 Helobdella robusta | reverse complement strand
TATCTATATATATATATATATATATATATATATATATATATATATATTTACAATATTCTCACCTAATACTAAAAAACAACTGCAGTCCTAGAGATAACTCTGAGTTAAAGCGTAATCACGTAATATATGAATTTAATTATCCCTTTGACGGCTGTGCATGTCAACATAACTCATATATCGGGATTACTACTACCTCACTGACTAGAAGGCTTACGATGCATAAACAGAGTGGTGCTATCAAATCTCATTTGGACTCAACACACTCAATCACAATTAGCCGTGAAATCCTCGACAGCAACACCAAAGTAATATACCAGAACAGCAACTACACGCATCTTAAAATAGCAGAAGTAGTCCTAATTGTCATCAATAAACCAAAAATAAATATACAACAAAAAATGACAACCTCACTTCCAACCCGGCGCTTAACCAACAACGAAAACAAAGAAGTAATAAAAACTAGCATCGTAAATAGTGACAAAGAAGAATATGATGCTATCGATGAAGAAAAGGAGACCAAAGAAGATGACCAGCTAATAAAGAAACCTGACACCTAATTCGCATCAAAGTTCAATTTTACAACACCAAAGTTCATCTTGACAAAGTCAATATTTCCCTATTTATACAGCAAGGAGCACTGATGATGATTCATTCGGAATCGAAATATGGCCTTATTTGCAGCATGAATTCGAAAAATAAGTTTATTTTGAATTTTAATAAACTAAATGTTCACCAAAAAACTTTAGTGAGAAAAATCGAAAAAACGCACTACAAACATATTAACGCCAAACATTCGGTAGAAATTATAGCATATTGTAAAAATTATGGTCTATTACCAACATATATATATATATATATATATATATATATATATATATATATATATATATAGTCACAGCACAGTTGAAAATATTGTGACTATATATATATATATATATATTATATATATATATATATAGGTTTACGTTAAACCTACGAATTCTGATTGTCCTGATCGCTACAAAAATAATGTTGCATTTAGCTTTATCCATCGTGCACACAAAATCTCTTCTGATTCTAATATATTTAATACTGAACTTATTCGTATAAAACAATTATTAATAAATAATAATTACTCTAATAAACTTATTGACAGTACCATTAATCAGTATTATTTAAAAAAAATCAAAAATCCAATAACTCTACCTTCATCAAAGACAGTCATACCTTTATATTACTTAAATCAAATGCACGATAATTACAAAATCGATGAATCACAACTTAAACGTATCATTAAGACAAACATCTCGATTTCTAACAACAACAGTAGGTTAAAACTTATAATTTATTATAACACAAGACGTCTAATTTAATAATTAAAAATAACATTCGACCATCAAATAAACTAGAAAAGACGAGCCTCGTGTACCGATTCGATTGCCCTATGCCACACAAAGTTGCGGAGAGTTACATCGGTCACACGAAAACTACTCTCTCTCTCTCTAGAAGACTCACCATGCATACAAAAGACGGCGCCATTAAAGAACATATTGAACAAGTACATCATTTACCTCTTACTAGAGCAACACTGGATCCAAACACAACTGTGCTTGATTTTGAATGTAATCCAGTCCGTCTAAAAAATTCATATCAATAAACTTCAACCTTCACTAAATAAACAACTCAGCTGTTTTGACCACACTTTTCAACTATTTTCGCAAAACCGCGACCTCACACCCATTGTTGTTTTCGATGAAGATCCAGGTCGTCAATGCGCACAACAACGACACGAGTGTTGTTCGACGTTGGATGCATTCAAACCGGATAATGCGCAGTTTTTGACCCCACTATTCGATATTTAATATTAATACTGTTTTTACACATGTGTATACACATGTATCATTCATACTTTCATATTCATTGGATATTTTCCTACAGATGTACAACACTTATATTAATTTCGATAATATACATTCATACTGTCCGTTCCACTAAATCCAATAAAATACAATAAAACTGCATACCTCGTGCAAATTCCACACATAAACCCGTTTTATATTGCAAAAATTGTTTACTTACCGCCGTATTATTTTAAATTACTTTAGTTGTTTTACGTAAATATGTATATATTTATTTATTTTAATATTAAAGTACCTTTAACTTATTTCACTATTTAATTTCATCTGCATTACAGGGTAACATTTTGCTTTTAATGTAACTCTACAAATTATTTATTCATATATTACAATGTTTCATTTCGCCTGTTTTAAATCACAACAGGTAACATTTTAGGTACTATTGCATTTTCTTTTATTTTATTTTATATGGTTTACATTTTCATATATTTTAATATTTTTATCTCACACCAGGCTCTGATGATGGTTTTTAAACCGAAACAACAGTGTTAGCCAGCCAAATTAAGTTACTAGTTCTCAATAAATACGATTTACAACAATTCTATATCGTTGAGTGTATTTTTAAAAAGTTAATGCTAAGTGGGCAAAAATATTCAATGAAATCTGCATAGCTTAAGCCTTAAAACCTCGTCCCAATATATATATATATATATATATATATATATTGAATATTGTATATATATATATATATATATATATATATATATATACAATATTCTATAAATTCTACAGAATGTTTGACGTTAACATGTTTGTAGTTTGTTTTTTCGATTTTTCTCACTAAAGTTTTTTGGTGAACGTTTAGTTTATTAAAATTCAAAATAAACTTATTTTCCGAATTCATGCTGCAAATAAGGCCATATTTCGATTCCGAATGAATCATCATCAGTGCTTTTTGATGTTTATATAGAGAAATATTGACTTTGTCAAAATGAACTTAGATGGAAATTAGGTGTCAGGTTTCTTTATTGGCTGGTCATCTTCTTTGGTCTCCTTTTCTTCATCGATGGCATCATATTCTTCTTTGTCACTATTTAGCATTGTAAACTAGCATTGCTGATCATGATTACATAACCATGGCGACAACAAATAACTTTAACGTCTCTGAGGAAAACCATTCGTTCTTTTATAATGGAAAAGTTGACCAGCTCGAAGATGTCGATCCGGACATCAATTATTCTTAATGAATATTCTCTAGATTGTTCTTCAATGTTACCGGTGAATATTGATGCATTTTTGATATATTTAACTTCGGTATTATTCATGGTAACAGTTGGAGTTTACTTATTAAGTTAACTAGACTATATATTTTGATTGATTCTTGTGGTGGCAGATTCAATTAGCGGCTGCCACTAAACATGGCTGAAAGATGTTACTGCTGATTTAATAATTTTATCTGGTTTTAGTTTTGTATGTAAGAATCGGATTAGTAATGTTTGTGGGCATGCCGGTTTATTTGCTAAAGATGGTTTGAGGTATTGATATGTGGTTCGTGATGATTTGTTAGGTCATTCTTCAACACTTTTGAATTATTGCTGGTTGAAGTATTAATTAAATTCATTTTTTATTCCTGATCTTATTTTGCCTAATCTTTCTGTTATATCTTTTAATTATTCTGGTTCTAATATTTTCAAGTTGAATATGTATCTTATAAACTGTGTGATTGGAGTACTATTTTAAACTGTTGTGATGATGATTTGACCTTTAAAACATTTTCAGGTGTTATTAACAATACAATCATTAATTAACTGTAAAGCATCTCGTAAAAAAACCTTTAAGTTTAATCAATAGTTGTCAACATCAACAATTTACCCCATACTCCATCCTGCACATGCTAACGAAGGCCTGTCCATCCGGTACAGGTCCAGACAGTCTACCAGCATGGTTTCTACAAATCATTGCTCCATTCATCTCCAGCACCTTATGTTCACTCTACAATCACTGCTTAATGCATTCGTTTATCCCATCACAATGGAAATCCAGCACAATTCATCCAATTCCTAAAACAAAATACCCATCATCACCAATAGGTTATCGCTCAATATCTACACATCATTCATCTATCCATGGCATTAAAGGGCTAGGGCATTAAAAGAAGAGAAATAAACTAAGCAACGTTCTTGACTTGTTTATTATCAACCGGATCAACAGAAAAAAGAAAAAATTAAAGTTACATACAAAGCAAAAAACATTTGGTCCAAAGAAAATAAATGTATATCATAAATCATAATGTTTTAATATAAAACATAAAACTTAACAGACTTTTCTAAAACTTTCGACACTCTCAATCACTTCTCACATTCAAATAAGTTAGCCTCACTTCCTCTACTTGACAACATTTACAATATTATAATCAATTTTCTTTCTAATATGAGTCATTCTACTTTTTTTAGCTCTACTCTTTCATCTACTTTTAGCGTAGTTCAAGGTTCTGTCCTTGGATCATCTACCTTTATCATCAATGTTTCTACTCTCTAAACTTTACATAGCTCTAATCATATCATCAAATACGCTGACAACACCTACCTTATCATCCCATCATCATTTGAACTCATCATTCACAATAGCCGTAAAAAAATAACATTACCTCCAGAACACCCATCAATCACTCGCACAAGTCAATTAAAAATATTAGGTATCACACATGGATATATATAATATGGATATGGCAGAAGCGTTATATATACATACATTTTTCATATATATATATAACATCAAGGTAGATCTAACAAATTTGATGCATAGAATAGCAATAATTGTTTAAAAGTGAATTTAAGTTAAAGTAAATAATCAGTTTTTAACCGGTTGCTTAACGATTATCGTCCGTCATTTTCTTATTTGTTTAATTATTTTATATACTTTAAGTTTAACCATGCCCATGTGCTCAATATCCCAATGTCATGGGTTTTATAAAGATATCGGCGTAACTTTACATAGGTTATGTATAATTAATAAATAATAATAAAATTTTAACATAAAATACTAAAAATAGCTAAGCTTTTTTTCAATAATAAAACTGAACAGACTACCAAAAGATGACAGTCACAAAATACAGTAGGAAGGGAATATAACAATTCATATTACACATTTTTGTAGTAGAGCTTCATATGCCGACGGTTCTTTTTACAAGAATACTTTTACAAAGTGAGTTCTAAAATGCTGCTTAAAAAAACTTCAGTTCCTACAGTATTTCCAAAGGTTTTGTTCTTTTTGTAAGAAATAAAAAATTTCTAATTTAAAAAGTTTGAAAAAAAATTAAAGTAACATTAAGATTAAATTAAAGTAATAACTAATTATTGGTGCATTATGCAAAATGAATCACTAATTAATTAATTGCATGACACTAATACATTATATTATAGTTAGTATATTAATTAGATATTTGTTCCTGCAAATCACATAATCAAGTATATTGAATATTTATCATTTCCAGGTTTTATCATATAATCAGGCAAATACTCTATCTGAAATGCAATCACCAATAATGATGGCGACAAACTCAACTGATGAACCAGTATGTTTGTTTAAATATAAAATTTGCTTAAATTGGTATATTACTGATTGTATGTGCTACAGTTAATATTTATTTTTTTATTTTATGCCAATAAGAAGATACACATATGTAAGTACATGTTCAAGGTATTTATTTCACAAAGTTTATGATGAATCTACCACACATACTTTGATGCATACATTCATTCATGTGTAATATTCAAACTTCAGACAGAAAATGTTGCATCTTTAGAAAATGTTGCAGTTCCATCAACATCAATTGTTATATTGATTTGTATGTATGATGGTTCATTTAATAAATGAAAAATAGTGAAAAATGTAATTTAGTATTTTAACACATGTTTCTCTAACTATAACCAGAATTATAAATGATTGTCAAAATACTTAATATGAGTTGTTGAAAGGAAAATGAATAATTTTACAGACTGGTATTGATGCATTGATACCTAGAAGCCTGAAAAGGAAAGCTAAAAAATTAGATATATCATTAAAAACTACCAGAAGTGTTCTATATAACTACAACAAAAAAATTAAAAGATTAAGAGTCAAAGTTGAAGTATATAGAAATAAAATTAAGATGTTGAAGAAATACAACGATGAACTTGCCTCAACATTACTTTCTTATTCAGGTATGCTAATTATTAAACTTTAAAAATAATTTTTAGCAACAAACCTTTATATATGCCACTTTTTTTTATTTTTAAAATTGAATTGGCATTTCAGATATTCCAACAAAACTTTTCATGAAACCGAACAAAACCTATACTGAAGAACAAAAGCGTTTTGCATAGACATTACATTTGTACGGTGGAAAGAGCTACCTGTTTTTGAAAAGTAAAGGATTACATCTGCCACATAAACGTACATTAGCACGGTAAGTTATTGTTTAATATTATATATATAATTGAAAATTAAAGTATTTAAATGTATCAAGGTGGTTAGAATCTCTGTAGATGGAGGACCAGGCCTCAATCGTTCTATGTTGAATTTCCTGAAGAAAAAACACCAAAACAATGTGCAAAACAATTTACACATTGTTCTTTGATGATAGATAGTATGTCAATTCAGGATCAACTGATATATTTTTTGCATTTCTAAATCTCTCTTTTATAATAATTTTTTGTTAATTTTTAAACATTTAAATATTTCTTAATTGAAATCTGTTGTTATTGTTATTAATTTTAAAACGATTTTACTGAGAGTCATATTATTATATTGGTACATCTAGTCAACTTCTATTAATTGAACATTCCTCACACCAACATTAAACAATTTCCACCATTTCTTGTCATTTTTTTAATCTTAATTTCTTTTTTATTTAACCCCTTTTTTAAAAACATAAATAGGTATGGGCATTTATTAATTTATAATTTTTCAGCTATTATGCAAAAGTTTCAATGCTTTCAGATAAATTTAAGATGTTATTTTTATTTTTAGGACCATTTAGATATTGATAAATTTAAATCTAAATATTTTCAAAAGAATATGATGTATTATGTATCTTACAAATTTTTTATCTGCAAATTTAACAAACATTTATTTCATTAAAGATGTAAATATTTTTGTAAAATGTTTTGAAAATAATTTTCTCATTGTTAATTATTTTTTATTACGCTGAACTTCACTGCACCCCAACAGTATTTGAGTATAATAAATTAGCAATAATAATTTTATAAATGATTTTTATATTATGAAATATAATAATGTTTAATTATACTAAATAGTTGATTGATTTTAATTAAATTCCATGTCGATCAGTTTCAACTAAGTTCATTATATTAATAGTATTTGATGCAGGGTCAGTAATTTTTTTGTTTTTGCCATTTATGTTTTTTAAAATTTATGTCTTCATATATCACTTAGTCTATTTATTTATTTTTTTTTCAATGAACAACTTAACAATTTATTGGAACATGTTGTGCCTTGATTTTTAGCACCACTACATGTACATATAAAGGTTAGCCTCTAGCTTCTAGCATCATCCAAAAGATGTTTCATTTTAGAAAAATTGAACAAAATGTATAGATGGCAATACTAAAATAATTATGAACATCCATTTATTTGCCAAAATTTTCCTGAATCATAATGATTAATTTGTCATTAAATTTTGAATTGAACTTTTATTTTATAACATTTGTTCAGATTTAAAAAAAAATTATAATTTGATGACATTGAAGATAACTGCACTTGTTATTAATCCAGGTGGATGAATGTATATAATATATCAAAGTGTATTTGTAGTAGATTTATCCAAAAGATGTTTTATTTCCAGGACAATTGAGCAAAATGTATGAATGTCAAATATTGAAATAAATATGAACATCCTTACATTTTGCCATAAATTTTCCGGAATCAAAATCTAAAATCATTTTATTTTCAACTAGCAACCTATTTGATAACTAAGTCGGTAGAGACGAAAAATGCAACTTATTTAAATATTATGATATTAAAAAAACGAAAACTTCGTGTAGGCGATTAAATTTAAAACAGCAAAACGAAATGTCAACTACAATGAAGAAATGTTTACGGTCAAATTATGTTCTCTATTCCATAGAACTAAAAAAAATTATTAGCCAGGAATTAATTCTTGTGCCGTATCCACTATATCCATGGTATCACATTCACCTCCACACTTAATATAGCACTTCATATCAATTACATCAATACAAAAGGCTTTCAAACAATTCACGCACTCAAAACACTCTGCTCACATGGTCTCAGAGGCATCAAATTATTCGGCATCACTGAATCACTCATCATTTCACGCATTAAATATGCAGCTCCCTCCTAGTCTGGTTTTGCTACACAACAACAAACTCAGCAACTACAATCTCTCATTAAAAAACTAATCCGCTTCAACTTTCTACCTGCATAATATCCTACCGTCACTCAGACATTCAACTCACTTGATTCAAGACTGTTCAAGAAAGTAGAAAATAACAAAAATCACTTCATCCATCCTCTACTACCACCAATTAAAACTTATACACACAACCTTCGTCAACGCAAACATATCTATCAAGTCGCCACCCAATCTACATATCAGGAAAAGACTTTCATCACAAGACACCTCAATTATATTAACACTCAATAAAACTTTATCATTCACTCAACTAGTTTTTATTTAATAAAACTTTATCATTCACACAACTAGTTTTTATTTATCGATCACCTCAAAAACTCACTATGTCTAATAATTGGCGTTTTTATGCCATTACTTCATTTTATTGTCAATTTCTTTTCTTTTTTTTATTTTATTGTTATCATTTATTTTATTCCATTTTATTTTTCATGTTTAAACATTTTCTTTCTCCGTTTATTTATTTATTTTCTTATTTGTTTAATTAAATTTAATTACTTGAATGCTGTAACAGTTTCTGCGTCTGTCAGATCCTGATTTTTAAAGAATAATAAAAAAAAGAGAAAACCCTTGATTACTAATGGTTAAGTTATTTCATATGTTACTAAAAACAAATTATATAAAATAATTTTGAAATCTAAATCTTTGATAAGTTAGCTCATACTAAATACAAAATATTTTTCCAAGTTATGTAAATTATCTGAACATCATTACTATTATAACAAATTTAATAAGTGTAAATCCAATAGAAGATTAACCTGGAACTTACTAAAATCTTGTTTTAAGCATTCAACTTCATTCAATATTATGATTGATGGATATTTTATCCTGAATTATGTAATACTATGCAACCATTTTAAGAACTATTTTTTTTTCCAAATTTATTTGACAAAAAAAAAGTCAGGAGATCAAAAAAGTAACAAAAGTACTTGAGAAGACCACCATGACTAAAATCAAACAAAAAATTACAATAATAGACTAATAATAATACATTCACAAAATTAGTTAAATACATTTAGCAACCACGTTAATAAACAAATACATTGCATAAAAGAAATAAAAAAAGTACTGAATCACAAAAAAAATGAAGGTCATACATAAACACAGTCAATTAGCTCGCCCATAAGTCATCACAGCGTCTTTTGCACATTGCTTAAATCCCTTCAAAGGCAGATGTGATTGACCATCCATGGCCAAATCATTCCATAATTTTGGACCCCTTATTTTCCAGCTACGTTGATAGGTGGAAGTTTTAAATTTTTTTTAACAACAATTGACCACGTTGCCTGGTAGTTGTCCGAACCCTATCAAAAAAATTTAACTGCTCATAATCTTTATTAATAAGTATTTTATAAACAAATACCAGCAGAATAAAATTATGTAATTGTTCTATTCTAAGAATTTGATGGTTACAAAACACGTCATCACTATCACGATCGCGAAAGTTCAAAGAAAAAATTATTCGCATAAAACGTTTTTTCATCACTAAAACTTTATTGATCCAATATTTACTGGCGGATCCCCAAAACACATTTCCATGTAACAAATGTGGATAAAAAAAGAATAATAAAGTAAGATCATTGACTTGACATTCAAACTGTCTCTCACTCTAAACAGAATCCCAACCGCACGGTACAGCCTATGGACGATCATGTCGATGTGCTCATTCCTTTTCAGATCACTTTGTATAACAATTCCCAAACATTTTACCGAATGAACTCGTGGAAGAGATATGCCCTGGATAATCAGCTCTAAGCCACTCAGGGGCACCTTGTTCGTTTTTATCGAGGGACCAAAGATGACATAACAAGACTTGGATATGTTCACAGTCAGCCGATTCTACAAAAACCAATCATAAATCACACTAAGCTGGCTATTCATCTCCGTGAATAAGTCAAGCAGGCTCTTACCTGACAAAAAAATACTGGTATCGTCAGCAAATAACATCACAGTGCATCTATCGGATACAGAAAAGATATCGTTCACAAATATTATAAACAACAAAGGTCCCAATATGGAACCCTGAGGGACACCTGTTAGAATCCTTAAAGGGGATGACAAAACATTGTCAATAGAAACATACTGACTACAATCAGTTAAATTAGATCTGAACCAATCAAGAACAATTCCACGAAACCCATATTTAAACAATTTTCGAAGCAGAATTTCATGGTCAATCACATCAAAAGCCTTTTTCAGGTCGATAAAAACACCTATGCTGAAATTTCCTTTATCAAAGTTCTCCAAAAAAACAAGTGCAGAGTTGCACTTGCAATGGCTTTCTCAGTAGAAGACTTCGGAACAAAACCGTTTATTAATCACATTATGTTCAATTAAAAAACTCCACATTCTATTGTACATTAATTTTTCAAATATTTTAGAAAATACCGGTAATATTGAAATTGGTCAGTAGTTACCAAACATAGTCGAGTCGCCACTTTTGAAAATTGGTAAAACCTTGGCTATTTTTAAAACAGACGGAAATATACCCGTTCTAACAGACTCATTAAACAAAAAAGAGATGTGACAAACAGTGCTATCTCAAAATCTTGGTTGACAAGAAATTACCATCAAAACTATTTTTTTACTTTAATTGGTTGACTACAGTTATAACCTCTTCAGATGTTGATTCACGTGGAACGAATGTTGGATGTTGGATAATCTTCAATTCTTAAGAAAGTAAGATCAGCATTAGGCCGGATGTTCGTCTTTTTGCTGGTATTAATACTTATTTCAACAAAAAATTTATTTAATTCATTCACCTTTGCTAATTTAGTAGATTTTTAAGAACTATTTCTTGTCAGTTAATAATGTTAATAATTTATTTCAATCTTCTGAATATAATTCTGGTTATAAAAAGTTTATTAATCATAATATTTTTGATTCATTTGTTTTGTTTGAATGTCTTTCGTTTCAAATTTTTGATGTAAAAAAAATGTGAGCACTAAAATTGTGTGGATGATTACATTTCTAATTTTTTATTAAAAAATATTTTTCTTTGCAATTTGTTACCTTTGCTTCATGTAATTAATTTATCGTTGAAACTGTTTGAAAGTTTCTAAGGTTTTATTTATATTTAAATATGGTGATCGTCATTCAATAAATAATTTCCATCCCATTTCTATTCTTTCTAGTCTATCTAATTTAATTGAAAAGATTGTTTTAAATCGTCTTAATAAATTTTTGAATTCATATAATGTCATTTGTTGGAATAAATATGGAATTCGCGATATATTGTCAACTGAGTTTGCTGTTACAGATGTTATTAATTACTTATCTCTTGCACTTGAACGTAAAATATTTTTTACGTTCTTTATTTGAATTATAATTGGCATCTTTATTGATTTTTGCAAAGCGTTTGTTTCTTTACATCATAGCTAAACGTTTAAGTTATATTCTTATGGTATTCGTGGCAAGTTGGGCATAGGCAAACAAGGCAGTCGCCTAGGGCCTTCGATTTTTAGGGGCCTCGCAATACAGACTAAAGCAACTTTTTTTTAGAAATCTACTTCGATAAATTAATTTTTTTATACCTAACTGTTTTATTTTAAATTAATCGCAGTATTATGCAACAAGAATTTATCCTAAAACAAACGTATTCAAAAACAAGTTGAATTTTTTTAAATGTGTAAAATTTTCTTGTGCACATTTTTAAAAAATGTCACTTGGGGTCACCAATTTTTTTTTGCCTTGGGCCTCCTACTACCTAAGACCCTGTTCGTGGTTTAGCTTACAATTTGTTCTCAACGTACTTAAGTGATCAATTTCAATATCTCTATTAATAATTCTAAGTCTTTGTGGTCTCCTATAAAATCTGGAGTTTTTCAACGTTCTATACAGACCAGTCAGCTTAACATGCATATTATGCAAAGTATTAAAAAAATAGTGAAAAACAACTTAGTTAATTATCTGGCAAACTACAAAATAATAGGAAACAGCCAGCACGGATTCATAAAGAAACGTTCTTGTTTGTCCAATCTTTTGAATTTCTTTGATGAAGTATACGACACTGTGGGCAGTGCGAACTCCGTAGACACAATTTATTTGGACTTAGCAAAAGCATTTGATAAAGTGCCACATAAACGACTCGTCAAAAAACTGCAGGCATGTGGGATATCTGAAAATTTGCTTCAGTGGATTACTAACTGTCTAAACAACAGCAGACAACAAGTGCGGATTTAAGGCAAAAATCCAAATTGGATGAGCATCACATGTGTAGTTCCTCAAGGTTCGGTGCTGGGCCCTCTACTATTAATTATCTACATTAATGATATCGACTCTGGCATAATGTCAAAATTTGCGGACGACTCGAAGCTGTGGGAAGATGTGGAAGTACTAAGACAAGATTTAACAAGACTATACAAATGGTCTGAAGATCGGCAAATGCTATTTAACATAGACAAACGTAAAGTTATGCACATGGGAAGAAAGAACAAAGGCTTTCAATATCAACTGGGCAGGAAGGACCTTCAATCTACAGAAGAAGAAAAGGACCTTGAATCACTATTCATAAAAGCACGAAAACATCAAGACAATGTACTTTGGCAGCAGCCAAAGCAAATCAAATACTTGGATGTATTAAAAGAACGGTGGTGAGCAGAGAGAAGTCGATTATTATAAACTTGTATAAAACATTAGTTCGCCCTCATTTCAATTACTGTTCACAGGTTTGGAGTTCAGATCTACAAAAAGACAAAGAGATTCTTGAACGGGTACAACGTAGAGCAACAAAGATGATTGAAAGAATTGGAAAACTTTAATATAGGGATAGACTGAAACAACACTAGAAAGGAGAAGATGCAGAGGAGATCTGATTCAGACCTATAAGTTAATAACTGGAAAAGAGAAAAAACCGTTCACCAGGTTATTTTAACTAAAAAAAGTAAAGGATTAAGAGGTCACAGGTACAAGCACTTCAAAAGACAGAAAATCCAATAAAACAAAAATTTTTCAGCAGCAACGCCTTGAACGCGCTGAGCGATGAAATTGTCTCAGTGGATTCAATCAACAATTTTAAAATTAAGCTAAGAGAGTTAGAATACTGGAACATTTATTTTGTAGTGGTTCTTACACAGATGCTTGTCTACTGAACCACTTTAAACTTTATTATTATATTATCATTATATAACGAGTTCGTTATACGAGGGTCCGACTGTATTCATAATATTAAACAATTGCATATCGGTTATTTATTACCTTTCTTTTTTAAATTTATCAATTAAACTATTGTCAATCTCTTTACAATGACCTTGCTTTGTTTAAAAATACGTGGTGTGAGTACGAAGAACCTCAAAGAACGAAGTACGAGTTGAGTACTTATGGTCTTTTCAAAACATCTATTTCGTCTAACTATTTCACCTTTTGTTGATTACCTTATTCAGTCATCTTTTGGTTAATATTTCTGTTAAATTTCATCTACTTTTCATTATTTTGAATTTGAATTTCATTTGTTTTCTGTCATACATTTTGATACATATGACCAGTTAAGATGGTCAGTTAGAGCCCCAAGCAGAGAAGATTTTACCAAACCGCAACTGCCCACATCCGCAAAGTTAACGTCCACAACCACCCGTATCCACACTACTCATTATCCGCATCTACACCGCACCCGCGAAAAGGCAACCTAAATCGGCCGTCTTAATCTTATGTTTAAAATTAGAAGATAGCAATACTAGAGAAAAATTTATTTACAATATAATTATAATCAGACAGCAAATAATCTGCTAAGAAGGCATCTTTCAATTCAATAAATTTCTAATTTAATAATTGAAATCGCGTCGGCCGGAACAACGAGCACAAAATGAACGACGATGAGGAACTCAAAAAGCTATTTATTTATTTAATATTTACAAAGATGTCATGTTATATATATATGTATGTATATATATATATACATGTTATATATATATATACACGTATCTATATGTTACTATATATATATATATATATATATATTTATAAAGACCAAAAACATGTTCGTTCATGGTCTCGTGTTGATAATGAAAAGTTTATAGCTTTAGTTGAAAAACACATTTTCAGAAAAATTTTGATTTCAAAACTGTTGATGAAGCAGTTGATTTTTTTGAACGTGAAATTCGTTCCATTGTTGATATGGTTGTACCATTACATGAGATTGAATCGAGATATGTACCAACAGCGCCTTGGTTCGATTCTGTTTGTTGAGTGTGTAAGCGAAGCTGTAGGAAATTTGAGCGAATATATAGATCTTCTAAAAATGATGTTAATAAAAAATTGTATATAAATGCACTAAAAATAAAAACAGGCTTTGTCCTTAGAAACGTAGTGAAGAACATTACCACTATTCATGAAAATATCCCGAATAGGCTGCGGAAAATATTAGGTAAAATATTAAATATTGACATATCACGTGAGTTGTCCTCACAAATTCCAATACTTTTCTTGATTTTTTCAGAAAAAAAATTGTTGACATTAAAGCATCTATACATCGTTTTGGTCAACCTAACTTTTCGTGCAATTTAAACTATCCGGCATGTTTTTCTAGGTATTTAAATCATCTGATATTAAGACCATAATCATGGATGCTTCGAATAAAATAGGTATGCTTGATTTGCTACGGACTCATGTGTTTAAGTAGCACATTGATTTGTTCCTACCATTTTTGACAAGTTTAGTTAATTTGAGTTTGTCTAGTGGGACTTTTCCGACAAAGTATAAACATGCAATAGTTATCCCGCTTTTAAAAAAGCAGGTCTGGACATCAATGATGTCAACAATTATCGACCGGTGTCGACTTAGTCATTTATTTCTAAAATCATTGAAAAAATTGTTGCTAAACAAATTATAAGTTATTTGAACGCAAATAATCTTTTACCGGTTAATCAATCTGGTTATAGGCAGCACCATTCAACTGAGACGTTGTTACTACAAGTAACATCGGAATTATTTAAGGCTTCAGATGCTGGACAGATTTCTATACTAGCTCTCCTTGATATGAAATGCTGCCTTCGATTGCGTTGAGCATGATACTCTTCTTCGTCATCTTTCTATTAGTTATGGTATTAGTAGTTCAGCGTTAGATTGGTTTAAGGTCATATCTTTTCAATCGGTCTGAACAGGTTTGTTTTTATAATGCCCTGTCTGATAGTGATGTTTTGCAATCCGGGGTACCGCAGGGTTCTGTGCTGGGCCTACTGTTATTTATGCTTTACACGGCTGATGTACTAAATGTGGTGAATGAATTTGGTTTCAGGGTTTGGTTTGGTTGCCAGCACTCCACCTAGTTGTGTTGTTGGTTTAAAAGAAAAGCTTGTTAACTGTCTCTCTAAGATTGATGTTTGGATGGACCAAAATGGCATTCGAATGAATAAGTCCAAAACAAACTTACTCCCCGTTGGTACGTGACAAAGACTGTCACAGACTGACTTAAATTCAGTTGAAATTGATGACACTGTGATTGATTTTTGCAGGAATTCAACTGTCCTTGGATTTAATATCAAAACCAATTTGAATATGTGTGATCAAGTGAAAAACGTGTCTGCCATGTGTATGTTTCAGTTTCGTTGTCTTAGGCTAATTAAAAAGTGTTTAACTAAAAAAACTTTATGCGCTGTTAAGCACGCTTTCATTCATTCACGTCTTGAATACTGTAATAGTCTTTTGCATGATGTTTCTAAAAAGTAAATAGCCATGCCGCTATCAGTTCAAAATAGGCCCGCCAGGATTGTTACCGGCAATCGCTGGTGTGACCATATTACGCCAGTTTTAAACAGCCTCCACTGGCTGCCTATTCATAAGAGAATTATTTTTAAAATTACTGTTATGGTTTTTAAATGTCTGAACAATTTGGCACCAAAATATTTGGCCGATAGATGTTTGTAAACAAAGGAGGTGTTGAGTGACTACGATTGGAGATCAAGTAGTGCTAATACGTTGGTCACGACTGTGATCAAGTTTAAGATTAGTTCGCGTAATTTCTCTGTAAGTGGTCCATCTGTTTAGAATGCTCTTCCTTGTTGCTTGCGTCAAACTGGATTATCACTGGGTCAGTTCAAGAAGAAACTTAAAACACACTTGTTTCGAATCTGAATTTTAAAAACTTGCTTCTTTTATAAAGCAGTAACAGCTCCTATGAGAACACTGTAAGTGTCATAATCGGCGCTTTATAAGTTTCCAAATAATATATATATATATTACTTTATAAGTTTCCAAATAATATATATATATATTATTATTAGAAAATTTATACAGCGCCCTTTAATGCAACTCAAAGGCGTTGCTTCGTCTGGTGGAATCATCGGGAAAAAGGATACGTTTTCAAATCTTTGCGAAACTTCTGTATATATATATACATACACGTATCGAGATTGTATGTTGGTCTCGCACAGACTGGTTAGTTTTTAAATTCTTAAAAATAAAATTTAAAATTAGGTATTTATTTGTTAAACTTTAACTTGGTTTTAACTTAACTTTGATTTAACAATTTTGTATATTGTATCTCGTTATTCTTCTAATAATATTTAAAACAAACACTTTCACTTTTATTACAAAAATTTAATTCCTTTTGCATTCTGGATGGAGCTGCTAGATACCTGACTGTGCGAGACCAGGGACATAGATAAAAGTTGAACTCGGAAACGATTGCATGCCTAACCATGGCTTGTTCATCAAAACGGGTTCCTACACGTATCTATATGTTACTATATATGTATATATATATATATATATATACATATATATTATTAGGAAAATTTTTACAGCGCCCTTCAATGCAACTCAAAGGCGCTGTTTTCGTCTGGTGGAATCATCGGGAAAAAGATACGTTTTCAAATCTTTGCGAAACGTCTAAATAGTTAAACCAGGTTGACGGAAGCTGTATGGTAGTGAGTTCTAAATTTGTGGACCAGCAACGGCAAAATTTCTATTGGCCACCATCAAATCTATTTTCGGCACCACCGATAAAAATAACTGATCATCTGAACGTAATCAAATACAACGCCCAGCTTTTTAAGAGAAGTGCAAAACTCAACATTAGAACCACAGATGTTGATTAAGGTTTTTTAATTGCTACCGAGTACCGACAGGCAGAATTTGTGTTTTGTTTTCGTTTAGTTTTTTAACATCCATTCACTTAATTCATTAAAACAACATAAAAATCTATCAACAATCGCATCAAAACCAAGGTCTATGTTACCGCAACCAATCATTTGCAAATCATCTAAAAAGGCATGGTATATGAAACCAAATTTTTCAATAACAAGAAAAACATCGGCCGTGTACATTACAAATAAAAGAGGCGTCAGTGCATTATTTATAAATTTATTAATTAGTATTATTATAGTTTAAATATTATTGAAAATATGTACAAATAAATTCGAAAAAGAAACATGAAATTATAATGAAAAATTTTAACAACGTAAAATTTTTAGTTTTTTTAAACGATAGTTGTCAAGGCGTTAATAATAAATAGTTAATAATTTATCATTATTAATATTATTGTTATTGTCTTTATTATTATTATTATTCTTGATTGTGTTGTTGTTGATGGTGTTGTTGTTATTATAAATATTGTTATTACCATCATTTGTTAGATTGCTGGTTGATCCGATTAACGTTATTGTTCATTCTTCGAGTTGGAAGTGTTGTTATGATTCGATGTTGGATGTTGATGGAAGGTTTTTCTGATTCGATAAAAATGGCTTCTGCAATTCTTAGGTTGTAGTTTTTTTATTATTCTTTAAAAATCAGGGTCCGACAGACGCAGAAACTGTTACAGCATGCAAGTAATTAAATTAAATAAATAAGTAATGAAATAAATAAAATAAATAAAATAATAATAAAATGAAATAAAAAAAAATAAATTGACAATAAAATGAAGTAATGGCATAAAAACGCAAATCAATAGACATAGTGAGTTATTGAGGTGATCGATAAATAAAAACTAGTTGTGTGAATGATAAAGTTTTATTAAATAAAAACTAGTTGAGTGAATGATAAAGTTTTATTGAGTGTAAATATAATTGAGGTGTCTTGTGATGAAAGTCTTTTCCTGATATGTAGATTGGGTGGCGACTTGATAGATATGTTTGCGTTGACGAAGGTTGTGTGTATTAGTTTTAATTGGTGGTAGTAGAGGATGGATGAAGTGATTTTTGTTATTTTCTACTTTCTTGAACAGTCTTGAATCAAGTGAGTTGAATGTCTGAGTGACGGTAGGATATTATGCAGGTAGAAAGTTGAAGCGGATTAGTTTTTAATGAGAGATTGTAATTGTTGAGTTTGTTGTTGTGTAGCAAAACCAGACTAGGAGGGAGCTGCATATTTGATGCGTGAGATTATGAGTGATTCAGTGATGTCGAATAATTTGATGCCTCTGTGGCCATTTTGAGTACGTAAAATGTTTTAATGCTTATGTGATGATGTGATTGATATGAATTGATATAACTCATCATTAAAAGAAACCGGCCACATAATTTTAAACAATGAAGGATTAAAGTTATTATAGAAAACAACTGGAGATATTTCAAAAGTGTTTATAATTATTGAGCGGTGTTTGTAAATGTCATTTAAATAGCTATGCAAATTATCGGAATATTTATTTCTCATATTGTCTGGATGATTCTAGGTTGCTTTCATGACACACCGCTAACTCCTTATCTCGACTGTGTCGCCTTGCAGTATGGCTATGTCGGGACGTAGAGTGCTGAACAGATCCGATATAGGCAATATCAAATTTCAAATCTGCAAATAACCGACAATTGGCAGGCGCACATACTTTCAATCGGTTGGTGATCGCGGCTAAAATCTTTTTGTGACTTTTGGTGTGTTTTGCTAGAGTGGAGGTGGAACTATAGTTAGAAACCACATGCTTATTTGTCTGTCAAGAGCCACAGAAAGAACATAGAGAGCTTGATGTTTTGCCCCATCTAAACAAATTAGCATTTGTTGGCAGTTGCTGCACTAAATATTTCCTAGCAAATTTAAAGAGGGCTCTAAAAATATTCTCCGTAGTTTTTGACCAACGAGAGATGTTGCTAGCTTTGATGACGGTTTTCATTTTGTGCCCTGACTTTCCAGCGAAATGACATGGTTGAATCACGATTCAATTCTTTCTTTTTCTAATTGTTTGAGCGATAATTTTAAGGAACCTGATTTTGAGAGAGTGTTGTCGATCTTGATATAATCAATTGTCGATTCTTTGTATAAGCATCTCTTTCTTCTGACTAGTTTTGAAATAGTTGCGCAGCTTTAATCTCGCTCTTTCTGTGGCATCTTTTTGCGACACAATGTAATGGCCTCCAATCTTTGCTGGCAACGAAGTAAGTAATGCTACACAACCGCTAATTGGCATATCTAGCCAATTTCGGACAGCTTCAACAATTAGATTACCCAGGGTTTCCGCTATCCAAGTCAACGAGAAGCTGTATGCGAAGTGCGGACAAATTGTTGCGTTAACGGTATTATAAGAGATTAAAATCAAAATTAAACCAATAAAACCATTAAATTTGAAATATTTGATAAAACTCAATTTTAAAAACACAGCCATTTTTCTTAGAGATTATCCCACAATTTGATATAAAATTCAAATATATAAAACGTCAATAAAACCTATATTGCTAAAATATAAATAATAATGATGATAATAATAATAAAGACAATAATAATAATATAAACAATAATAAAAACAATAATAAGAAATTAATTTCGCGTCCCACAATTTTGTCGCTGTTTTTGCCGCCTTGACAACAATCGTTTAAAAAATTTAAATTTTTCTTTAGAATTTCATGTTTCTTTTTCGAATTTATTTGTATATATTTTTAATAATATTAAAACTATAATAATACTAACCAATAAATTTATAAATGATGCACTAACGATGACGGTTTAACGTAGAAATAGATCTATCTGCAATAATTTTGATAAAATGTTTGTTAATAAAAATAAAGCATCAACTTTAAACAGACTCAATGTTATCGATAAAAATTTACTAAGACAAATTGAAAAATTCGAATACAAGTCGATAAACACCAATAAATCTAATTTATTACATATTTTCATAAGCCAATCATGGATGACGATAAAAATGTAATAACAAAATGTTATGAAAATTGTTGTAAAATGTTTGAATATGTGGATGAAATAAATAGCTTCAGTGTCGAACGTATCTCAACAACTGAGGTTTTATTCAATTTAACCCATTTCAACATAAGAAGCATAAATAATAAAATTAACGAATTGAACGAGTTTCTCGATCTTTTTGCTTTTAAATTTGATGTGATTGCCACCAGTGAAAGTTGGCTATCTGATCATCGTGATATGGGTATGGTGCTGATAGATGGTTATTGCTTCTTTGGAAAAAATCGTGTGAACAGGAGAGGAGGTGGTGTTGGACTATTTGTAAAAAACACACTCAACGTTACACTGCGGCTTGATGTAAATGACTCATTGCCATCAACATCTGAAATAGATGCTTTGGAAATCATTAATGAATCTCAGCTTAAAAATATCGTCGTTATTGTCGCTTACAGACCGCCTTCAAGTTCAGTCAATTTTTTTTGTGAAGAAATTGATGAAGTTTTAACAAAATTAAATGAAAAAAAATAAACACCTCATAGTCACAGGGAATTTCAACATAAATTTGACTGATATTGTGAATAAAAGCAATAACAATATACGACAAATCTTGGATCTTCATGGCCTTCATTCACTAATTACGCTCCCTACAAGAATTACAACAAAAAACAATTTGTAATCGATAACATTTTCTCGTTGAACGTGCGTTTACAGGGTGTGGTAGCCTGCGATTTATCTGATCACCTGCCAGTTTTCACACAATAACGCCAAAATAATACCAATCCAAAAAACTAAAAACAGTTATGAAATATCAAACTTTAGACTTATCTCACTGCTACCAGGTTTCACAAAAGTTTATGAAAAAATCATTCATAATAAATTATCATCTTTTTTCGACAAATATGACATAATTTCAAAAAATCAATATGGATTTAGAAAAAAATATTCGACAGAAATGACAATTATTGAACTGATTCGTAACATCGGCAAAGCATCCGAAGAGAAAAAGCTTACCACTGGCATTTTTCTAGACTTAAGTAAAACGTTTGACTGCGTCGACCATGAAATCCTTCTAAACAAATTAGAACGTTATGGAGTGCGAGGGAAAGTCTTCAGATTGTTGGAGAGTTACCTGCGTGATAGATTGCAGTATGTGAGGTGAAATGGGAAAGATTCGAAATTGCAAAAGATCAATGTGGGAGTACCTCAGGGCAACATACTTGGGCCTCTATTGTTTGCCATTTACGTCAATGATTTGCCAAACGCATAAGAAAGATTCAATTACGTGATGTATGCTGATGACACGAACCTATTCAAAAGTGATAAAAACATTAATGAATTAGTAAGTGATATTAACAATAATGTTCAAACCGTTGTTCAATGGTTCAGAAATAACAGGCTGACCCTCAACAAGGTAAAAACTAAATTTATGGTTTTTGGACCCGTCCAATACTTAAATCACAAAAAGCCTTATAAAATTATTGTTGATGATGAAACAATATCAGAATTTAAGTCGTCAAAATTCTTGGGAATCGTAATTGACAATAAATTAACATTCAAAGAGCATATAGGCTGCGTAACAAACAAAGTATCCAAATCATTGGGTGCAATCAGCAGAATAAAATTCTTTCTACCAAGATGTACCTTAAGACTTCTGTACAGTTCAATTTGCCTTCCTCATCTCGTCTACGGTAACATCATTTGGGCATCGACGTATCTATCATTGACACAACCGCTGCAACGGTTCATGAAAAAAGCAATGAAGACCATTACCTGCTCAAAATTTAATGCTCCATCAGAGGAGCTGTTTATTTCAACGCGTAATTTGAACTATAAGAATCTCCATGTGTATTTATGCGCAAATTTTGTCTTTAAGCATTACGCTGGATTATTACCAACCATTTTTTCAAATTATTATTGTTTTGTTTTTAATAATCGACACAAAAACATAAAACGATGTAATAAAGCAAAAACGAATATTTTATTTTTTCATATTTTGTGCAATGGACCACGGATTTAAAATAACTTAATAATTAATTGTGATTTGAATTCTGTTTTAGATACTAAAGTTTTGTCAACATTTAAAAACAAACTGAAGAACAACTGAACCATAATTCAAAATTCTAATTTTTAACTTTTAAGGATACAGTGGATTATTCGTAAAACAATTTTAGTTCCTGAACATTATTATTTCTCTTTTACGAAATTTTGAGTTCACATTCACATTTCATTTTGTTTAAAACTATTTGTAAGGTGGCCATGCTAGATAAGTTACCTGATAACTTGATCATGGTCATCCTGTCTTCTTTTCTTATTTTTGAAGCAAATAAAAATATATCTTATCGTGTCGTATATATATATATTCTGGTAGAAGACCGAATTGTCATGTATATATATATATATATATATATATATATATTCTTGATATATATATATATATATATATATTTATAATAAATACCACCGATTTATTAGTGTTTATCAATTATATTTGAATTTTTCAATTTGCATTATTAAATTTTTATCAACAAAATTGAGTCGGTTTAAAATTGAAACTTTGTTTTCATTAACAAACATTTCATTAAAATTATTGCAGATAAATCTATTTCGACGTTAAACCGTCGTCGTCAGTGCATTATTCATTAATTTATTGATTAGTATTATTATAGTTTTAATATTATTAAAAGTATATACAAATAAATTCTAAAGAAAAATTTAAATGAAAATTTAAAAATTTTTGAATAATAGTTGTCAAGGCGGCAAAAACAGCGTCAAAATTGTGAGGCGCAAAATTAATTCAATTTATTATTATTGTTTTTACTATTATTGTCGTTATTATTGTTATAGTTATTATCATTACCATTATTATCACTATTATTATTATTGTTTTTATCGTTATCATTATCGTTCTTATTATTATCATAGTTAGATTTCTGGTTGATCCAATTAACGATATTGCTGTTCATTCTTCGAGTTGGAAGTATTGTCGTAATTCGTTGTTGGATGTTGATAAAAATTTACTAAGACAAATTGAAAAATTCGAATATAAGTCGATAAACACTAATAAATCGGTGGAATTTATTATGTATATAATTATATATATATATATGTATATATATATAATATATTATATATAGTTTTGAATAAATTTTTCATTTATATATTTTCTTATATTCAGTTTTTAGTTCCACAATGTCACTTCTTGACAAAGTCGTAGTAGTAAATCTGATATATTCTGTGTTTCGGTGACTACAATCGCAGATTTTACAATCAAAAGAATTTACTAGATGACTGCTCTTCATTATCGATTCTGGTTTAGTATTGAAATTATCTTTAAGAAAAAGGGAGGAGGTTTTGTTATTATAAAGCCTAAGTTTTAATTTATCATTTTTGTTGATAGTTTTTACATTACTGTTGACAATCCTTTTTATTATTTTCTCATCGGTTTTAAAAGCTGTCGACATCGTATTTTTGTAATTATGTCATTTGTTGTTTCATCATCGTTACTTTTGTTTGTTACGTCACGATATTTTTTGCTAATAATTTTTTCAATAAATGTTCTTTTGTAACCATTTTTAATTAGCATGTAATAACATTGAATCTATTACACTGATGATGGTAAAGGTTACCGAAAAAAGCTTTTATTTAAATGTATATATGAACAAATGCAGTCTAAAATAGTTAGAAATTTTATTATTAATTTGAATAAATTGAATAATATTGATAAAATAATTGTTCAAAAAATTGAAAAACTTGTTACAAACTCAACAATGCGGAAAATGCGGTGATATTTCTTAATAACTGTATATATATAAATATATACATATATACATATATATATATATATACACACACACATATATATTTTTTTACAATATTATATAAATTCTACTAAGTGTTTGGCGTTAATATGTTTGTAGTTCGTTTTTTCTCACTAAAGTTTTTTGGAGAACGTTTAGTTTATCAAAAATTCAGAATAAATTGTTAGAATATTGTAAAAATTATGGTCTTATATATATATATATATATATATATATATATATATATATATATATATATATATATTAATATGTTTGTAGTTCGTTTTTTCGATTTTACTCACTAAAGTTTTTTGGTGAACGTTTATTTATTAAAATTCAAAATAAACTTATTTTTCGAATTCATGCTGCAAATAAGGCCATATTTCGATTCCGAATGAATCATCGTCAGTGCTCCTTGCTGTATATATATGTATATGCTCTTGACTTTGTCAAGATTAACTTTGACGTTGTAAAAATTAACTTTGGTGTTGTAAAATTGAACTTTGATGCCAATTAGGTGTCAGGTTTCTTAATTGGCTGGTCATCATTCTTCAATAAAAAGACGTCGATTACTACTACCTCACTGACTAGAAGGCTTACGATGCATAAACAGAGGGGTGCTATCAAATCTCATTTGAACTCAACACACTCAATCACAATTAGCCGTGAAATCCTCGACAGCAACACCAAAGTAATATACCAGAACAGCAACTACACGCATCTTAAAATTGCAGAAGCAGTCCTAATTGACATCAATAAACCAAAAATAAATATACAACAAAAAATGACAACCTCACCAACAACGAAAACAAAGAAGTAATAAAAACTAGCATCGTAAATAGTGACAAAGAAGAATATGATGCTATCGATGAAGAAAAGGAGACCAAAGAAGATCTTAAAGTTTGTCAAAGTTAATCTTGACAAAGTCAATATTTCCCTATTTATACAGCAAGGAGCACTGACGATGATTCATTCGGAATCGAAATATGGCCTTATCTGCAGCATGAATTCGAAAAATAAGTTTATTTTGAATTTTAATAAACTAAACGTTCACCAAAAAACTTTAGTGAGAAAAATCGAAAAAACGAACTACAAACATATTAACGCCAAACATTCGGTAGAATTTATAGAATATTGTAAATATATATATATATATATATATATATATATATATATGTATATATATATATATGTATGTATATATATATATATATATATATGTATATATATCTGTGTCTGTAAATGTTCTTATTCAAAATTATTTTCCAGATTCAAATTTTTCGTTACTGACATCTTCGATATTTTCCAATCTTTCTGAACTTTTGCTTCTTGCAGTTGCATGGTGCCGATTAAGATGATAAGATGTAGAAGAATGTTGACCAGTTTGCAATGTTTTGTTCTGCTCATCATGTGATTGTACGATCAATGATGAAGAGACAACGTAACTTGGCACCTTTGAAGATGATTTGCTTGTACCATTTAGGTTTGGGTGTAATGATGACGATGATTGCTGAAGAAACGAATCTAATGTTGACTGAACTACAGAACTCGTATTTGGTGGCAACATAAATGATGATCTATTCAAATTTGTTTGGTTTGATGGGCAGATTTTCTGAGAAAGATTTATTGGCGATTCGTTTAAATCATAAGGTGATAGTGCTGAAAACGATGATGTAGATTGGGATAAAACAGGTTTTGAAAGAGATTGTGAAGACAATTCGATTTCTAAAAGTGACTGAACATTGTCTGAAGCATAAGGTAAAGCAGGTTGAGAATTGTGAACAGAAAGACGTGACATTGATTGCGATAAATCTGCCAATGAATTTCTGAAAATCATCCGTGCTGGAGATGATAACTGATTTAATGACAGAACTGGAATATAAGTTGTTAATATCTCAGAGGACGAATTTGGATGTGAGTCAGACGATCCCACAATTTTGATGCAACTTTCCAGAGAGACATAATTTGTATGTGCTCCATCACAGCCAGCAACATTTTTATCATTACCAACTACATTAATGCTGGGTGAATCGCCAGCAAAAAACAACGAGGAGTTTAAGTTGTCAGCATTGGAACCGGAGTCATCAGTGTCTTCTGTAATTCTATTTTTGTAGAGACCAGCAACTCCCTTTTTATCTGGTATGTTTATGAGATCACGTTTTATACACCTCGATCGACTTGGAATATTTTCTCGATATTGCATCATACTCTTAAAATCAACTATGTATAAAAATCCAGATATCATTATTTTAACTGAGACTTCACCATTGTTGAAAGCTAATTCAATTTCATTGCTAACACGAGGGTCGTATTGCCACCATCCATTTGTTCCTCGGTAGAACCATTGGTACTTGCCTAGACCAAAAAATTTTGAAAAATATATTTAATTGAATTTAACAAAAATGTTATGTTGTAACAAAAGTTTTTTTACTTGATAGTTATTATCTTTCAATCACTCAATACACCAATCACTTAGTCAACCAATCGATCTACCAATCAAATAAATTCTTATAGCATACATTTCTGTAATTCAATAAACGCTCTGGCAGGATTAGCAAGATGACGTTTTCTGATTATAGCAAATAAAAATGAAATTACAAAAAAATAAAATGCTCAAAAATGTTATGTATTCAATAGATACAAAAAAAGATGAAAAATAAAAATAATGTAAAATTTAAAAAATATAAATAAACAAATGGGACAAAAATAATCAAACGAATGAATTAGAATAAACAAAATAAGGCATAATACCATAACTTTTCGTCAGACATATATTCACTTACTTTAATAATTAATTAATCAAATGAATTAATTTAATTATTTCAGTCATCGAAAATGAGCAAGTGTACGAAATCTCATCTTGCTAGGACAATGGAAAGTTATAAATAAATCAAAGATTCTGAAACGGTTTCAGATTTGTACAGGATTTATTATGTGTAGTGGAGAGTTGTACGATTAAACATGTACGAAACCAACATACAAATCAGCAAACATACAAAACTGACCAAGATAATACAAAAATAGCCAAGATGACGTAAAAATAAAATGAATAAATTAAATTTTAAAAAATAGAACCAATAATCAAATAGAACAAAACAAATAAAAAATAGGAAAAAAAATTTGTTTAAATTTGAAAAGAAAACAGCAAACAACAAGATTAATAGTTAAACCGTCTATTGCTGGCATTGGAGCAGAATCATCAAGCAGTTTTGGTCTCACCATGTAATTGTCCGGTATAACTTTCCTGCACATAGCACATTTTTTTGAATGGCTGGCCAGTCCTTTGGCGCACAAATAACAAAATATGTGATTACAAGGCAGCAAGACTGGTTGAACACAGGTTTGCAAACAAATCGGACATTCATGGCCCTCTATCATTTTAAAATGAATCAAAGTTATATTCCAGTCAAAATGTCAAAAGAGTAATAAAATGTTTATCTTAGGATTAACATAATAATAATAAATACTAATATCATAAACAATTACTATAAATCTAAGTTAAAATTTTTCTCAAATGTTATACATTAAAATGAAATCATGCATTAAAGTTATTCATGGTGATTAATAAATATGACATTTCGATTTCGGCTTGATAGAATATATACATATATGTATATGTCGGAAGGAGACCATTATATATGTATGTATATATCTATATATATATATTTTTTCATGCTGGTGTACACTGGCTTCCCCAGGTGGTGGATAAGGGAAAGTCCTGGACAGTGAAACCTTTTAGGATTGCATTTAATAATACGGAATAAGATGCCAGATGCCGCGAACCAACTATACCAGAAAAAAGAAGACAACGGTGAGAGGCGTAGGATCCTAGGACAACGGCTTCAACAGCGAATGATCTTCTATTCTAAATCCACTGCTTTGTAGAACAGGGACCTTTGACCCAAAGGCTAGGTGCGCTGCTTACAACAGTGCTCTCGTGGACACGAGTTAAACTGGTGGTTTCTTATAACTGGTTATAAATTATAAATTTATAAAGTTATATAAAGTTTATGTAAAGTTATGAATTCTTATAACTGATGGTTGTCGTTAGAAATTTGGCAATTCCAGATAAAAAAATTTTTTGACCCAAACATCTTCCATGTCATCACAAAAAAAAGAAAATATTCCCTATTCCCAGGAAGACCTTAAATGGTCAAGGGTGACAATATTAAGGAAGTTCGCAAAAGTGGAGGTATATTGCTGAAAATCGGGCGTCCCCTCCTAGAATATCAGACCGGGCACTTTAAATACTGGATCGCTTACTGGACGCTCAACGGAGATAGTCGGCATGCTAGAAAGGCAAAGGGTTGACATCTATTCTCTGCAGGAAACAAGATGGAAATCAAATGGTGTCTCTCTCATTAGGAGTTACAAGTTGTTCTGGAATGGTCAAAAGACAGCCCAAAATGGAGTGAGAATCTTCATACGGAAATCACTGGCACAAAATGTACTGGAGGTGGTTCGAATCAAGACACGCCTAATGCTGATTAAACTCTGAATGGGAAAACAGGTTCTGACTGTTTTCTCTGCATATGCACCACAGACCGGTAAATCTGAAGACACCAAAAATGACTTCTAAAACACACTCTCAGATGCCTTCAGGAAAACACCATCATCAGAGATATAATTGATATGTAGCGACCTCAATGGCCATGTTGGATAAAGCAAATGGGTTCCACGGTTTCCATGGAGGCTTTGGTTATGGGTCTCAAAACGAAGACGGTGTACGGATTCTGGGATTTGCTGAAAGCCTGAACACTTATTTCAAGAAGAGGGCAGAACATTTGATCACATATAAAAGCGGGATGTCATGCACACAAATTGACATTATTGTCGTCAGACAACAACACAGACGAATATTCATGAGTACAAAAGTTATTCCAGGCGAAGCATGCATCCCTCAACATCGATTGCCGGTGGCCGATATGATCATGGAACTATCATGCCATGCGACTAATCGAATGCCTACTAGAATAAAGACCTGGAAACTGAAGAAATTTTAGGGAGAAATTCGAGGAGTTGGTATCGGCACAGTTGGATCGTCTGGAGAAGATAGACATAACCTGGAAATCTTTGCAGGACACCCTAATAAACGCTGCAAAAGCTGTATGTGGAAAATCTGGACCAATACGCCTGCACAACCGCGAAACTTGGTGGTGGAACGAGACGTTGCAAAATGTTATTGCCAGTAAGAAAGCAGCTTTCAAACAATGGCAGAAGACAAAAACTGATGAAGATCGAAAAACATACCGATCAAAGAACACAGAAGCGAAATGTCAGGTTGCGATATCTCGTGCAAATCAATGCAAGGTATGGCTGACTGGAAGTAAAGGCAAACAAATTCGGTCACTCTACCGAATTGCAAATCAGGCCAAAAGACTGAAAAAAGATATAGTTGGTGTCACATGCATAAAGAATAATAAAGGCACCATAATAACCTTGCAGAGTGAAGTGAAGGATCACTGGAAAGATTACTTCGATCAGTTATTGAATGAAACAAACCTTATTGGGGTGGACTCTGATGCACTTCCGGTGGAAAACCGATTTAGGACATCACAGCTGAAGAGCTTACGGATGCGCTGAAGGCAATGAAAGTGGGTAAAGTGGCTGGTCCATCTGGACAAATGATATCATCAAAGCATCTGGTGGGGCAGGCTTCAGAGCCCTCCTACACATCTGTCGGGAGATGTGGAGTAAATCCATACTACCAGTGGAATGGAACAGTAGCACAACTGTGCCGATATATAAAGGAAGAGGAAATCCACTGAAATGCTCCTCATATTGGGGTATACGTCTTCTGGAACTTCCCTTTAAAGTTATTGAAAAAGTCATTGAGAGAAGACTGTTGTAGCGCGTTTCAATAGGTGGTTATCAGTATGGCATTTTATTTTTAAAAAAACTCTACACAATATTATTATTCCTCTTCAACATTTGATTAATTTGTCTTTTAATAATAGCTATTTTCCTTAATGTCTTAATGTCTAAAGTTACTTCTCTATTCAAGTCTGGTGATCCTCATGATATTAATAATTGTCGTCCTATTTCTATTGTTTCATGCCTATGATTTTCATGGCGGCGTGATGGCTCAATGGTTAAAGGCGCCTGGTCTTGCTATTGCAATGACTGGGTTCGAATAAAAAGAGATCCCCGCCTATTATATGCAATGTGTATGATGCGTGATTTGCCCGCGTATTCCTGTACGCTGTGTGTGTTTGTCGTTGAAACCTCTGAAGCAAACGCAAAAGAGAGAGATAAACCTTTAACCTAACCTATCCAAAATTATTGAAATGGTATTTTTAAGATTAAATAAGTTTTTAAATTCTAATAATTTTTTAATTTCAAATGAGTATAGATTCCGAGCTGGACGCTCTACTGAGTTTGCTTTAGCCGACGTTGTGAATTCTATTTCTAATGCTATTGAATCTAAGAAATTTTGTGTTAATGTTTAAGGCATTTGATTCTATTGATGATTCAATATTATTATATAAACTTTCTATATGTGGTATTCGTGGGCATGCCTATAACTGGTTTGCTTCTTATCTAAAGGATAGGTATCAATATGTTTTCATAAATTGTTCCATATCTTCTACTTCACCTATTTTGTCTGGAGTCCCTCACGGCTCTATCCTTGGTCCCTTGCTTTTTAATATTTTTATTAATGATTTTATCAACTCATCTAAGATCTTGAAATTTGTTCTTTTTGCTGATGACTCAACTTTGTTATGTTCTCATTTTAGTATTATTGATTTGATTTCTATTTTTAATGATGAATTATGTTATGTTTATCAGTGGGTTCAGTCTAATAATTTAAGAATTAATATAGCAAAAACTAATTTTATTCTTTTTGGTCCTAAGATACGTACTAATATTATTAATATACAATTATCAATAAATAATAATGTTATTCAAAGGGTTAATAACATAAGATTTTTAGGTGTAAATATTTCTTGTAACTCATCTTGGTCAGATCATATACAATTTATATCTAAGAAGATTATAAAAAATTTAGGGCTGATCTATCGACTAAGGTCTAGGTTTCCAAATTATATTTTGCTTACATTATATAATTCTATTATCTTGCCATACTTTACATATTGTAATTCTATTTAGGGTTATACTACTAAATCTAATCGACATGACTTAAATGTTTGTCAAAATTATTTCATGCGTATTTAATTTAATTTAAATAGATTTGAACATGTAGATAATTATTATGATGTATCTAATATCATAAAAGTTAATGATTTATATACTAGAAATTTGTTACTGTTTTTTTTATAAATAAATTGCATAGATTAAATCAATGTTCTTCTTTATATAGTCAAATGAATTATTTAACCAATACTCGCTCGATTGGTCTTAGAAATAAGCCTGATTTTTATTTATCTAAACCACGTACAATTTTTTTTTATAATTCTGTTTTTTCTGTCTCTATTCGTCTATGGGATTTTTTACATGAATAAGTTAAAAATATTACTTCTCTCAGCTTGTTTAAAAGAGAAGTATTCTTGAAATGATTAGAACTAATTATTTTAAGTCTCTCCTTCCAATACATTAGCTTCATTTGTTTCAATTTATTTTTTAAATTTATGAATAAAACGTTTTACTATTATATATTTCTATTAATCTTGATCAGGGTGGTCCTACAGGTTAAGGCCTCAGATATACTGGTAATATAAATGATTTTGGTTGATTGATTGATAATTTGGTTTGCTAGGTGGATGGATGGATGGATGATTTGGTAAATCAATAGATATAATTGCGTGAATTGATGGACAGATGATTTGATTTGGTAAATAAGTGAATGGATATAATTGCGTGATGGATAGATGATTTGAGTTGGTAAATAAGTGAATGGATATAATAGCGTGTATGTGTGTGTATGGACTTTTGAGACTCTTCTTTTGTTACTTATGTTTATTTAAAAGTATTTTGTTTATTAAGAAGTATTTTGTCTTTATTTGATCTGGGTGGCCCTACAAGTGCTAACTTCGGATCTCCTAGCGAATAACATATGTTTTTTCCGCATATGTTTGCTGAATAAAAGGATTATTGAATTGAATATATATATAAATATAAATAAATAAATAAATATATATATATATATATATATATACTCGAAAAATTAAGTTAATCGGATTAACCAGCAATCTAACAATGATGATAACAACAATAATGATAATAACAACAACACAATCAATAACAACAGCAGCAACAACAAAAATAATAATAATAGTAATAACTATAATAATAATAAAAACTACAATATTATTATTATTATTAAAATAATGAAGACAATAATAATGATAACTATAATGATAACAATAATAATAATAAATTAATGAATTTCGCGCCTCACAATTTTGACGCTGTTTTTGCCGCCTTGACAACTGTTATTCAAAAATTTTAAAAATTTTCATTTAAATTTTTCTTTAGAATTTCATGTTTTTTTTCGAATTTATTTGTATATATTTTTAATAATATTAAAACTGAAACAATACTAATTAATAAATTTATAAATAATATACTGACGACAACGGTTTAATGTCGAAATAGATCTATCTACAATAATTTTGATAAAGTGTTTGTTAATAAAAATAAAGCTTCAATTTTAAACAAATTCAATCAATCAATCTTCGTTTAGCGTCCAGAGACCCAGTTCTCCCGAGGTAGGACGTTGTTTTCTTTGCCATCAATTTTTTGCGCCAAATTAGGCGATCAGTTGTATCAATTTGTAACAGTTGTATCAAAAGTTGTCATTTAAATTTATAGCTTTCATATCTTGCTCGATTGTTTGCGACTAGGACTTCTTCGGACGAACTTTGGGACGTGTGTCTGGTACATCGTTGAACATGACCAAACCTCAGACGGTGTTGCCGACATTCGTTTGTATGTGATGGCATGGAATAAACTTTGGAAAATTTTTTACATCCTTTCAATCACCAGTTATAAGCGGTGGGCCTAGCCTTTTGCTCAAAAGCACGCAAGGCAGAGGCAGCGTGGATGCAGTTTTATGTCATGCCCAGGACAAGACTTAATCTTGTCGATAAAAATTTACTAAAACAAATTCGAATACAAGTTGATAAACACTAATAAATCGGTGGAATTTATTACATTTTGTCAAGAATTCGGTCTTTTACCAGGATATATATATATATATATATATATATATATATATGGGTGTCCAGATGTAAAAACTTTTCCCTAAATTACTCTTATGCCATCGCAAAGAAAAACAACGGCCCCTAGTCCCCAGCAGGCCTTAAGTGGTCAAGGGGTGCCAAGAATCCCTGGAAAGTATGCAATAGCGGAGGGATGTTACAGAAAAATTCGGAATGGCCCCTCTATGGTACTTAGACTTGAAACGCTCAATGTTGAATCATTGACTGGCCGCAGCATGGAAATCGCAGAAATGCTCGACATCTGCTGCCTTCAGGAAACCCGATGGAAATCGAATGGTGTCTGTCATGTCAACTCAGACAAAGAAAAATATAAACTATTCTAGAATGGTCAAAAGACGGCCAAAAATGGTGTTGGAATTTTTGTCAGAGAACCGCTAGCCCAAGAAGTACTGGATATTAAAAGGATTAATTCATGTGAGAAGAACAACTATGCAAGACGTCAAGTTGCACTGACTCAGACAGATCAGTGCAGAGAGTGGCTCACTAAAAGCAAAGGTGAACAAATGAACATCATATCGGGGTATACGTCTGTTAGAACACTCCCTGAAAATTGTCGAAAAAATCATTGAGAGAAGATTAACGTCGTGCATCCCAATCGGAAATTATCAATTTGGTTTCCTAGCAGGGAAATCAACAATTGATGAAATTCATATCCTTCGGCAACTGCAAGAGAAGTACCTCGCAAAGAATCAACAACTATCACACATTTTTGTAGACCTTGAAAAAGCATTTGATCGAGTTCCCCGTGAAGCAATCAGGTGGAGTCTACGTCGACAACTCATTCCAGAATATCTTGTTCGACTTGTAATGGAATTGTATACGAATACTAAGACTCTTGTCAGCACAACGGTAGGAAACACATATGCTTTTGACATCGGCGTTGGAGTTAACCAAGGCTCGATTCTCAGTCCACTGTTATTTATAACTGTGATGGAAAAAATCACAAAACCGATACGCACTGGTGACATTTGGAATCTAATATATGCTGATGATATCGTTTAAACAGCCACGTCTGAGCAGAATGCAGCACAGATGTTTGAAGATTGGAACACCAGACTCGCCGATCATGGATTCAAAGTCAACATCAGCAAAACCAAAGCAATGAACACTGGTGAACCCATCCAATCCATAGCTACTGGACGATGGCCCGGTTCAGTTTGTAAAGCTGGTGTAGGTAACAATTCAATCAAGTGTCAGCAGTGTAACCAGTGGTGTCACAAACGTTGTTCAAAAATAAATGGTACTTTATATAAAGTGTCCAATTTTGTTTGTCCTGCTTGCATCAATCCATAATAACAAATTCGAAATAGCAATGTTTTTGAAGCCATTAAGGTAGAGAAAGTCACATCGTTTCAATATCTAGGGGATGTTCTGGATTGTACTGGAACAGCTGAAGCTGCCGTTCGAGCAGCATACGTGCAGCCTGGAATAAATGGCATCTCCTTGCCTCTATATTGATGCGGCGTGACATCCCACTACCACTACGATCAAGACTTTATAAATCTGTGATACGTCCGGTGTTTTTATATGGTGCAGAAACATGGCCAATGACAACCAAACTGGAACAACAACTTCAACGAACCGACATGAAAATGCTTCGATGGATGCAAGGAATTAGTCTGAAGGACCACATCAAATCTACCGAAATCCTGCGTCGTGCTGGTTTAGATGATATAAAGGAGGACGAATGCCGGCAACATCGTCTGCGGTGGTCTGGTCATGTCAAACGAAGTGGAAACAATGCCATAACTTCTCTTGCAGATGTTGAAGTACCTGGCACACGTCCCAAAGGCCGTCCAAAGAAGTCCTGGTCGCAAACAATCGAGCAAGACATGAAAACTCTAAATTAAAATGAAATGGATACAACTGATCGTCTAATTTGGCGCAAAAAGTTGATGATAACGAAAACAACGTTCTACCTCGAGCAACCGGGTCTCTGGACGCAAAACGAAGATTGATTGATTCTTTATACGCCATTGAAAAGATACTTTTGTAATAAATATTATCTTCAATTTTCAACTTTCAATCTTTTCAATTTCAATCTTTCAATTGAACTTCAATCTTCAACTTCAATCATTCATTTTGTCGTTGATTTGGTTTCCAATGATACGGCTGTTGTTCTTGTTGTTATTACTGTTTGTGTTGAGGCTTGTGTTGTGTTGATGCTGTTATTATCAAAGTTATTAGACGTGGTGGAGGGGTTGACATTATCTTCCTGTTCATTGTTGTTTAGAACGTTGTTGGTTATTGCATTATTTTGATGTATATTTTGTGCATTTTCATGATATTTTTTGGTTAATCTATTTATGACTTGATCAATTTGTTTCAAAGAGTAATTATTGTTCACGAGAAGTTTTTTTATTCTTAATAATTCTGAGTTGATGAGTGTATAATCAGAGCAATGTTGAAACGCTCTGTTAATTAGAGAAAATATAACACTATTTTTATGTTGTTCTGAGGTCTCGCTTTTACCATTAACACAAAATCCCAAATTGGTGTCTTTTACATAAACTTGCGTTTGAAAACCAATGTCATTTCTGGTTATCAGGACATCCAACAATGGTAGTTGTTTATTATTTTCAATTTCATGGGTAAAGGAAAGAACTGAGTTGGATTTAAATTCATCAATTTAAATTCACCATCAAGTTGTATTCATTTTCTACTATAATATATGTGGTTTCTTTTGAAAAACAGTTTCTTCTAAATATCCCATGTAGAAATTTGCAAACATCATCCCTAGAGGGGAGCCCATGACCTGCTGATACATTTTTCCATCAGGAGTGTAGAAAGGAGCTTCTTTTGTCAGATTTGAAGTAACTGTTTTAGCAGATGAGGTTTAATTTTTAGTGGATTCATAGCACTATGATATACATAGTTTAAAATAATATCTATTGTGGCATCAACAGGAACGTTAGTGAAAAGAGATTCCACGTCTATTGATAATATGATACCTGATGATGATCTAGTTTTTAGGATGTGAATAAATTCTGATGATGAAGAAATGCAATGTTCATTTGGCATATATAGAGTTAGGATGTTGTTGAGCCATTTTGCTACATTATATGTGACTGTTGGTATTTGACTAATTATTGGACGAAGTGGGTCGCCAGTTTTGTGAATTTTGACAGTACCATACATATAACCTGGTCTGTAGTCTCCAGTTAATAGCGGTATTTTATGTTCTGTTGAGTTAGCATTGATATGTCGAATAATTTGGTTAGTTTTTGTTTTAAGCGATAGTGTTGGATTTTTAGTTATCAGTTTAAATTTAATTTCATCTTTCAATATGTCACTTAATTTAGATAAATGGGTTGTATTGTTTAATATTACATATAAATTAGATTGATCGGCTTTCAGTATTTTTATATTTTTATTAGTTTTTAAATTCGTTCGTCAACAATTTGCTATTACACGAATTTCATTTTTTGTTAGATTCACTTAATAATTCATTGCAACTACTCAACTACAACAAAGTCATCTAATATATGAATATAAATGCTCCGTCGGTGAATGTTCGCACCGCAACAATGCTTCATATATTGGAATGACAACTACCACATTGTCAAGACGTTTGACCATGCATCTACAAGATGGAGCAATTAAATAACATTATTAACACCAGCATAACATCACTTTAACACGACAAATTTTAAATAACACGCAAATAGTTTATTGCAATAACAAGATCACAAACCTGAAAACAGCTGAATAAATTTTCATACAAAACAAAAATCCTTCCATGAACATTCAAGTACAGTCAAACAGCAAATAGACTACTAAATAAAAACAACAATCATTATAATTATAACAGTTACGACAACAGCTATAATGATAACAATGTTATCACCAACAACAGTGATGATGTAAACAACAATCCTACCAATAGTGACAACCTTAACAACAACATCAACAACACCAACAACAACATCAACAATAACAACAACAATAGTGCCAACACTGTGGATACCAACGCCACAACCCACAATGCAAATATCAGTTGCAATTGGAACATCATCGATAGTGACAACCTTAACAACAACATCAACAACACCAATAATAACAACAACAGCATCAACAATAACAACGACAACAACAACAGTGCCAACACTGTAGATACCAACGCCACAACCCACAGCGCAAATATCACTTGCAATTGGAACATCATTACAAGAAGCATGAAGAACCACAGCTATGATAATAATAATGGGAACACTTCTTTTATTCAATCAAATATCATAAAACATACAGAATAATACAATATATATATACAAATAAAATCCAGATAAAATACTAATAAAAAATAATCAAGTATACGATAAAACCCTATTACTCATTATCATTTGACAAGTAAGTGCAAATAGGAGGCTTATTTAAAATGGTCATGATAATAACGTTAGCAATAATAATAATAATAATAATAATAACGTTTTTAAATATTGTAAAAATAATATTAATAATATGTAGTTAATTAAATAAATTAATTCGCGCTTCTTCTCCGCTGAGCGTTGATAGCCTTAACAACCATAATATAAACAATCTTGCCGTTAAAATTTTGAAAATCGCGTTTTATATTATTTAATGTTATTAAATTTATTTTAATTGTTTTCTGTTTTAAATAATTTATAAAAATTAATAATTACTTGTTCCTTCTTATCAAATATCTTACATACATTATATATAATGCACTGAAGATGAGTTATTTATAACTCGTAATAGCTATCTGCAAATTTATTTAATAAAATTTTTAAAACAATAAAATGTATAATTTTTTTACATTAATAAATTAAAAAGAAATATAAAAAAGTTGAACAATGTTGAAAGTAGTGTTGAATTTTTGAAATATATATATATATATATAAAGTTGAATCTACCAATCTACGACGTGTTGAATTATTATTCAAAAAAGTTATAACAACAAATTGGGAAATTATTTTTAATAAAACCTGCTTATCCGAAAAGCTCGTTCCAATTATATATATATATATATATATATAATTTGGAACGAGGTTATATATATATATATATATATATATATATATATATATATAAATGAAAAAGACAATAACACAAATGTTCTTTGCAAAAACCTTAACGATAGCCGAAGCCATATTAATAGAAATAAAAAATCAAAAATTAAATGTTCAGCTACATAGTATAACAGTACTTCCGACTCACAAACAGTTATCTAAACTAATTAATAATTCTCTCACCACCAATAACAACAATAACAACCACGTTACCACCATTACCACCAACAACCATGTTACTACCAACAACAATGTTAACCATGTTAGAGATGCCAACGACCATGACAACAACACCAACAATAATGTTAATAATTGCAGCAACAACACCAATACTAATGTTAACAACAACAACATAATCATTGTCAATAACAACAACAATAACAACAGCAACAACAACAATAACAACAGCAGCAGCAACAACAACAACAACATCAAGAGTAATAATAATAATGATAATAACAATGACAATGATAATAATATAAACTTGGAAACATGAATATTGTAGTATGATTTTGCTATTTATTTTGTTGACTTACTTTATGGTCGTTTTTTAAGAAATTTTTAAAATTTTAATTTAAATTTATTTTGTTTAATTCTAATCAAATTCAGATCGAGATTGCGGTGGTATGCACATGTGTTGAGAAGGGATGAAAGGGTCGGGATTAGGCGAGCGTTGGAGTTCGAGGTTGCAGGAGTGGTAGGGAGGGGTCGTCCGCGATTGGGATGGAGAGAGCAGGTGGAGAAGGACAGGGTGAAAGCGGGGTTGCGTGATACTGAGGCGAGTGACAGATGTGGATGGCGTCGAGGGGTATTTCGGTTTCATCATAGGTAGCCAAACGGCAACCCCCGATCTCGGGGAAAATGTCGTCTAAACGTGTGTTGTTGTTGTTGTTTAATTCTAATATATATCTATATAAATAATTTAAAGTTAATTTTATCAATATGTTAAATATATAGTATATAATAATTAATAATAATATTTTCAAAAATGTTTCGCGCTTAAAATTAAGTTATACTGTATGACGACATTTGTTTATAAACGGTAATTTTCGTTATTATTTTAAAATATTTCGCACTGACGATGATATATTTTATATCGAAAAAGCTTTTTGCAATTATTTATATTAATAAACATGAACAATAATAATTCTAGTTTTTTACATAATAAATTAAATAATTATAATAAAATTTTAATTAGAAAACTTGAAAAATTAATGTATAAACATAATAATTGTATTAACGCGGTTGATTTTCTTGAAAACTGTATATATATATATATATATATATATATATATATATATATATATATATATATATATATATATACACA
>NW_008705330.1:1460805-1486026 GCF_000326865.2 Helobdella robusta | reverse complement strand
CTTTTTCATCTGATTTAGGTCGTAGTTATTGTTAACAAGTAATTTAGTGACACGTTTGATTTCCGATTGAGCATGTTCAACTGTTGTCGAGTGTGTAAATGCGCGATTGATGAATGATCTAATTGTGCTGATTTTATAACCTTCAGTGGAATAAGTGAGTTAAATTCATATATTACGTGATTACGCTTTAACACAGAGTTATCCCTAGGACTACAATTTTTTTTCAGTATTAGGTGAGACGTTTTTTAATTGTTGTAATAAATTCGGAGTTTAACTTTACTAATTGGGTTGGTTGGTGTGACATTTTTATTGATGATATGTTTAAGAATAGCTTCAATTCTTTTTCGAGTTTATTATTTTAACAGAATTACATTATTACAGAAATCACATGTCAACTGAATACAAAATTTCTCCAAAAAACTTTAGTGAGAAAAATCGAAAAACCGAACTACAAACATATTAACGCCAAACATTTGGTAGAATTTATGGAATATATATATATATATATATATATATATATATATATATATATATATATATATATATATGCGTGGGTGTGTGTGTAATAAATTCCACCGATTTATTAGTATTTATCCGCTTCTAATCAAATTTTCTATTTGTCTTAGTAATTTTTTATTGACAAAATTAAGTCTGTTCAAAATTTAAACTTTATTTCCATTAACAAACATTTTATTAGAATTATTGCAGATAGATAAACTCATTAGCTCAATAATCCTTTACAACCAATCAGTAGTCATTATTTTGTACTCAAATTTTTAAAAAGAAAAGTAATAAATAACTGATATGTAATTGATTAATATTATAAATATTTGCTGAGGAATGACATGATCAAACTAGCATAATTTAAAAAAAATTGGAATAAAAAGTTTCTGAGTTAAGGTCAAAATATGAAGATTAGATTTATGAGTAGAGCCCGAAACAGAAATGTAACTTCAATAGCCCACCAAATTCCTAACAACACAAAAATAAAAAAAAAATTTGTCAGAACATCAACACAATGCATCTAAGCTGTTCTTATAGTAATAAACCACAAATAAATATCCAACAAAGAATGATTACATCATTAACAACTTGACGACTTAGTGCTAACTTCAATAACAATGGAAAAGAAGAAAGTGGCACCAACAAAGAAGAAGAAAATGACACAAATTAATTCAACTACCTCTCTTTGTCCAAGAAACTATATAAACCAAAGCTAAACTGAAGATAATTTGTGAAAAATTAAAATAGGTCTATCTGCAGGATAAATTAGGATCATAATTCTTTTTCTATAAATTAAACGATTAGACAAACTTTCAATCGGTTACTGCCAACAATTCGGTAGATTTCATACAATATTGTATAAAAATAAAATACAGTCTTCCAACCACACACAACACACTTAGACGCATGCACAAAACACAGACACACAAACAAACACACATTAACAAATTCGATCGATGAATAAACATCATAGCAAAGGAGCGGTGTATCAATGATGGATTTCGATAGCTTAACAAAATATATAAATAATAAGCTAATTACCTGTAACCAGCTAATATACAACTCTCGGAGATGATTTTTATAGCGCAAAGACGTATAAGAAGCGTTGTATTATAGCTGGATTCCGATAGCTTAATGGAACAACATTCAGGGTGTATTTTATAAAGCAAAGGCCTATATATTTTATTCTATACAACGATCATAGCTAATTAATTAATCCTCTCTCTAACCTAAACTCTAAAAATTACAGTACCTAAGCTCAATTTATTAAAATCTTTTGCCATAAAAAAACCTATACAAAGATTAATTACCTATCATAATACTAACCTGGAGATGACAAATTGGTTGTCAAAACCTCGTTTAAATAAACTTTAATAACGAATTTGATTAAGTCTCAAAGATATAAAATTGATTAGAAATTCAAAGATTCACTGATTAAAATTTAGAAACATTAATGTAGAAAATTACCAATGGTTAAATCATAGATCAAACTTAATGAAATATGTTGTACTGAAGAACTACTACCTAACCCAATATATAAGTATCCGAAAATATTTACCTTTTTGCTTAAACTTAAATTCTGTGCATAGAGGTGTACACTTTTTGAAACAGTTTCATTTAAAAATGGTTAGAACCTTCCGCACATTGTAATTTACTTAAGCAATTTTCAATTTGAAATTATTTTTTTTTATAACCAAATTAATTTTTCAGTAGAATTTTGAAAAAATTCTAATAAAGTGTTACTGTACCTGGAGTTGATAAATTTTTATTTTCCAAACTCTTTTCCCATGGTTCTTTATTTTCGGCCATATCTGAAAAATATCATACAACACGGAATAAACAAAATCAAGTAAATTATTCTCGTTTACATAAGACTGGTTTCAATTCAACCAATCATTAAACATGTGTTCCTTTGTAACCTTCAAGAATCAATACTTGAAAGCTGGCCTTAAGTGGTCAAGCGGTGTTAAGAATCCCTGTGAAGTATGCAATAGCGGAGGGATGTTGCAGAAAAATTCAGAAGAGTACCTACATGGTACTTAGACTTGGAACGCTCAATGTTGGATCACTGACTGGCCGCAGCATGGAAATCGCAGAAATGCTCGAGCGTAGGATTGACATCTGCTGCTTTCAGGAAACCCGATGGAAATCGAATGGTGTCTGTCACGTCAACTCAGACAAAGAAAAATATACACTATTCTGGAACGGTCAAAAGACGGCCAAAAATGGTGTTGGAATTTTTGTAAAAGAACCGCTAGCCCAAGAAGTACTGGATATTAAAAAGATTAACTCACGTTTCATGTGGATCAAGCTTCGCCTAGAAAAGCAAACAATGACTATTTTTTCTGCATACGCACCACAGACAGGCGAATCAGAAAAGATGAAAAATGACTCTGACACCATCTCAACAAATCAAAATCCGAAACAATCCTGATTGAAGACGTAGAGAAAACAGATGGTTTTGACAACGTACATGGCGGTTTTGGCTATGGAGACGGCAACCGCATTTTTGGAGTTGCTGAAAGTCACAGGTTTTGTTTACTGAACACATATTTTAGAAAGAGGTTGGAACATCTCATAACATACAAAAGTAGACCATCAGCCACGCCAATTGATTTCTTCGCTGTCAAGCAACAACACCGAAGACTATTCGTGCGTTTCAACAGCTGTTGGACGTGTCTCGAAATTAGCTCGTTAAATGTTGTTTTTTGTCGCTTTTAAATTGAATTAAAGGCTACTTTTTGGTTAAATTGGGAGTTAAATTGCTGCGTAACAAGTTTTTTGTTTTAAAGTTTTAAAAGTTACGTTTTTCATTAATTTGGTTGAATTTGTTTGTGGAATAGTCAGTTGAACTTAATTTATCCAATATAAATTATGCTAATGAGCAGCAATAGCACAGAGCCTATCAAGTACGAAGCAGCTGAGCTCTTTAAAATAAACAATAACATTTTTACTCCGTCAAGATTAATTAGAAAAAGTTTATTCAAATTTAAAATTTGGAAACCTAATTGTGAAAGAAATAAATCGTTGAATTTACTCACTGAGCGTCAGTTTTGTTCAAAACGTGTGAGTATTGGCCAGTTGAATGTTAACAGTATTGCTAATAAGTTTACTGCTGTGAAAGAAATTATTGAAGACAAAAAACTTGATGTTTTAGCTCTTGTGGAAAGTCGACATTACACTTCTGATGATGTTGGACTAATTCGCTCAGTACCAGATGGTTACATCAGTTACGATACTCCACGAAGTCATGAGGAATCAACGATGTCCAACAAATTTTCTAATTTAGTATCGTCGTTTGGACTTGAACAACATGTGACGACTTCAACACACAACAAAGGAGGTCTTCTGGATGTCATAATTTCAAACCTGAGTTGCAGCGTTCGTGACGTTCGGGTTGATCCACCTCTCATCTCGGATTACGGACTGGTTACTTGTTCGCTTAATGTAAGGTTATTTCAGCCATTAAGTCAATCTTTATCAAAAATTCGAAATTTTCGCAGGATTGATTACATAAAATTCAACAATGACCTTATTGCAAGTGATCTATGTAATTCAGATGTATGTTTGAGGTGCGATGTGGATGGCCTGTTCAACCTCTATGACTCAACTCTCCGTCGACTCCTTGATCAACATGCTCCTCAGGTGTCGAAGAGGCTACCAACAAAAAAGAATCTCTGGTTCGATTCCGAATGTCTGGTGATGAAACGTGATGTACGCAGATTGGAGAGAAAGTATCGATCGGCAAAAAATGCTGTGAATTATGAAAGCTTGAAGCTGGCTTATAAAGAGAAACACTTGTTTTTCATGGAAAAAGAACGACGTTTTTTACATGATTTGATAAAATCGAACGAAAAGAACCCGAAAAAGTTGTGGAGTGTTGTTTCATCCCTCATAAAAAATAACTCTCCCTCCAAAGCAAATTCATCTATATCAGCCCATGGCTATCAACGTTATTTAGCGCGTAAAAATCCAACATGACATTTGATTAAGGATATGGCTCCTGAGTTTCAAATGGTGAATCCTCGTTCCAACTGTTTCAACACAGTTACATTAAATGAAATTAAAAATAAAATTCAGTCGTTACCAACAAAGTCTTGTAGTCTGGATCCAATACCGACGTTCATTGTCAAAAATTGTTTGGACACACTGCTGCCATTTCTCCATGTTATGATCAACAAAAGCATTCAATCATCAAAAATGCCTAAATCACAAAAGATGGCAGTGGTGTCACCTCTGCTAAAAAAAGCCTGGGTTATCACCGAACATTGAAGGCAATTTCAGGCCAATTTCTAACCTCACTTTCATTTCAAAAACCGTTGAACGACTTGTTGCCAATCAGCTTCTTAGATAATTGAATACACATGGACTTCTTCCGAAACTACAATCAGGGTTTCGCCTTCACCATTCAACAGAAACTGTGCTGTTGAAAGTGTGTTCAGATGTCTGTGAATCGATCGATAAAGATAACGTAGGCCTATTCGCCATATTGATGTAAGTGCAGCATTTGACACCGTTCACCACCAAACGTTGCTGAAACGGCTAACAGTATCATACGGTATTACAGATGTCGCGTTAAAATGGTTTGAGTCATATCTATTTGAACGAACTCAGATCGTTACTCTGGGGCCAGAAACAGCTACAACGAAACTGGATCGTGGTGTGCCCCAGGGATTTGTTCTTGGACCCCTGCTCTACATTTTATATACAGCTGACGTTGTGAAAGTTGTTGAATCATTTGGAATTGGCTGTCATTTATATGCAGATGATGTGCAGTTGTATGGTTTCACACCGCGTGAATCTATGGGTAATCTGTTGGATACCGTTTTAAAAGCAATAAAAGCGGTAGAACAGTGGATGTCAGCAAATAAGTTAAGACTAAATTTATGTGGATTGGCAGTAAGCATAATTTGCTGAATGAAAATGATTTTAAAGATCCAGTTGTTGATCTTGGTGTCGTTCTCGACCCAGGTCTTTCCATGGGGAGTCATGAGAAATGCCTCTGCCAGCGATCTCACCATCAGCTTCATAGGATAAGGACAATCAGACAATATCTTACAGAAGAGTCAACAAAAACTCTAGTGTGCAGTCTTGTCTGCACGAGAATTGATTACTGTAATTCTGTTTTGTATGGTGTCAACAAATATCAACTGGCATCCTTGCAATCGGTTTTGAGGTCTGCAGCTAGGGTGATTGCTCGGGTCTCTAAATTTGACAACATTTCTGATTACATGAAAAATAAACTTCATTGGCTGTCGGTCGAGGACAGAATACGATTTAAAATAGCTCTTATGGTAAAAAACTGTCTGGATGGAAGAGCACCGGCTTATTTAAAAGAAATGTTAAATTTGGTATCGGACGTTCCAGGTCGGAATCGACTGAGATCTGCAAAGCACGGAGATATTATTTGTCCTCCGTTCAAAGCATCTCATTTTGGCGCAAAAAAGTTTTCAGTTGCAGCAGCTAGGACCTGGAACTCATTACCGATTGATTTAAAAGTCAATTCTAACATCAATCGTGACGCCTTTAGAAGCGGCTTGAAACATCATTTTTTCAACAAAACGAAGCACAAGTAGCGCCTCTGAAGATAGCTCAATAGAGGCGCTCTACAAATCTACAATACAATACAATATTCAAAAATGTCACAATTATACCTGGCGAATCATGTGTCACCCAACATAGACTCCTTGTGGCAGACCTGGTTGTCGAACTGTCACAAAATAAGTTTAAACAAATGCCTCGGAGAATCAAAACGTGGAAGATGAAAAGCAATATTCATCAAAAAAAATTTCAACAGATTGTCGCCACACAGTTAGACCACCAATCGCAATCCAGTACAGATTGGAGTACATACAAAACTGTTTTGATAAACGCTGCAACTACAGTTTGTGGGAAAAGTGGTACAAAACGCCAGCATGAACGGGACACTTGGTGGTGAAATGACAGTGTACAAAATGCTAGGGCAGAAAAGAAATCAGCATACAAGCAATGACAAAAATCAAAGTCTGTTGATGACCATAAAATTTTCCGTGAGAAGAACAACTATGCAAGACGTCAAGTCGCACTGGCTCGGACAGATCAGAGCAGAGAGTGGCTCACTAAAAACAAAGGTGAACAAATGAAATCTCTGTATCCTATAGTAAAACAAGCAAAGCGTACGAAAAAAGACATAGTTGGTGCCTCATGTATCAAAAACGACAAAAATGAGATGGTTCTTGAACAAGATGAGATTAAGATACAGTGGAAAGAATACTTCAACCGTCTTTTAAACGAAACAAATCCCATCAATGTTAACTTTGACGTTCCATCCATCGAAGGTCCGATTCCAGACATCACTGTAAAGGAGCTTACAGAAGCTCTGAGAGCTATGAAGGATGGAAAAGCAGCAGGGCCCCCTGGATTCACAAATGACATAATCAAAGCATCTGGTACTGCATGTATCCAAACGTTACTACAATTTTGCCGAGAAATCTGGAGAAATTGCTCAATGCCGACTGAATGGAACTATAGCATGACAGTCCCGCTATACAAAGGCAAAGGTGATCCATTGAACTGTTCATCATATCATATACGTCTGTTAGAACACTCCCTGAAAATTGTCGAGAAAATCTTTGAGAGAAGATTAACGTCGTGCATCACAATCGAAAGTTATCAATTTGGTTTCCTAGCGGGGAAATCAACAATTGATGCAATTCACATCCTTCGGCAACTGCAAGAGAAGTACCTCGTAAAGCATTAACAACTATCACACATTTTTGTAGACCTTGAAAAAGCAATCGAGTTCCTCGTGAAGCAATCAGACGTCGACAACTCATTCCAGATTATCTTGTTCGACTTGTGATGGAAATGTATACGAATACTAAGACTCTTGTCAGCACAACGGTAGGAAACACATATGCTTTTGACATCGGCGTTGGAGTTAACCAAGGCTCAATTCTCAGTCCACTGTTATTTATAATTGTGATGGAAAAAATCACAAAACCGATACGCACTGGTGACATTTGAAATCTAATATATGCTGATGATATCGTTTTAACAGCCACGTCTGAGCAGAATGCAGCACAGATGTTTGAAGATTGGAACACCAGACTCGCCGATCATGGATTCAAAATCTACAAAAGCAAAACCAAAGCAATGAACACTGGTGAACCCATCCAATCCACAGCCGTGTTCAGTTTGTAAAGCTGGTGTAGGTAACAATTCAATCAAGTGTCATCAGTGTAACCAGTGGTGTCACAAACGTTGTTCAAAAATAATTGGTACTTTCTAAAGTGTACAATTTTATTTGTCCTGCTTGCATCAATTCACAACAACAAATTCGAAATAGCAATGTTTTTGAAGCCATTAAGGGTTAGGGTTAGGGTTTCAATTCGTTTCAATATCTAGGGGATGTTTTAGATTGTACTGGAACAGCTGAAGCTGCCGTTCGAGCACGCATACGTGCAGCCTGGAATAAATGCCATCTCCTTGCCTCTATATTGATGCGGCACGACATCCCACTACCACTACGATCAAGACTTTATAAATCTGTGATACGTCCGGTGATGTTATATGGTGCAGAAACATGGCCAATGACAGCCAAACTGCAACAACAACTTCACCGAACCGATATGAAAATGCTCCGATGGATGCAACGAATTAGTCTGAAGGACCACATCAAATCTACCGAAATCAAGCGTCGTGCTGGTTTAGATGATATAAAGAACGAATGCCAGCAACACCGTCTGCGGTGGTTTGGTCATGTGAAACGACGTGGAAACAGCTCCATAATTTCTCTTGCAGTGTTGAAGTACCTGGCAAACGTCCCAAAGGCCGTCCTAAAAAAAGTCCTGGTAGCAAACAATCGAGCAAGACATAAAAGCTCTAAATTTAAATGAAATGGATACAACTGATCGCCTAATTTGGAGCAAAAAATTGATGGCCAAGATATCATCCTACCTCTGGGAAGTTGGGTCTCTGGATGCTAAACGAAGATTGATTGACTGATTGTATGTGTTACTATATTACACTTGACGTAATAAATTTTTTATTTTTCATTGTCTTTAAAATTATCATTCTATAATAAAAATGTGGATGCCAGATTGGCTATCTTCATGCTTTATATTGTCTTAACAGACATCAAATTTTGCGCTTTGACTTTGTGTCCTGTGTCATCAAAATAGCGTCGACCATGTTGTACAGATTTTAGCCATCTCAACATCTAATTCGTTGTGCGAGTCTCACACTTTACTCCATCTAAACGTAATCGTCTGCTCATGGTTCGCATGATTCATAGCATCTCAAATCAAATTTGATGTGTGGGTTCCTCACGACTTAAATTTCAATTCTTACGCTTTACACAGTCTAAACATCATATTTGCATGCCTTATAGCACCTCAAAGTCGAATTGGACGCATGGGTTCCTCACGAATTATAATTTCATCCTATTTGCCCTGTGAGTGATTTGCATGACTTATAGAATCTCAACATCGAATTTGTCATTGGTTCCCCTTAACTTATAACGTCCAATTCTCTGTGTGGGCTTCTCACGCCTTATAGCATATCAACGTCTAATTTGCCGTGTGATTTGCACGTCTTATAGCTCCATAACAACTAAGTTGCGGTGCGGTCTCTCACGCTTTATAGCACTAAAACTTTTAATTTCTGTGCAGGTTTCTCATGCTTTGTAGCATCTCAACGGCGTGTTTGCTGTGCGATTCACATGGCTTATAGCTCTGACCATGAAGAATATGACACCAACTACGTAACAAACTTTACTTAGTCTAAAAAACCTATATAAACCAAAGCTGCTCTGAAAATGATTTCTGAAAAATCGAGAGGCCCATCTGCATGATGAATCTGGATAACAACATTTTAGTTTTATAATAAATTTGCATGGTGAATTTGGATAATACTATTTTTAATAAATAAATTGAACAATTGAAAAGACAAACTTTAAATTGATTAATGCCAACAATTAGGTAGAATTTATACAATATTGTATAATATATGACCTATTTCCAAAATATATATATATATATATATATATATATATATTCAAAACTTTTTATAAATTTTTTCTATAGCTGAGCAGAGTAACTTTTCAAATCATTTGGTCAATATTGTTTCGGCCGTTTAAAGCTATCATCAGAAAATAAATTTACTGGAAATGTTATAAGGTATACATTAGTAAAGAAAAAATTAATTAAATTAAATATAAGTATTAATAATTAAGTAATTAGTTAGGTGAAAATGATCAAACATACGAATGAAATTATTTGGTTTACGTTGTGAAAGGTAGCGAAGTGATGAACATATGGTTAATAATTAAAAGTGAATTCAGTTATTTAATAATTTCAGATATTTGGATATAATTAACGATGAAAAACGGATGTGATTAATGTGGTGAAAATAAAAATTATAAAGTAATAGACCAGAATATACATACAAATATATACACAACATGACTATTCGAGCATACAGAGTTATGAAATATAATTATGAAGTTTTGAAAATATCGGTCGGCTAGTTAGTTCAGTCTGTAGAAGTGCCATATCTCATGCAGTTACGCGATGGCCTAGTTCGATCGAATACTGTCGGTCGAAACTCAAAGACTATTATACGCCATGCGCGTATGATGCGCATGCATAAATAATATGTATGACATGTGGTGTATAGTACAGTCTTTGTGGCACAAAGGTTTAAATACAGGGATGATATGTAAGCCTAAGCGGTTCTGTGTATATCAGAGCAGCATAATAATAAAAAAATCGAATAGGAACATTGGCGGATAGTAACAAATTTGTAAAGTTGCTATTGATGGAGGTCTTGCAAATGTCTTTGCCTTGTTGTTGGACGGTGAAAAGAGGGATAGTCTGCGTTGATTAATGGTTTTGGTTTTCCGACGGAACGATGTTGCTAAAGTGAACCCCTCAGCAAGCTCGCTTCAAAACCAAAACCACACATCAACGCAAAATATCCCTCCTAGCATCGTCCAACAACAAGACAAAGAAAGAGAAACTAATTTCAAAAATATATAATGATATTGTTAAAACTGTCCCGGTCGACGACGAGTTCGTTTCATTCCAGTGAAAAATAGTGACACGAAATAACTCTTAAACTATCGTTTTATTTATAAATCGATAAAACTATCGTTTTATTTATAAATCGATAACCAATTACTCGATTTTAGTTAAGGTGATCTGCACAAGCTCGCTTATTTGATCTCCTGGTTTTTGCTAAATAAAAGGATTATATATATATATATATATATATATATATATATATATATATTATGGTCTATTACCAACATATATATATATGTTGGTAATAGACCATAATTTTTACAATACTCTATAAATTCTACCGAATGTTTGGCGTTAATATGTTTGTAGTACGTTTTTTCGATTTTTTTCACAAAAGTTTTTTGGTAAACGTTTAGTTTATTAAAATTCAAAATAAACTTATTTTACGAATTCATGCTGCAAATAAGGCCATATTTCGATTCCGAGTGAATCATCATCAGTGCTCCTTGCTGTATATATAGGGAAATATTGACTTTGTCAAGATGAACTTTGACGTTGTAAAAATTAACTTTGGTGTTGTAAAATTGAACTTTGATGCGAATTAGGTGTCAGGTTTCTTTATTGGCTGGTCATCTTCTTTGGTCTCGTTTTCTTCATCGATAGCATCATATTCTTCTTTGCCACTATTTACAATGCTAGTTTTTATTACTTCTTTGTTTTCGTTGTTGGTTAAGCGCCGGGTTGTATATTTATTTTTGGTTTATTGATGTCAATTAGGACTGCTTCTGCTATTTTAAGATGCGTGTAGTTGCTGTTCTGGTATATTACTTTGGTGTTGCTGTCGAGGATTTCACGGCTAATTGTCATTGAGTGTGTTGAGTCCAAATGAGATTTGATAGCACCACTCTGTTTATGCATCGTAAGCCTTCTAGTCAGTGAGGTAGAGAAATCCCGATATATGAGTCATGTTGACGTGCACAGCCGTCAAAGGGGCAATTAAATTTATATATTACGTGATTACGCTTTAACTCAGAGTTATCTCTAGGACTGCAGTTGTTTTTCAGTATTAGATGAGACGTCTTTGTATTGTTGTAATAAATTCGGAGTTTAACTTTACTATTTGGGTTGGTTGGTGTGTCAGTCATCACGTCGCAATTCATTGTGCCTGTTGACAACGGCCTTAGTAGAAAGAGAGGGTGTGGCTAGTTCTCACAAAACTCTTCCCACCTTAAACTAATTCAATTGTGCAGGTTGTCTTCGGTGGATGCTGTGAGCGTAAAAGCCCTGCGGCAACTAGAGAATGACGACGGGCACGGTCTTCAAACAGTCAAACAAGCTAAAGACTACATGGATGCACCCACGATCGGGACATTGGCACCTGATCGATTACGTCATCACAAGGCAAAGGGACCTACGCAACGTTTGCCTCACAAGAGCGATTCGAGCGACAACTGTATGGTCAGATCATCGTCTTGTCAAAATGTCCATGTTTTTGACGGTCAAGCCAGTCAAGAGGCATCATAGGGTGGTAAAATCCGACAGGTTGGATGTGGCTAAACTGGAAGACAGGTCAACTCAGGAGTCTTTCAGCCGCACATTATGCATCGAAATGGCTAAGAATACTGACCTTGATTGGCCGCATTTTCAAACGGTCTTACAAAAGGTTGCAGGAAATGTGCTCGGTCACCGCCGGGGTGGGCATAGAGACTGGTTCGATCAACGAGATACGGAAGCTCGTAGATTGCTGGATGTGGTGCACAAAACACATCTGGCTTAGATAAACGACAAAGCAATGATGCAAAGAAGGGAGCCTACTCAAATGCACAAAGTATCTCGCAGAGGGAGCTGCGCAGAATGAAGGAGTCCTGGTGGTCGGCAAAGGCTGATGAATTACAGGTAGCTGCTAACCACCGTGGTTATCTGAAGCTATTTCATAAAGGCTTTAAGATGGTATATGGTCCACGTGACTTAGGAGGTATACCAGTGCGTTCACGTGATGGTACGTCGTTGATTAAAGATGGGCTTGGCATCTTGGCCCGCTGGGCAGAACACTTCTGCGGGGTGCTAAATCAAAAGACTCGGTCCTGTCTGAGCTGCCGGATTGGGAGCCTAATCATAATCTTGAAGTTCCCCCTAGTTTGCAGGAAGTGGATAAAGCAATATCTCGGTTGTCATCTGGTAAGGCGCCGGGTTTGGATGGGTTGCCTGCAGAGCTGTTTAAACACGGTGGTCTGCATCTCAGGAAGAAATTGGTGGAGCTTTTTGAACGCATGTGGGCAGAGTGGTCGGTCTCACAGGAATTCAAAGATGCTCTGATCGTTCACATGTTTAAAAAAAAGGTGATCGATCAAACTGCGACGACTACAGAAGAATCTCTCTGCTCTCCATATCTGGGAAGATACTAGCCAGAGTGATTGTTGAACGCCTGGCAAAACATGTCAACAATCTAGATATCTTTTCGGAGGGTCAGTGTGGATTTAGAGCTGGACGCAGCACAACCGATATGGTATTCACTGCAAGGCAACTGCAAGAAAAATGTCGCGAGCAGTAACAGGGATTGTATATGGTTTTTGTTTTGCCTGACCAAGGCATTTGATTCGGTTGATAGGTCAGCACTCTGGCGCTGCTCGTCAAAAATTGGTTGCCCCTCTGTTTTTGTTGCCGTTGTTCGTTCCTTTCATGAAGGTATGAAAGCGAGTGTAGTGAACTGTCACAGAATTTTGATGTTACAAACAAAACCAAGCAAGGATGCGTTATGGTTCCATTGCTGTTCAACATCTACTTCTCATTGATGATCCGAGTTGCTTTTTGTCACGGTACTGAGGGGATACCAATCTGCTATCGTATGGATGGGGATATTTTTAATATTAGACGATTGAAAGTCAAGTCCAAGACACAGATCTCTGTTGTTCGGGACCTATTATTTGCTGATGATTGTGCACTGGTTGCACACACACAAGCCGAGATTCAGACGCTGTTCAACCACATCTATACAACAGTTAAAAAATTTGAACTTACAGTCAGTCTGAAGAAAACTGAGGTCTTGCATCAGAGCTACGCAGTTTCGTTAGGGGCAATGGTCCATGTGATGGCGGACGATTCGCGTCTCAATTATGTTGATAGATTTTTTTTTATCTAGGCGGATATATTTCCAATAATGCAACTATCGATGATGATATTACAGCAAGGCTTGCAAAAGTAGGTGCTGCTTTTGGTATGCTGACCGGACGTCTTTGGAATGAGCACAGAATTACTCTGGCCACCAAAATTGCAGTATACAGAGCAGTTGTGCTCTATTCACTGCTTTATGGTTGCAAAACCTGGACGTTCTACCGTCGCCACATTCGTAGGCTCGACCAGTTTAGAGATGCCTGCGCATGATTGCAGGTATCCGGTGGGAAGACAAGGTCCCAAACACAGCGGTTATGGCAAAGTGCGGTATAATGGGTGTGGAATCGCTGCTGTTTCAAGTTCAGTTTCGCTGGATAAGGCACGTTATGCGTATGCCAGATACAAGAATCCTCAAGCAAGTCTTTTTGGTCAGCTAGCGTCGGAAAATAGATTGGCAGGTGGCCCTGTACGCAGATACAAAGACAGCCTTAAAGAAAATATGAAAAAATGTGATCTAGACCCAAAGGCTCTTTGTGTTGATGCTCTGCGACGTTCGGAATGGAAAAAGTTTACCCAATCGGCGGTTTCAGCTTTTGAACTGGCACGCACAGCTGCTCTCGCTAAAAAAAGGACTCGACGAAAGCAGACGGCCCAAAGCGGCGATAGTACAGGTGTATGGATTTGTGGAACTTTTGCACGGAAATATTCATCAAGGATTGGGTCATCACCGATGACCCAATTTGTCGATTCGACAATGTACTCCATAGTATACCCATGAATCCCATGAATAAAAGCTGATGTTCACAAACTATCAAATTAACGTTCAGAGACTACCGCTTTCCAAATAACAATATCGCAAATACAATAAATATAAAAATACAACGCAGAGTCAAATATCGCTTTCGACACTTACAATCTATCGGTTTCTAATATTAAATATTTAACAACCATATGTAATATCTCGCCCATCTTTATATACCCGTCTTACCGACGCTTCTCGGACGTCCTAGATATCCCGCTGTCAGAAGGTACTAGTTCCTTCTCGAACTGTATGCGTTTGTAGCGACACTAGAGCCTCTAGCGAATAAATTTGTGACGGTTATCACAATATTTAGTATAAATTGTCGGATGGTTAAAGTCGGGTTAGAGAACGTCATCAAACAAACGTTTTGTTTTCAAATATGTACATGAAAATACTGAATACATTTTTTGCTGTCTAATCTAGATATGATTCGAACAAGACTAGATGAAAATATCAAAAATCAAACAAAAATCTGTAATGTGTGTCAGTGTATGTTGTGTAGGGAAAAATTAAAATAGAATCCACGTTCGTGTTCGTCGTTCAGGCTAGTAAACCAAAGCCCGTGCCCAGTACAAGGCAAGTCCGAGCTTTAACCGGATTCATATAAAATAAAAATAAATATACTTACTACTAATAAAAAATATTAATAATAAATTAAAATATAAATAAACGAAGAATAATAATAAATTAAATTAAAAATGAAAGAAACAGAAGACGCGACCACCGAAAATAAACAAAATCAACATTAAGTTACAGGCCCATCAAAAAAATCTGACTCCGAGTAGAAATTTCCGATTCCGGGTCCCAAATTTCGAAAAGAATTTCCAACTTTAGCATCATAATTTCACTACTAACTAAAAACACTTAAAATGTAATTGTTTTTCTAATTGAAATTACTAGATTTTTATGTAATACAATATGCTGAAAAAAATTATTATTTTTTAAATCCAAATTTTATTCGACAAAATATTCAGATCATAAAAATAAGAATTATTTGTGCAGGCCACCCCTACCTAAATAATGTCCTGGGATCACTTAACTAAAGGGAGAAAAAATATTAATACAGTCACACAAAACAAAAATTATCGAAACCGAGCCATGCTAATATAATAACGTTTAAAATAAGATTTCATGATTGAGTTATTAAGCATAAAATAAAAATTTTAATTCAAGTAATGACAGGTGATAATGATTATCATGCGACTAATCATTATCACAGCCAACTAAGATCACTAGCGCAGAGTCTGAGGGCAGCGTGCTCTGATCATTCCTATTCATCATCTACGTCAATAGTATTGCAGATGTTTGTGAAAACATTCTACTATTTGCAGATGAAAAACAAACATCAAACAGAATATCCAGCCATTTTTCACTATTCGGATAATTGGCCGGATAGTAAAATATACAGTGCCTATATTTATTTAAACATGCATAAAGTAATATTCTTTATGCATGTTATCTGAAGAGAGGTTTTCCTAGGGCTATTAAAGTCTGAAGCGAAAATATTTGCGCTGACCCTTCAATACTCACACACACACACACACACACACACACACACACACACACACACATACACGCGCGCGCACGCACACACACGCACACACACACGCACACACACAAACCTATATTATATATATATATATATATATATATATATATATATATATTTTGGTACGAGGTTCTCAGTGATACAAACTTCATTAAATATTATTTTTGCCCATTTTGCGTTGATTAGTTTTTTACCAATAGATTTAACATTTCGTATTTGGGTTAAATCATATTTATTAAACAGTTGTGTCATAGTGCGGCTTACAACGTTGTTTCATATAAGGTATTTAAAATAAATTAATGATTCAAATTGTTTTAGATAATGTAGAATTACGAAATAATAAATTGCGGCTACATGTTAAAATAATTGGTAGAAGGTAAATAAAACGAAGTATGTATTACACTAAATGATAGATAAAATTATAACAATGCAAGTGTAGTGGAAATGGTATTATAGTAGCTCGATGTGATGTTGTGTAAGAAGAATGAATGAGTTTGTATGAAGCGATATAAAGTGTTATATGTTGGTATATTGAGAGAATATTGTCAATATGTATTATAGTAGTTCGATGTGATGTTGTGTACAAAGAATGAGTTTGTATGAAGCAATATAAAGTGTTATATATTGGTATATTGAGAGAATATTGTCAATATGTGTTAATAGATTGTATGCTATATAAAACGTGTGCTATATGTGTGTAGTAAGTAAGTACAAACATATATATTAGGGTGGTCCCCAAAATGAAAAAGTTTTAAATTTTTTGTCTTACCCCCTAATTTTGTTACCACCCATTAGGTAATACTTGGTGTAAAATCTTAGGTCAATTGGTCAATATTTAGAGGTCGCCCAAGGGCTCTGAAGTTTTACCTTATGGGCCTAATAATTAATACAAATTGCTAATACAACGTCTTTGTTTTTTATTAACAGATCTTTGTCTGAAAAAGTAAACAACATGGTAGAGTCAACAAGAAAGAAGCAGGATATTTATCTTCTAGGCCAGCCTCTAAAAACTGCCATTCTGGGTAACAAGTTACCAGCGAAAGGTGAAATGATGCGTCGCTTTCTGTACATTCATTTGTCAGAGAAAATGACAGTTCGCGATAGTGAGACTGATGTTATAAGAGAGGTACTTCCAATATGGCAACGGGCCAGAATTCCTACAACTTAAGAATTTGGATGATATGTTTAAACTGTGGCAAGGATTGAAGAAACATTCTAAGAGAAACTCAGATGCTCAAAGACGTCAAGAACAAGCATTCGTTCATTCACGAAAAGATCTGTTTGATATAGCACATGCTAATGCTATTGAACTGATTCAGATACAAGAAGACAGAAAATTTTTGCTGGCACAAAGGGAACCGGGACGGCGTGGTTATATGAGTGGTGTAGATAAAAATCTGGCGCTGAAAGAGACACGCTTGTATGAAAGGAAAAGAAGACAGGAGAACTACAAATTAAAGTCAGTCCAGGCGCAGTTCAGCTGAAAAGTCAGTTCAGCTGAAATAGAGCACAGTTCCAGTGATTCATCGTCGTCAGAATGTGAATCAGAAGAAGACAGCATTGCCAAACGTGTGCAGGTAAAACGAAGTAGGAAAAGCTTCTCGATGTCCCATCCACATTGTGCAGTTAGCAGGGAAACTGCTGCAGCACTTGATCGAACGAAGACTTCTGATAGAAAGGCGACGTACATCATCAGTGGAGTTGCCAAACACCTTGGCTTAAATGCTGGAAACCTTGCCATCAATAGATCCTCAATTCGACGAGCAAGGCATAAGCATCGTCAAGAACTTGCGTTGGAAATTCGAAGGAATTTTTCTCCAGACGTTCCTTTGGCTGTCCATTGGGATGGGAAGCTCTTACTTGATTTGACCGGTAATCAGAAAGTTGATCGTCTTCCCATTGTTGTTGCAGAAAGGGAATTGAAAAGCTCTTATCAGTTCCAAAACTAGAATCTGGTACAGGGAAGAGACAGGCTACAGAAGTGCACGAATGCCTCTTAGAATAGAACCTAGAGGAGTCTGTTAAGGCATTATTGTTCGATACTACAGCGAGTAATACTGGAAAGAAAAATGGAGCATGCACCCTGCTGCAACAAAAATTAGGGCGTAACGTGCTTCACATAGCTTGCCGTCACCACATATCTGAAATAATACTTGAGCATGCGTTTTCTGCATGCATGTCGTCTAATACGTCAGGTCCAAAAATAGCACTCTTCTTGCGCTTTCGAAATGAGTTCAACAGCATTGACCAAGCTGATTATCATACAATTATGGATGATGAAAGCATGAACTGCAAAGTTGAACAACACAAAGAAGGTATCGTTAGCTCTTGCCTAACGCAACTTGAACAATTTCAGCCAAGGTGCGATTACAGGGAACTACTGGAGCTTTCACTTATTTTGCTGGGAGAGACACCGCCAAGGGGAGTCAGAGTTCTGCAACCTGGAGCTCTGCATAGGGCACGCTGGATGGCGAGACTAATATACGCCCTCAAATTGTACATGTATCGTCATCAGTTTCTGCTGACAAGAGTTGAAAAAAAGGGAATCTGTCGCTTCATCGTTTTTGGCATCTGTTGGTATCTTAGATCGTGGTTCACGGTTCCAGATCTTCTTAGTGCCGCTAGACATGATCTCCAGCTGGTAAAAAGAATCCAACAATTCAGAGATGTAGACCGTGAAGTTTCTGTTGCCGCTGCAAACGCACTTTCTAGACATCTATGGTATGTTAGCGAGGAATTTGTTGGAGCTGCGTTTTTCGATGATCAGATTTCTCATGAGGAGAAAGTGTTGATGGTTGATGCTCTGTCAGTGAAATCAAAAACAACCAACGACTTCACCAAAAGAGTGCTGATGAATATTAATGATATATCTGATGAAATGTCTGCCAAAGATTTTGTGTCTTCGAACACCATGCAATTCTTTGCAATCCTCGGACTGCCTCACTCATTTCTAAACAAGAGACCCTCCGAGTGGAGAGAAGATGAACAGTACAAGAAAGCTTTTGAAGTTGTAAGCGGTATAAAGCCAGTCAATGATTTTGCAAAGAGAGGAGTTGCTTTGATGCAGGATTTTAACAGAGCAATAGTATCGTCTGAAGAACAAAAGCAGTATCTTCTGCAAGTTGTTGAGTACCATCGTACCCAGTATCCAAACCCAAAGAAAGAGACATTAGTGGGAGGAAATACATCTCCTTAACAACTAAATGGTTTAACAGTGACACTGGGTACTGGACATAATAATTTTATCAGGTAGTTTGTAACAGTTTTGTCATGTTTTGCAACAAAATGCTAATACGTATAATTAGGTGGTAGCACAGGACACTTTGACTCGCTTGGGCGACCTCTAAATTTTGTCTATGGTCAATAAAATTTTATCATATTACTTGTTATATATGAGAGAAACAAATAAAAGGGTAAGACCTAAAAAATTACGCGTTTTATTTTTTCCAATGTAATTGAGGACCACCCTAATATATATATATATATATATTATATTATATATATATATATATATATATATACACACATTTATATATGAATGATGATATGAATCAATCTTGAATGATGCTATGAATTAGAAATTACAAATACAAATTCACATATTGTGTTCAAGTTCCTACATTATCAATTACCAACATCTTTTAATGACTTCTTCGAATTTGGAAATGCTGTGCAGTCAAAGTTCACTCGACATTCTTCTCTGCTCTATACACCACCTGCAAGAATAACACTGCTAGGTGAAAGTTTAAAACATACCAGTCCCGGAATCTGGGAGAAACTTCCTGTTGATATAAAGACTACAAATTCCTTGCATTTGTATAAAAACAAAATAAAGAAATATTTATTGAAAAAAAGTTCAATTTTTATTTAATTAGAATCATGTAAATTGTGCATTATGTTAATTTTGTCATGAATTATAAATTTACTTAAAAAATCGTGTTAGAATGGACAATTTTTGAACGGTGGCCTGCGACACAAGAATTTTGTTTTCTTTTAGCTTTGGTCTCCTAATCATTACCTAATTATTATTAATTTGGATTGATTGAATAAAATTTGATTTGATTTGATATCATGTATCAAACAAGGAATCAAGCGGTGGTACGATATACGTTCTAGGGCGTCGGGCCAACAACTCTGTGTTCACGGATAAATATTTATTCAGAGTAGAATGATATTCGTGTCGTTGAGGCATGCGTTGATTCTGCGGTGTCTGATTACGATACTGTGAAAATAGTTGTAATAGGTGGTCAAATTTGTTCTGTTGTTTGTTGAGTGAAGGTTTATATTTATTAATATAAAGCGCTTCTTTAATCTTAAGGCGAACTGGATGTGGTTCATAATCGAGAATACTTGTGTTTTTATCAAGTATAGTACGATTGAGTCGAAGGTGATGAGCTAATTCAAAATGAACCTCGATAGCACCATCCTGAACATGCATGGTAAGTCGTCTAGAGAGAGTGGTTCGTGTATGGCCGATATAACTCTCCACAACACAGTGTGGCATAGGACAACGGAATCGGTATACATGTTCTGATAGTTGCTGCCTGATTGGAGTACAGTGCTTGTATCAATTGTTCAATGTGCTCTGGTACGCCCATTTGTTTCAAACACGTCCAGAGTTTGTCATGGTCCACACAGTCGAACGCTTTGGTATAGTCAATGAAACACATATAGACGTCCTTCTGGTATTCTCTAGCTTTCTCCATGATCCAGCGTAGGTTCGCAATTTGATCCCTCGTGCCTCGTCCCTTGCGAAAGCCAGTCTGAACATCTGGTAGTTCCCGTTCCATGATTGCCACAATGTGGTTTTGTATAAGTTTTAGCAAGATTTTGCTAGCATGGGAGATGAGCGCGATAGTTCGATAGTTGAAACATTCCTGTAGATCGCTTTTTTTAGGAAGCGTGACGAAAACTGATCTTGTCCAGTCGTTGGACCATGATTTTGTGCTCCAGATTTTCTGACACAATTTGGTTAGGATTTTGACTGGTATTGGCTTGAATAGTTCTGCTGGTAAATTATCCGTGCTTGGGGTCTTCCTGTTTGGTAGTTGTTTTAGAGCCCAACTGACTTTTTCTTCTAGGATGTCCGGTTCCAAATCAATCTGTTTGGGTTGAACAACCAGTTGGATTGATGGATTGCCAGCGTATAGCTCCTCTGCATAGTCCCGCCATCGTCGCTTGATTTGCCCTTCGTCTTGCAACATTGTACCATCACTGTCCTTAACGGTAGACACTGCATGTCGTGAATGATTTTCTGACCTGCTTGACATAGGTAAAAAGAGTACGGGTATGACCGTGTCGGCTCGCCTTTTTTAGTTTCTCGGATTGGTTGTTACAGTATGCTTCTTTGTCCTGTCTGGCCCTTTTTTGGAACGCCGCATTGAGTAGTCGGAATTCCTCGATGTTCCCCTTTGCCTTGGTCATGCGACGATGCTCGGCAATCTTGATTGCTTCGTCCGTCAGCCACTTCGATCTTTTCATTGATTTCTTGAACGAGATGATTTCTTCTGCTGTTTTTCCCACGATCGATTTGATTTCCTCTCACATTTTATCAGGCTCTTCATTGAAATTGCTGAATGCTTCAAATCTGTTCTTTATTTCTACTGCGTATTGGGCGGGGATGTTGTCTGTGTCAAAGCGGCGTAATGCTTGAGGTCTCTTAATGGTGCTGAAACGAATTTTGATTTTAGCAACCAGTGGCTGATGATCGGAGCCGCAGTCAGCGCCTGGATACGTTTTTGTTGCTAATATTGAGCTTTTCCAGCAGCGCTGACATAGGATGTAGTCGATTTGGTTTCGATGTATACCGTTTGGTGCTGTCCAAGTGTACATCCTTCGTTTCGGCTGTTCAAACCAAGTGTTCATGATCGAGAAATGATTTTCTGTGCAACATTGGATCTGGCGGTCTCCTGCGTCATTTCGTTTACCAAGACCAAATTTGCCGACAACAGAAAAGTCTTCACCTGATCCGACTTTCGCATTAAAATCTCCCATTACAAAGATTATGTCACGAGCTGGGATCTAGTCGATTGTCTCTTGGAGTTTGGTATAGATATCTTCGATGTCTTTCTCTGGTGCATCTGCTGTTGGTGCATATGCTTGTAGAACCGTGATTGAGCGGAGGCTTCCAGTGATGGTTATGGATATAATTCGATCGCTAGCAATGTTAAAAGAGTATACGGCTTTGTTGACTGCTTTTGTTGCGATGAATGCCACTCCATTGCGTTTGATGGTGTCGTTTCCACAGTAGACGACGGTGTATTCATCGCTTTTAAAAAATCCATTACCCGTCCAGTAAAGCTCGCTGATGCCCAACAGATCGATATGAAGTCGTTGCATTTCTTGCTTGATGATTTCGAGTTTGCCTATGTTCATGCCGCGAACATTCCATGTGCCGATATTGTGAATAGTTGTTGTAAAACGTAGATGCTTCCTTTTGCTCGGAGCCACATCAGCAGGCGGGAGTCCTGATGGATTTGTCTCGTCCACGTCATAAATGCCTTCGCTACTTGAAAAACGTTCACGTTCATCCCTGGTAATATGATAGGTGTTTTTTCCAGCCCAGGAATCTCACTTTCCAGCACCATATCTGAACTTATTTTATTGTACTGATCCATAAGGTATTTCAGCAAAATAGTGAGGTAGTTTGCTATTTTTTTTCTCACCCCTCCCCATTTATCCGGGCTTGGGACCGACATGTAGTAGTTGCCAACAACAAGGCTGGGTTAATATATATTATATTATATATAACACTTTATATCGCTTCATACAAACTAATTCTTCGTACACAACATCACATCGTGCTACTATAATACCATTTCCACTACACTTGCAATGTTATAATTTTATCTATCATTTAGTGTAATACATACTTCGTTTTATTTACCTTCTACCAATTATTTTAACATGTAGCTGCAATTTATTACTCTGTAATTCAACATTATCTAAAACAATTTGATTAATTAATTTATTTATTTTAAATACCTTATGTGAAATATTTTAATTATGTACTATTTTAACAGTAAAGGTAATATATTGTTTACTTATCGTCATTTTATTTTATATATTTTAATTAACTTATCATATTTTATTTATTCTAATTTATTTTCTTATCTCACATATTCTTAATTAAATTTCAACGTAATTTATTCAATTTCAATTTCATATATTAATACATTTTATAATTATTCAACATACTCTAATGTATAAATATATTACTTAAGGCTCTGAAGATGGTGCTCACCACGCCGAAACAACGTTTTAAGCCGCACTATGACACAACTGCAGCAAAAAAAAAAAAAAAAAAAAAAAAAAACAATGGCTGGTCGGTTGTTGCTAGTGAATTTTTGTGCTTTTTGACAAATAATTGGAATAATTTCGATAACGAAACTTTTATTTTGAATGTATTGGATTTCTATTATGTCGACGAAGTTACTGCTGCAATTAAAATTTTGTAAAATGATTTGGAATTGTTAAAGAATTGCAATCAGAATCAGTGGATAAGTTTCAATTTCGCGGAATAAATAAAAAAGACAAAATTTTAGAATGTGTTGAATTGCTAAAAATTTTGAGGTTAGAAGGTTTTATTGATAAATGTTCAATATATTCAGCTGTTAATCTGTTGAGGATACCAAATATTACTAACTGGCTGAATTTTAGTTTTCAAAAGATCAAAAATGAAATCGAAGCCATGTTTAGTGTACAACAGACGGCCATAATAGAAGCGTTAGATACGAAACATACCGGCTTGCTGGACAACATACGCTCTATTGTCTCCAACCATAAAAGTAAACATTTGGCTTTTAATTTTAATAAAAATAATAATAATATTAAAAAATCCATGAATGAATCCAACGATGAATTAGACGTCGATGGCTTTCAACTTGTTCAGAAAGTCAAGAAAAAAAGAAAGTCAGATGATTCTCCTCCAGTTCTTCAAACAATAAACAACAAAATAGAATCTAAAAAATCTAACAAAGTATTTGACACTGGTACGAACTGTCTCTTGAAAGCATCTAAAGTTATAGAGAAAAAAATTGTTTATTATGTAGGTAATGTTGACTCGTGCAAAAAAGATATAATTGAAAACCATCTAAAAACAAATAACGTAATCTTCAACTAACGTTTCCCAGTCTTGCGAAAAAGAAACCTTTTAAACAATCCTCCAGATAATCATCCAGGCAACCCCGCGGTAGATCAAAATCCATTAGTCGAGTCTACGGCATTTAAAATAATTCTGCCAATCAGCCAGTTATCCAAATTCACCAATCCTGATATATGGCCACAATACACATTTTTGCGCGAATGGGATTTTTCACTGACGAGTCACAGAAGAACAGCAGAAGATAAAGTTGTCCAATCCAAAATCGAGAATCATGGTGGCGCCAAATAATTTTATATGCAAATCAATGCATAACGAAACGAAATACTACTCTGAAAATAATATATCAAATTTGTTATCACTATCTGATTGTAGTCTACCTTCATCAGCTTTATCAATCGTGCATGTAAATGCTCGTAGCTTATGCCATAAAATCACGTCCCTTCAAATGCTTATAGACGGATTTAATAACATTCCTAGTTTAATAGTTAACAGTGAAACCTGGCTGAATGAAGCTTCTGCAGCATTGATTAGATTAGAAGGTTTTAAATTTGTTTTTAAAAATAGAATGACTGGCTTAGGTGGGGGAGTTTGCATGTTTATAAGAACTGACTTAGATTTTTGTGTGTGTGGTGATAGAGTGTTTGATGATGTTGTTGACATGCTGTGCATTAATATAAAGTTTAAACAATGTAATAATAATTGTGAATATATCAAAGTGGTTGCCTTATATAGGCCACCTAATACAAAATTTGATCACTTTTTTGATAAATTAGAAATTACACTTAACGCTTTAAGGCAGAATCATCGAACGTATTTTGTTGGAGATTTCAATGTCGATATCCTAAACTTAGACTCGACACACGCAATGTCATTTCAGAATTTGTTGTTGTCATACGGCTTCGTTCCATTAATTTTTTCACCAACAAGAGTAACCCCAAATTCTAGTTCTTTAATAGATAATATTTTAACAAATTCCTCTGAAACGTATAATAGTGGCATAATTATATCTGATTTGTCCGACCATTATCCAATTTTCTCGATTTCACACTGCTCTAGTTTATCGACAGATAAATTTATCCCTCCATTCCAACGTTGTTTTACAATCAGCAACATTAACAAGATTAACGCCTATCTAGCTACTGTTAAC
>NW_008705330.1:1426652-1460576 GCF_000326865.2 Helobdella robusta | reverse complement strand
ACATGCTAAATAAAAAACCAGACAAACAAATTATCAATAAAATAGTAACTAATGATATAATAATCGAAAATATAACTGAAATATGTAACACTTTTAATAACTATTTTGTCAATATCACTAAATCATTATTAGATAATACAAATGATAACGCACAGAATCAGAATAGTATTAATTTAATTAAGCCAATATGCAAATCTTTTTATCTTGAATTAACTAACGAATTAGAAATAATAGGATTAGTTGGGAGTATGAAAAACAAAAAAAGCACATCCGATGATGAACTAAGTAATTATTTAGTTAAGCAAATAATAAATAATATAATTGTCCCATTAACCCACATATGCAATTTTTCACTGTCACAAGGAATTTTTCCTCAGTGCTTTAAAACTGCGAAAATTCTACCAATATTTAAAAAAGGTGACAGACTGGAAGTATCTAATTATCGAACCATTTCTCTCCTCTCGCCACTCTCAAAAATTCTAGAAAGACTAATGCACTCTAGATTAAACTCATTCTTAAGTGCTAACAACATCATTACAGATAGGCAATACGGCTTTCGACCAAACCATTCAACAGAGCTTGCTGTGTTGGAGTTTGCACAAAGGGTGATGTATAATCTAAACGAAAAATTCTTAACTGTCGGAATCTTTATAGACCTGTCAAAAGCCTTTGATCTTATAAACCATGAATTACTTTTACAGAAACTGCGAGTATATGGAATCAGAGGAGTAGCTCTTAATTGGTTTTCCACTTACCTAAAAAATAGAAAACAATATGTCTCGATAAATGGACACAATTCGGAGAAGTTAATTATAAACTCCGGTGTTCCGCAGGGATCAATACTGGGACCATTGCTTTTTTCGGTGTTTATTAACGACCTCTGTCTGGTTCCTACTACAGCTCAATTCTTACTTTTTGCTGACGATGCCACTATCTTTTTTCATACCAAAAATCCTCAAGAAGATCAGATAATAATTAATAATAACTTAAAATATATAGGAAACTGGTTTTTATTAAATAAATTAATAATAAATTATTCAAAATGTACTTATTTAATATTCGGTCCGAAAATAATTACAAATAATGACTTGACAATATCAATAAATGACAAAATAATATCTCGTTCCACTGAAACAAAATTTTTAGGTATAGTAATCAGAGATAACCTGTCATGGGATTTGCACATTAATTCAATATCACAAAAATCATATAGAATCATAGGTATGCTACATAAAATTAAACATAAAATTAATAAAAATATATTAGTAAATCTTTATTATGCGTTAATTCATACTTATTTGGTCTATTGTAATCTTCTTTGGGGCAATAGTCTAAGACCTTAATCTAATTGTCGTAACAAAAAATCGATTTATTCGATTGCTGCTTGGCCTTCATCCACGTTGCCACATAACTGGTTATTACACGGAGGCAAACATTCTTAGCGTTAAAAATTTGCATCTTTACTTTCTGGCAATCTTCGTGTTTAAATACTTACAACAAAAGTTACCAAAATTTTTTCTAGATTTCTTTACCCTAGCGTCAAATGTCAAAACAAAAGTCTTGAGAAGCGCGCATACATTTTATTTTGTATCGCAGAGAATTAAATTAGTGAATTCAAGTTTAAAAATAACAGGACCAAGAGTCTGGGACGAGCTAATTCCGCTGGAAATAAAAGAAATTACTTTGATCCATTTATTTAAAAATAAGCTCAAAAATTATTTAATTAATAAAAATACTTATTTTTTATAACAATAATTATAGTATCAATAACAAGAAAGACGACCACTTTGATATGGAGCGCGAATATATTATGAAAGTGTATGAAAGGATATGAATGTGTATGAATGGATATGAATGTGTATTAATGGGCATGAATGTGTATGAATCTATATGAATGTGTATGGATTGTTATGAATGTGTATGGATTGTTATGAATGTGTATGAGTGGGCATGAATGTGTATGGATGGATATGAATGTGTATGGAATGATATGAATGTGTATGGATTGATATGAATGTGTATGAGTGGGTACGAATGTGTATGGATGGATATGAATGTGTATGGATATGAATGTGTATGGATGGATATGAATGTGTATGGATGGATATGAATGTGTATGGATGTATGAATTGATATAAATGTGTATGGATTGTTATGAAGGTGTATGAGTGAATATGAATGTGTATGGATGGATATGAATGTGTGGACATGAATGTGCGTGCATGAGTGAATTATGGATCTAAAGTACTTGAGGGAGCATGAATATGCTTCGAACGATAAACTTTTTACGGTAAACTTCAAAATGAAAATGAATGTGTGTGATAGTTCTTTTACGGTAAACATTTTATAAAAATAGAATTTGTTTTGTAATAGACTTTCTACGATAAATTTTTCATAATGAGTTAATAACATCATGATTCTCGCATTTGCCTATGTAATGATCCTTTAACGATAAACTTTTTAAAATATGCCAAAATTGATATTTGAATTTGTTTCTGTAATGAACCTCTACTGTGAATTTTTCGTGTCGATTCAATCTTTATTTATTTAATTGCCAATATTATGGGAGGTGAACATTATTTACTTTTGAAATGCAAATGTATAAATTTTTGTGACGTATGTTCGCGTGCATGAATTACCATCATTTTTAATTTCTTCATTTTCAATTAACTTTGTTGAATTTTTTGTTGAACTTGGTTGAAAGGACAACTTTAGTTAAGGCACTATCACAAGTATTATGTTTACTTTTTTGTGCTTCTTCCAATAAATAAATAAAAATATATATAATAAATCATTAATGATACTATTACCATTATCTGGGCAAGTAGCAGCACCACTGCATGTGACGAAATCTATTGAAACAATCTATATTCTCAAAAACATATTCACATTTTTCATCTGTACACTGGTTTCATTCATCCTCGTTCTCTTTTCTCTCTCCCAACTCCACGTTCTCCTTCATCACGTGTTGTTGAAGAAACCTGGTCTAGCGAACAACGTTGTGGCCAATTACAGACCCATTTCGAACCTTACCTTCGTATCCAAAACAATTGAAAGAATTGTCGCTCGCCAGCTCCTTGCTTATCTAAACAAAAACTCACTACTTCCAAAAGTTCAATCAACTGAGACAGCGATCTTAAAGTGGTTTCAGATGTCTGTGACGCCATTGATGCTGGTAACATATTATTGCTGGCACTTCTCGATGTAAGTGCTGCTTTCGACACAGTTGACCACCAGATTTTATTGAAGCGTCTTTCTACTTCATTTGGTATTGGTGTAGATGTTCTCAGATGGTTCCAGTCCTACCTAACGGACAGGTCTCAAATTGTCAGTGTTGGAAGGAGTGGTCTGGGCACGGCTTTTTCAGAATTGATCTGCGGTGTACCACAAGGTTCAGTACTTGGTTCTTTGCTATACACCGCAAGGTTCAGTACTTGGTTCTTTGCTATACATCATGTACACTGCAGATATTGTCAACGTCGTCGAAGCAGCCGGCCTTGGCTGCCACTTATACGCTGATGATATTCAACTTTATGGATTTGGACTACTTGACTCATCACTTCAAATCTCCTCTGCTGTGTCGAATGCAGTGGACTTGTTTAGTCGCTAGATGTCATCTAACATGCTTAAACTCAACGTCAAAAAAACTTGAATTTGTGGATGGGAACACCACATGGCCTCAGCCGTTTAAAGGACTACAAAAATCCAGTAACGAATCTCGAGTCATACTGGATCCTCATCTTTCATTTGAAAAGCATATTAGTCAACTCTGCCAGCGATGTTTCTACCAACTCCATAGAATAAGATCTATCAGACGTTTTTTGACAGTTGAGTCAACAAAAGCACTCGTTTGTAGTTTTATCTGTGAAGAATTGACCACTGCAATGCGATTATGTTTGGTGTCAACTCATCCCTTCGAAATGACGAAATGATTTGCAGTCTGTTTTGAGCGCTGCAGCGAGACTTGTTGCTGGTTATTCGAAATTCGACTCAATTTAATCATACGTTAGGGATGATTTACACTGGCTCCGCATGCCAGAAAGAATCGTTTTCAAACTAGTTCTTCTAATCAGAGATTGTCTTGCTGGTGACGCTCCAACTTATCTGAGGAAACAACTGCAGTTAGTTTCAGAAATTGCAAATCGGAGTCGACTGAGATCTTGCGATAATGGTGATCTTATGCTTCCTAGATTCAATTCGTCTTGTTTTGGGAAAAAAAGTTTTTTTGTTTCGTCTGCAAAAATGTGGAACTCACTACCTGTACATTTGAAAAAATTCAACAACATGAGCCGACATGTTTTCAAGAAACGTTTGAAACATCATTTGTTTTGACACTCTCAAGTGAAGCTAGCGCTTCTGAAGTTATTCAATAAGGGCGCTACACAATTCCTTAGATACATATACAGATATCAATCAATGGGCATATTTTTTGTTTTTATCTTGGACAATGATATCTGGTCTGTTTGCTTTTCTATCTGTTATAACTGGTGTGTCCTATAAAATTTGATCATTGACATAGTTCGTTTCATTCTTCGGTTCACATGTCTCTAATCCAACCTGTCTACTTATCACCCAGTGAATATAGCTTGCAACTCGATTGTGTCTTTCGGTATAATCAGTTGGTGCTAATACAGTACATCCAGATCTGACATGGCTAATGCTTTCAACATGTTTGTGACACGTTCTGGAGAGACCATTAACATTTTGTTTGAGTATTCTTTTTTGAAAGTATTTCTTGTTTAATGCTTGATCTTGTGCAGCAATTAGCAGACCTTCGGTTTCCACCTTTAGTCCTGAGCTGCTTAACCATTGCCATGTTTTTTTCAAATCTATTCCTGATTTATCTATATTGTTAAAAAATTGACCATGTACTTGTTTCTTTTTGTACTTTTTACATGATAATCTTCCAGACGTTTTTTAAATTCTTGTTAGCTGACATCTTTATCTATGGAATGACAATTTTTTATTATACGTACTTCTTTAGAAATTGAATATTTTTTCTAATTTTTATCAGCTTTTACAATTATTTCAACTAGTCTGTCTTGTTTCTTGAAAATGTACTCGTTGAGGTTCATAATTGTCTTTTCAAAAAAGTCTTCTATTCCTATTAATTCCCTACCTCCTTCATCTCTGCCAAAATACAATCAATCAACATCGTCATTCGGATGATGTGCTCCTCCCATAGTCAAAAATTTTCTTGTTCTTCTGTCTATTTGCTGTAACTCTGATCGTCTCCATTCAATGATTTTAATTTAATTTTACAATAGTATTTTTTTTAAATTGTTTCTTCATCATTTGTTGTTGCACTCCTTCCGCTTCTTCCATCCCAAAATATCTGTACGTTTCTTCCGCATCTACAACTCTAAAGCGGATATCCTGATCAACATTTATGCCACTGCTTCGCACCACCGCACCTCTTCTAATAATCAGAGTAGCACACTTGTCTAATCTAAATTTCATTTGTATATCACAACTGAAGTTGTTTAATATCGTTAGCGCTTTTTTAAGTTGATAATCGTTTGGCATAACGAGCTTGTGGGAACAGTGGGAACAGAGACATACAAAACTGCAACGGTGAGAAAGTCTACTTGGAAGATTCCTGTTATGATTTCTACAGTCTCCGTCAATATCACACCCTGGTCATAGCAAAGGCACACCTTAGGACATTGAATATTTAATAAATTGTCTAACCTCACTGGTATTTTGTAAATGGCCATAACTTCCTTAATCCATGAGTGTGGGACACTGTCAAATGCCTTTCTATAATCAATCCGTGCTATGCTTAAATCTTTTTTGCCTTATCTCTTTTGTCTTTAAGTGCTGATCAAATTATTGCCATGTTCACCAATAACTGATCTTTACATTTCCTAAAAGGCTTTTTGCATCCTTTTTGTTCTAGAGGAAATAAGTCATTCGCACATAAGTAATCATATATTTTGTTTGATATGGCACTGGTGAAAATTTTAAACATTGTGGGAAGACAAGTTATTGGCCTATATTTACTAGGGTCTTTAGTGTCTGGTCCTTTGGACATCAAGAATATCATTCCAACTGTCAACCACCATTCAGGTATAAATGATGTATTTTTAATTAATTTATTGAATATTTCTGTTATCATTTGATAAACTGCAGGAAGTTTTTTAATCCAAAAATTTTGCACCTCATCTGGTCCTGTTGTTTTCCAGTTTAATGTTTGTTGAATGGCTTTAGTAATTTCATCAAATTTCATTAGTTTAATGTTTGTTGAATGGCTTTAATAATTTCCTCAATGCTAAAATCCATCCAATTAAATTCACCCAAGTGGTTAAAGACATCTTTTATACCTTTAATCCAGTCTGCATTTCTGTTATGCTCCATATCATTTTCTAATATCTGTCTCCAGAAACTATCAATATCTGATAAGAATGGGGGATTTTTCATTTTTCATTTCTTGTTTCTGGTTTCTAATTTGTCTATAAAATATTTTTCTATTATTATTAAACATTTCATTGTGATAAATCTGATCACTTCGTTTGCTATATCTTCGTAGTCTTTAAACTTTTGCCTGCAATCTCATTATTGTCATGGCTTGAACTTCATCCAGTCTTTGCTATGTCAATTTTTCTTTTTCATAAACTATTGCTACCTTTTTCCTGACATTTTGACTAGTGTTTCCATTCTTGAATTCATTAATTAGTGCAAGTTCTTTTCTATAATTGTTAATAATTTGTTGAATTCTTTTTTTCCATGGTGGTGTTCTATCTTCTTGATGTGATCTTATTTTTTCTACTTTTTCACCTGCGATAACCAGTGCTATTGTATAAATCATCAACTTTAATTCTGTCAAGTTTAGATTATTTGATGTTATTAATTGTTTTAAAGCTTCGTTTGCTATTATTAGGTCTTTTGATATTTGTCTAATGTTTATAATTTTGTTTGTATTTTTTCTTTTGCCAATATCAATGTTTTGGATTTCCAGCATTTTTTGTTGAATTTTTTTCATCATCTTTTCAACCTCATTTTCATCTGTAGACTCATCTTTTTGAGCCAGTTGATTTGTTGTATTTTCTGATCATCTGAAACATCAGTTAATTTTTTTTGAATCTTAGTCCTTTAAGTTACATCATTAATTATATCTTCTAAATCTTATGTCTCCTGACTCATCTGACTCCTTGGAAAATTCCGGAGAAAGCTTTGGTGGGTCGGCAAACTGAGAAGGTCGAGGGTGCTATCACGGTCGGAAACGTCGTTTCATCAACTGCAGCTCGACAGACCAATATTTTTCGTCATTGAACCGACAGCACAAACTCCTGACCACAACTTCAGACGTCTATCCATAATTAAAACTTACAGGTTTTTTTCAAAATCTTGTTGGAAAACTATAATCCATTAAAGTACTTCCAAACCGAGTTCTTATTAAAATAAAAAATAAAGAACAAAGGAAAATAATTATAAAAATAGATTCTCTGATAAATGTAAAAGTTAAAACTACTCCACACAAAGAACTTAATACTAGCAAAGGTGTGATTAGAACCACAATTTTTAAAAACTGCTCTGAACAAAAGATAAAAGAAGAACTGCTCGAGCATGGTGTCATTGATATTTACAACATAAAAATTGCTAAAAATAATCAAATAATATCCACCAACACCTTTATTCTTACATTTCAAAATACACAAGTTCCTCAAGAGTTAAAGGTCTGCTATAATTTGCTAAAGGTAGAAAAATTCATCCCTCCACCCATCAGATGTACCAAATGTCAAAGATATGGACATCACCACAAAATATGTACAAGTAAGGAAACTGTATGTGTCAAATGTGGAAAAACAGGACATAAACATACATGGGATTCCCCATGCCAAAACTCTCCAAACTGCTTTCACTGCAAACAGTATGACTCAATCTCAACATCATATTACTACCAAACACCATTTTGTAGCATCTAAAATAACATATAATAAAACTATAACAATATGCAATAGGTAGATGAACCCAAAACTATTGATGAAATCTAAGGAAATAAATCAGATAGTCGAACAGATCCCTAAACAGTTCCTCTTTTTGGGTGATTTCTATGGGCACAGTCAGTTAGTTGTGGGGTTGTCAAAGTTGAAATCCTCGGGGAAAAGGATTGGAAAAAGTATAGTTGAAAATGATCTCTGTCTCGTCAAACCAACCAAAACAACATTTTTTCAAGAACACACAAACTCATCTTCTATAATTGACCTGGCCTTGTCAACTCCATCCCTCTTTGAGGATATTGAATGGGATGCTGAGGAAGATCTTCATGGCAGCGATCATTTCCCAATAATACTAACAATTAAAAATAAATCCTCAACAAACAATCAAAGAGAAAGATTAAATTAAAAATAACCGATTGGCTTAAATTCAAAAAAATGACATAAGAAACGGGAAAAGAATTTAAGGCAATAAAGGACGACTCAATGGGCAGATGGATAGCCACCATAACAACAATCAATCAATCAATCTTCGTTTAGCGTCCAGAAACCCAGTTCCTCAAGGTAGGACGTTGTTTTCTTTGCCATCAAATTTTTGCGCCAAATTAGACGATCAGTTGTATCCATTTCATTTAATTAAATTTAGAGCTTTCATGTCTTGCTCGATTGTTTGCGACCAGGACTTCTTTGGACGGCATATGGGACGTATTATAACCATAACAACAATAATAAAACAAACAACCCCGGTTATACGAAATAAAAAATCCAAGATAATAAATCTTTGGTTTAATAATTAATGCAGAGATGCAATTAAACAAAAGCAAAACGCATTCAAAATAATTAAAAGCAACCCTATCCAATCCAACTTCATCAATTATGAAAAATTAAAAGCTGAGGCTCGCAGAACCTTAAGAGAAGAAAAGAGACTCTGTTGGAAATTTTTTATCAATAATAATCATACCGGTATAACTCCCATTAAATAAGTCTGGGAAATGGTCAAGAAAGTGAAAAAGAAAAATAATGATAATAAAATCAGCCAATTAATTTTAAATAACAAATTATACAATTCTGATGAGGAGATTTCAAATATATTAGCAAACAACTTCTACCAAAACTCAAAAATCCAAAATAAGACCTTTGCAAACATTAAAATCAGAGAAAAAAATTTATTAGATTCAAAAGAACAACTCAACTCAAAAGAACAAGAATTATACAATATGCCTATCACCATGAGAAAAATTCTATTTGAAATTAATGACAGTAACGAGTCAGCACCTGGACCCGATCATATCACCTACAAAATGCTGAAAAACCTCTTCAAAAATGCTCTATCTGTGCTTTTAAAAATCTATAATTATATATGGTTCGGCACAAAAATTCCAAATGTTTGGTTGCAAGCAATAATCATACCCATAAATAAGCCTCAAAAAAACAAAAACCATCCAGATAATTACAGACCAATCTCTTTGACCTGCTATACCTGCAAGATCATGGAGAAATAGTAAACAATAGATTGAACTGGTATCTTGAAGCAAATGAAATATTATCAAATTATCAGTGTGGTGGAATCAAGGGAAGATCAACATTAGATTATTTAGTTACTTTAGAAACTTATATAAGAAAGTCATTAATTCAAGGTGAACAAGTGATAACCTTGTTTCTGGACATCGAGAAAGCATATGACACAGCACGGAAATACGGCATCTGTGAAAAATTGCATGAAATTGGATTAAAAGAATGCTTGCCCAAATTCATCCAAAGTTTCCTTTCAAACTGGTCATTTAAAGTAAAGATTAATAATGTCCTTTTAGAAACGATATACCCGGAACTAGGCATACCTCAAGGCAGCATCTTGTCTCCAAAATTATACTGTCTAAACTTATATAATATTCTTAAAATATTTCCTAAGAATGCAATGGTTTGCCTCTACATGGATGACATCACATTCAGTTTCAGAAACAAAAACCTTAACAAAATGCAAAATGAAATAAACAAATTTTTAAAATTCATTGAAAATTGGGGTTTGGGAAATGGAATAAATTCTTAAAACCAAAATCTAGAGCCATGCTATTCTCAAGAAAAAAAAATATCCCTAAATTAAGTTTCCAAGATAATATTATGGAATTTTCACAAAAATACAAATATCTAGGAATAACCTTTGATACAAAACTAAACTTCATTCCACATATTCAGGAAATAAAAGAAAAATGCTTCAGGGCACTTAATTTAATTAAAGTTCTTTCTCATTCCACTTGGGGAGCCGACCAAAAACATTTAATGACAATTTTCCATGCAACTATACGGGCATTTACAGCTTATGGGTCCCTAGTATATGGTGTCACTCGGAAGTCATATATAAAGATTATCCATCCAATGCCTAATGAATCATTAAGAAGATGCCTGGGTGCGTACAAAACATCTTCATATCTCCATCGAGCAGTCTTCACGTTTCGACAAGAGAGATGCCATTAAATTTCAGACACCAAAAACTGTCCATAAACTATTATCTTAGAATCAAATCCCAGATGAATAATCCGGCCTACAAAATCATATCTGAAAAAACTAAAATTACCAAATCAAAATCTATTCATACGTTTGCAGTCAGACTAGATGAACTCATTAAAGAAATAAAAAATATAAAAACTGTAGAAAAATTAAAAAATGAAGTCCCTCCTTGGTTACTAATCCACCCAGAAATAGATATCTCCATTACAAGAATAGAAATAGATCATAACGTAGAATTAGCAAAAACAATAGTTCGAAAAAAATTAATAACAATTTAAGCTTAATTCAAATATACACTGATGGCTCCAAAAGAGGAAGCTTAACAACCTCAGCAATTGTAGTTTACCGACAAAAGAAATGCATTTATACTTCAATTACACATTTTCCAGATTCTACTTCAATATGCACTGCAGAGATATTTGCCATAGACATGGCGTTAAAATTTATCCCGAAATCCACTGAAATATTATCATAATATTTTCTGATTTCTTGTCTTCCCTTTCTGCTCTAAGTCAATAGAAACCTCAGCATCAATTAATAATACATATGCAAAACAAAATCCGTAACATCTTGAACAATCCAATAAATTGATCATTATGTGGGTCCCCAGTCACATTGGAATTAAAGGGATCGAAGAGGTAGATCAGATAGCATCAAAATCTCATTCAATTCCAATTTCATGCATTCCAATTTCAGCCACTGATTTGAAGCACCTAATAAATAACATCACTAACAAAAAATGGCAACAAGAATAGAACAAAATCTCAAATTTTTTAAAGTTAAGTACACCGACAGTAAATAACAAAACAATTGAAATACTTATTTAAATCGCCATATGCGAACTAAAATCAATAGATTAAAATAGGCCATTTGGCAGTCACCCATTCCTGGATCCTCAGAAGAACAAACCCTCCTTTTTGTGAAATTTGCAATCAAAATCAATCCACTCATCATATAGTAATAGAGTGCAAGAAATACAGTGAGATTAGAACTAAACTTGGAGTGCCGATGTTTGTGGAGTCGATGTTCCAAAGTAGGAATCTGGAAGTTTTGGTTTCGTTTCTGAAGGAGATCGATATGTTAAACAAGATTTAAAGAGTTGAGAAGCTCCAAATACATGTAGTCACAAAACCATTACTGTGATGACTCCAGGGCGTAAAGATGGCCTTTTCGTGCTAAAACGCCGTAAAACTGCAAAGAAACAAAAACAAACAAATAACATATGTGGTTAATTTATTTTGATTTATTATGAATCTTCTCATTTTTGGAGTCATATTAGGAAACTTATTAGGATTTTTATTTTTCCATATTTCGAAAGTATTTTGAGTTACATTTGTTGTTGCCCCTTCCGGGGGCCCTTAAGATTCCAATCAAGGTCGAAGCCAATCCGCTACTGCAACAGGGTTGCTCCAGAGGTCTATTGGTTGAAGATCCGTGGTGTTTTGAGGACGGCTAAACAAATATTGAACATCATCTGTATGATTGTTGCAGAAAGAACAGGTGTTGATTCTGTTTTTGTAGCTATTTAGAAGAATACTATGGCCAGATCGGAGTTGGGCGAGGGTCCGTCTGATAGCCCTTGGAAGTAATTCTTCTGAAGGATCTATTTCTGGTGCTGGAGGAGGCCATCCATCGAGCAATAGCGGCGACTGGTACGACTCAGCGGCGGCTTCAACAATGTTTGTATGTAGGCTCTTTTAAGCCGTCCTTTGAGTGTTATCGTCGATTATTGATGATAGAACCGCAGTTATTGTTGATAACCATTTTGAGAGGAGGGTGGTCTTTATGTCACGATGAGGACAAGGTTGTATGATGATATTATGGCACGGGTGGCTTGGGTTATGACATAGGAGGATGTATTGTGAGGCTATTAGTTCTGAATGCTGTCTTACCGTTAACATCTGGCATTCTGAGTGCAGGTGTCGTTCGGATGCGATGGTATCGCCACCTTTGACCAGACGTAGTGCAGCATTCTGGGAGCGTTGGAGACGGGAAAAGCTTGAATCTGATGTCAGTGATGCCCTGGCAGGACAGGCATACTCGATTGTTAAACGACCGATGGTTTTGTAGGTCTGTAGAAGAGTTTCCTTATCCTGACCGAAGGTAGTACCAGTGAGTGTCTTTAAAATATTGGTTCTTTTAGAGGCCTTCGATGCTGCTTGTTTATGGTTTTGTGAGAAGAAAAGCATCGTGTCTAGGGTGAGGCCTAATATTTTAGGGTTGTGCTCAAGAGGAAGGAGAATGTTATTGATTTTGATTGAAGGATGGTAATGATATTGTGATGTGTGTGAAGTGAAAAGAATGACTGTGAACTTGGAGGTGGAAATCTCCAAGTTTCTTTTGTTGAAGAAGTCAAAGAGCTTTAGCAGGTAACAGCCGGTGAGTCAGACTATCTGCATTGGGACCAGTGGTGTAGACTGTAAAATCGTCTGCATAGGAAATGACTTTGATGTTTTGAGACGGGGTTGAAATCCTGGAGACGTAGAGGTTGAACAGATTTGGTGACAATACAGATCATTGAGGTACTCCTGAAGGATGGTACGTTGTTTGAGGATTTGAGGAACTCTGTTGAGGCGGAGCGACCGTGCAGATTGTTTGAAAACCAGCGGACAATTGACCGTGGAAGCGTTGATTGTAGGAGATCGGAGATTAGGGTACGATGGTTAACGGTATCGACGGCTTTTTTATTTATTTGAACAAAGCACGGGCTATTGCCCATTACCGAATTTACAGGAAAAAAAAATTTTGGTTGAAGAAGTGATAGGAAGGGGCCGTCCGCGATTGGGATGGAGAGAGCAGGTGGAGAAGGACAAAGTGAAAGCGGGGTTGCGTGATACTGAGGCGAGTGACAGATGTGAATGGCGTCGAGAAGTATTTCGGTTTCATCATAGGTAGCCAAATGGCAACCCCCGATCTCGTGAAAAATGTCGTCTAAACGTGTGTTGCTGTTGTCATTGAACTTGAAATGTAAGGTTTTTAATTCTTGCCCTACTGCCACCCATTTCGGATTGTATCTTTCTTGTTTTATGACCAAATTAAATAAAACCATTCTCCTATAGTTTTGATGGGTTATAGAAATTTTCTTCCACAAAACTTTTCAGATTATCCCAGTGTTCTAATTGTGAAAAAAGAAGTAGGGGGTCATAAGGATTGGCGGGTGAAGTTTTGAATGTACGGGGGTCAAATTTTGACCCCCCCAACATTAAAATTAAATAAAAGGTCTTATTTTAGAGGTAAAACCCCCCAACCCCTCATCAATTCGAACTCTGGATTATCCATTGCTTCAATTTTCTGAACCTGAGACATGTTTAAATATGGAAGTAGATTAAAAAAATTTAATTTTGTAATTACAAACAATGACTTGTACGCCTAAATATATTAGGCTATCTAATTTGATTTTTATAGCAGAAACTTCAAAGCTGTTTTTCAGTATCGGCGCCAAAATTGATTTTTATAAAAATTTCATTGAATGTTGTTGAAGGTTATAGAAAACTATTGAAATAAAAAATTTTAGTTCATTTAGTTCAAAAGTTATAGCCTGATTTATCATCAACGCCCAAAAATGCATTGAATGTATGGGACGAGTTAGGGCATTTCAAAGTTCTTTTTAAATACAGGCGACACCTTCAAACGACCTCAATTTTAAAATATAGATTAATAAATGCTTATTTTTATATAATATATAAAAAATTTCTATGTGCTTAATAAAACAAATACACAAGCAAAAAATTTTAAAATATTTAAACCACTGTTTGCGTTGTGTTGTGGATTTTCAATCTCTAAATTTTCCGTTATAAACTAAAGTTTTTGCTCTATTTATTTATTTACTTATTTGTTTAACTTTGTATTACTGCCTTGTATGCTGTAACAGTTTCTGCGTCTGCCAGATCCTGTTATGTACACTGTACTGTCCTTAGGCAACGAACAAGAAGCTCTATTTAGTTTAATTATTAGTTGCACCCTGGGAGGAGCTTATGTGCCTTTTTAAGCTGTTGACTATAAATAAATATTGTTGGGAAAACCAGTTTGTGGTCTCCGAGTTTTGTGGTCTTTTTCTCAATAGTAGTAGCTTACTAGTAAAATTTACTAGTAATTAAAGTATAATTAACATCTACCTGTGAAACGTTACTTATAATTTTTTGTTGAAATATGTCATGATTTACTACAGAATAAGGATTTACATTTTTGCTTTCGTCTTAGTATTTTTATGTTGTCTGGTTACCAGTGTTAGTTGCCAGCATCCTGGTCACCTTAAGCCCTTTGGGCACGCTGGACCATTTGAGCCTATTGAAGAACTTGATGGATTTCCCAATTCAAGAAATTTTTTTATGAATTATGTTTTGTGTATGAAACCATTAAAAATAAAAAAAGGATGCCAGACATCACCAGCTTTTTCTCTTTGGTCGGATGTGTATTTGTCATCAATTATTTCTTTGCAAAATGAGACGGTCATGGTTGAAATAGGAAAAATAGAAGATAGAAACAAACCTGTTGTTGATATGCCTTTTTTGGAGTTTTTGAAAACATATAATGATTCAAATAAATATCTTGTAAGCAGTGTTCCTAATATACTGAGGCTAGTCTAGTTCTCTAGTTTCTAGCTAATATCTTGTAATTAATATTGCTTTGATTTATCAGTAATTCGATTTTTAATTGAATTAATTAATTTAATATAATATGTATATTTTATTTGTATTATTATATATTATGCATATCTCTGTTTCTGATGTAACTACCGTATAATAATTGATGAAAATATTTTTATGTAAAATTTTTATTACTAAGTTATCATTCTTATATTTATACTTCTTTACCTCCATCTAATCTAATGCTAATCCCATTAGTGTTCTTCATAATCTATCTCTATGTCTTTCTTCAATTATCGCTTGGTCTGACTCTATGTGTCTTAAACTTAATCCTTTTAAATTTGAATTACTTTGTTTAAAAATAAATCTATCTAAACACTCTATTACTATTCCTCATATTATCTTACCTTACCTGATTCTAAAACTCTTGATGTTTCTCACAAGTTTCGTAGTCTAGGCTTTATCTTTGATTCCAGTATGTCTCTTTCTTCTTAGATTAATAGTGTTGCTAGAAGTTCTTACTTTCATCTATGAAGAATAAAAAACCTTTTGCCTTTTTTTGATGATCCTACTCTTCTTGTTACTTCGTTAATCTTATCTAGGATTTATTATTGTAACTCGCTCTATTATGGTCTTTCTGATTCTATACTATACTCTTTAAGTAAAGCTTTTAACTCTGCTACTTGTCTGGTTGCTCGTGCCCCTTTTTTTTTATTTATCTCCATATCTTGTTCTCTTGCACTTGCTACCTATAAAATATAGAATAATTTTTAAAATTTGCACTTTTATGTATAAATCTCAATCTAAATTATTTTCTAAGTACTTATCAAATATATTAATTGAACCTAAACGCCCCGGTTTACGATCTGCTTCTTGTTCTTGCTTTTTCTTAACTCCTGTTAAACACTCTTTTGCTAAATCAGTTTTTTCTTTTTCTGGCCCTTGTCTCTGGAACTCTCTATTTACTTCTCTGAACTACTTCTCCATCACATAAAAAGTTCTGATCGGATCTCAAGACCCATCTGTTTGCAAAATTCATTGAAGAACGCTGTTGAACATTGCAGAAATAGCGCTTAACAAGCTAATTGATTGATTGATTGATTGAATGATTGATTGACCATTATGATGTGTTTGTGAAACTGAAATAGTGTTTAGTGCTGACAGCATACCTTTCTGCTTCATCAGCAGTAAAGGCTGCTGCATATTTTATGAAAATTTACTAGGCCCGCAGTAGATGAATACTTCAATATATTTTTTTACTTTGTCTGCAGTATATATCACAAATGTCATATGATATATTTATGAAAACTTACCAGCTCTGTGTTTTTTTACTTAGTCGATAGTAATTACGACTATGTCCCAATCCCAATATTCATAGTTTAAGTCTGAATCAAAAAAGAAAAATTGAATAATTTTTTACTGCATTTACAAATTTGAAGATACGTCTGTTAGAACACTCCCTGAAAATTGTTGAGAAAATCATTGAGAGATTAACGTCGTGCATCAAAATCGGAAATTATCAATTTGGTTTCCTAGTGGGGAAATCAACAATTGATGCAATTCACATCCTTCGGCAACTGCAAAAGAAATACCTCGCAAAGCATCAACAACTATCACACATTTTTGTAGACCTTGAAAAAGCATTTGATCAAGTTCCCTGTGAAGCAATCAGGTGGAGTCTACGTCGACAACTCATTCCGGAATACCTTGTTCGACTTGTGATGGAAATGTATACGAATACTAAGACTCTCGTCAGCACAACGGTTGGAAACACAGATGCATTTGACATCAACGTTGGAGTTCATCAAGGGTCCATTCTCAGTCCACTGTAATTTATAACTGTGATGGAAGAAATCACGAAATCGATAAGCATTGGTGACATTTGGAATCTAATGTATGCTGGTGATATCGTTTTAACAGCCACGTCTGAGCTGAATTCAGCACAATTGCTTGAAGATTGGAACACCAGACTCGCCGATCATGGATTTAAAGTTAACATCAGCAAAACCAAAGCAATGAACATTGGTGAACTCATCCAATCCACAGCTACTGGACGATGGCCCTGTTCAGTTTGTAAAGCTGGTGTAGGTAACAATTCAATCAAGTGTCAGCAATGTAACCAGTGGTGTCACAAACGTTGCTCAAAAATTATTGGTACTTTATCTAAAGTGTTCAATTTTGTTTGTCCTGTTTGCATCAATCCACAACTACAAATTCGAAATAGCAATGTTTTTGAAGCCATTAAAGTAGAGAAAGTCACATTTTTTCAATATTTAGGGAATGTTCTGGATTGTACTGGAACAGCTGAAGCTGCCGTTCGAGCACGCATACGTGCAGCCTGGAATAAATGGCCTCTCCTTGCCTATATATTGATGCGGCGTGACATCTCACTACCACTACGATTAAGACTTTATAAATCTGTGATACGTCCGGTGTTTTTATATGGTGCAGAAACATGGCCAATGACAACCAAACTGGAACAACAACTTCAACGAACCGACTTGAAAATGCTTCGATGGATGCAAGGAATTAGTCTGAAGGGCCACTTCAAATCTACCGGAATCCTGGTTTAGATGATATTGTTGCGGGTTTCTTTAGATATAAGAAACAACAAGTAAGAATGTTTATAACGTATTTATTTACGTAATACAAAATAAATTAAAACGTGTTCGGCAATGCAATTAGACAAAGAGAAGTTCGATCGTAAAATGTCGCTCTTGTCTTTGTATTGAAGCCATATATAGTAATTCGTCACATGCTTAGATTAGGGATGTGCGGTTCAACAATATTCCCCTAGCTTGCGCTGATGATCGATGCTAATCAAGATATCGAGATGGGAGGTGAACTGTTCTTCCCGATCTTGTGGTTCTCCGGGGTGATGGAATGTTGGTGTCGATGGCTCGATTTGGGTGTGCTTGTGTCGACGTAGATGTTTCTGTTGTTGGCATGTCCTCGTCCGTTGATGGAGATAGCGTTGACGTTTTTGTTGATGCTGATGTGTCGTTCGACGACGGAATTAATTTTGTTGAAGGTGTTGTAGAAGGTGGTGTCGGCGCTGTGGTCGTTGGCATGGGTGACGGTATTGATGGTGCCGGTGAGTATGCGGGTTTGAGGCGGTCTATTGCCACCGTGTCCCTATGCCCCTTTTTGTCAATGACGAAATATTTTGGGTGTCGTTCTACCACTGTGTAGGGTCCCTCGTATGGAGGTTGTAGTGGTGAGCGGTGAGCATCTGTACGAATAAAGACCTATTCTGTAGTGAAGAGGTCTTTTGGAATGTAACTCACATTTGTACTTGTTCTTGGTTGTGTTGCTTTTAGGGTTAGGGTTAGGCATTTGAGTTTTAATGCATAGGTGTGTACATCGGTTGTCTCTGGCCGTGGGTTTGGAAAATTTCCGGGAAGGCGGAGTGTTGTGCCGTAAACAAGTTCTGCTGGTGACAACTTTAGGTCTTCCTTCTCCGTTACACGAATGCCTAATAGTGTCACTGGTAATACATCCGTCCATTTGTCTGAACCGTGAGCCATAAGTGAGGCCTTAAGCTGTCTATGCAATCGTTCCACCATACCGTTGGCTGCTGGGTGGTAGGAGGTGGTGTGAATATGTTTAATGTTTAATAACTGGGTGAATCTCTTGAAAGAAAAAGATGTGAACTGGCTGCCTCTGTCTGTTGTAATGGTTTCTGGGACTCCATACAACGAAATCCAGTTTGAAAATAATTTATCTACAATTGTTTCCGTTAGAGTATTTTTGATGGGGATTGCTACTGGCCATCTGGTGAAACGATCGACACACGTTAAAATGTGTGTGTGTCCAGTACATCTGATGAAGACATTGGTCCGACTAAATCGATGTGTACATGCTGAAACCTGCTGCTTGGTGGAGGGAATTCTGCTGGACGTGAAGCTGTATGTCGATGTACTTTGCTGCGTTGACATTGCAGACACTCTATGCACCAGTTACGGATGTCTTTATCAATGTGGGGCCAAACATACCTGGCTCTAATTAATTTCGATGTTGCTTTCGCTCCTGGATGTGACAGGGAATGGAAATTCAGAAAAACTGATTTCCACACGCTTGTTGGAACTAAAGGACGAGGGGTGCCTAACGAGGTGTCGACGACGATATTGTTTCTTGAGTTGTTGACTGGAATTATGCTGATTTTTAGAGAGTCTATGTTGTCAAGGAGTGTTGCATCATCCTCCTGTTCTTTCGACATCTTCTCAAGGTTTAATGCTTTTGGCGTTATCGTGGCTACCTCTGTACGTGATAGCGCATCAGCCACAATGTTGTTTTCTCCTTTCACGTGTCAAATGTCTGTTGTGAACTGTGAGATGTAATCCAGGTGTATGATCTCTCTTGGTGTTAAACCATTTGAATCTGAATATAAGGCAAACGTCAATGGTTTATGGTCAGTGAATATTGTGAACTCTCGATCTTCGAGGAAATGTTGAAAATGGCGGACAGCTGAATACACTGCCAGCAGTTTTGGACCAAATGTGCTGTAGCGGGTCTGTGCTGGATTAAATTTTTGCGAAAAAAAGGCTATGGGCCTTGCAATTTCTTGATTTTTCTGTTCTAGTACTGCTCCCGCAGCAACGTCTGAAGCGTCGGGGAAAAGTTGAAAGGTGCCTTTCTCTTGAACATACCATAACTTGGTTGCCGCTTGTAAAGCCTGTTTGGTTTCTCTAAAACTTTGTTGCTGCACTTCGTTAAATTTTATAGTTTTTGATTTGCCAGTTAAAATGTCAGTGAGAGGTGACAATATCGTTGAGCATTTAGGGATGAACCGGCGGTAAAAATTGATCATTCCGATGAATCGGCGTAGTTGCTTGTCAGTCGTTGGTTCAGCAAAATTGATGATTGCCTGTACTTTGTTGTCGAGGGGTCTAATGCCTTCGCTGTCGAGTTGAGGCTTCAGGATTGTTGTGGATGATTTCGCCCATTCACATTTGGATGGGTTGATAGTTAGTCCGTTGTCTTGCAGTCGTTGAAGGACTTGTTCTACATGGCTTCTGCGTTCTTCAAGGGTTTTGCTGGCTATTAATATGTCGTCAATGTATGCGTGGACAAAAGGTAGCCCTCTCAAAAAACTATCGATGAACCTTTGGAAAGTCTGTGCGGCATTTCTCAGCCCAAACGGCATCTTCAAAAATTCAAACAGACCAAACGGTTTGTCACTGCTGTTTTTTGGATATCTTCTTCTGCCACCGGTATCTGGTGGTAAGCCCGTACGAGATCTAGCCTCGTAAACCACATGTATTCAAATTCGGCTTTGGCGGCTCGCAACTTTTCTGGGTGCAATCGTCGTGGGGCCGTATGATGTGGTGGTCCAGAAGTCACAATGCGGTGTTGTATCTTGCAACCATATGAAGTGGTGATGCCCAAAGACTGTTTGACTGTCTTATGATTCCGAGTTGACACATGTATTCGAATTCGGCTTTGGCGGCTCGCAACTTTTCTGGGTGCAATCGTCGTGGGGCCGTATGATGTGGTGGTCCAGAAGTCACAATGCGGTGTTGTATCTTGTTTTCATTTTTGTTGTTGTTGACAGGCATCGTTAACTTAAAAAATTTGTCAATGATTTTACCAAAGTTGTTGTCCGAAGCAATGTATGGTTTGACGCCCGAGATTATATTGGAGCGTTCAACAACACCCTGTATCTGTAACGTCGTGATGTTGTCAACAATTTTGTGTCTCCTCATGTCGACTGCAATATCGAAGTGTGACAAGAAGTCGGCACCTAATATTGCCTGTGTGACGTTTGCAATGATGAAAACCCATTTGAACTTACGTCGTAAACCGAGATCGATGGTTACGAGCTGTTGTCCAAATGTGTCGATGGTGGTGTCATTTGCAGCTTGCAGTTTGTAGTCAGATTTAGGTCTTCGGAGGTGTTGTCGTGAAGGTATGATACTTACCTGGGCTCCTGTGTCGACCAAAAACCTTGTCTTCGAAATGTTATCGGTGACGTAGAAAAGGCGACACGGTTTGTTGAATGTTGATGTGGTGTCTTGTTGTTTTTGCGGCTGTTTGTCACTACTTTTGTTTGTTGATGTTTGTTGATGTTTGATGTTTGTACATGATGTAGGCGACTAAAAGTGTTGTGGCCAGAGGTTGCCGCCGCCATTAGCAACTGGCCTGGTAGTTTGACGACTTGGTGACTTTCGCTTTGTAGTTGCATGGTCTCGCACACTTTTTTGCTCTGTCCCCATACGTTTTATGGTACCAGCAAACGTCTGTCTCCTCACCATCTGCTGTTTTTTGTCTTCGTTAGTTGTTGTTGTTAATGTTTGCGCCTGAATGCAATTACCTCATCTCTCTTAGTCGTTGTCTCTTCGGTACCAGATTTTGTTACGGCGTTGTGTGTTATGGTGGTAGAACCATTTCGATTGGATATTTGATGCATTCGGTCAGCTATGGTCGCTAACCTTTGTAGCGTCTCGTCGGTTGAGACTGCTAGATGCATTTGTATTGCGGATGGTAGCTGGTCCAACCACAATTGTTTCAAAATGCTTTCGTCTCTATTGTTTGCCCCCCACAGGCTTTGCATGTGCCTCAATAGTTGTGATGGCGTTCTGTTTTCCATGGCCACGCCTCGGAGCAACGTGCGCAAATTTTCTTCGTCTGAAACCGAATATCTCTGCGTTAACACGCGCTTCAGTGAGGTGTAAGTTTGTGCCGAGGCCAATTCCGTCTCCACATCTATGACGACATCCATTGGTAGGCTTTCAACCAACGTGGGGTACCATTCATCTTCTTCTGAGAACCCTCGGCCCTTGAGCATATTTTCGAAATGTGTAAACCACGCTTTGGGGTCCGCCGTGCTGAATGTGTTTAGTTGGAGGGGGGCTCTCGTCGCTGTTCTCTTTGTCGTGGTTTCGCAAGCCATCGCGTTCGGGGTCACCAATTTGTTGCGGGTTTATAAGAAACAACAAGTAAGAATGTTTATAACGTATTTATTTACGTAATACAAAATAAATGAAAACGTGTTCGGCAATGCAATTAGACAAAGAGAAGTTTGATCGTAAAATGTCGCAAGAAGAAGGGCTGTTGTTTTTGTGTTGAAGCTATATATAGTAATTCGTCACATGCTTAGATTAGGGATGTGCGGTTCAACAATATAAAGGGCAAATGCCGGCAACACCGTCTGCGGTGGTTTGATCATGTCAAACGAAGTGGAAACAGTGCCATAACTTCTCTTGCAGATGTTGAAGTACCTGGCACACGTCCCAAAGGTCGTCCAAAGAAGTTCTGGTTGCAAACAATCGAGCAAGACATGAAAGCTCTAAATTTAAATGAAATGAATACAACTGATCGTCTAATTTGACGCAGAAAATTGATGGCAAAGAAAACAACGTCCTATCTCGGGGAACTGGGTTTCTGGGTGCTAAACGAAGATTGATTGATTAATAATCAACAACAACAACAAATGCTTAAGTATTAAGCAATTCCAAGTATATTAAATTAAATTAAAATGGATGGTTCAAATATTACGTGTTATTTTTCTATAAAAATGCATCAACAGCAAAGAAAAATTCATAACTTGAGATGAACAAGTCACTGGAGTTGAAAATTTGTTGTTATTGAACAAAGTTTAAAAATATACAGCTGGTTGATTTAGCAGTTGTTCTATGGGTAATGATAACTAGTCTTACATTTTTTCATCAACCAACCTTGCGTGTGCAAAACTTCTGCCATAAGTGTGCTTCGGGAATTATAAGTTAGCGATGTACATGCACTCTGAGAATACATGTGAGCTATTATGTCTACCAAATATACGATTGATTTATTTACAAAAGACGAACATCTGTTATAAATCAATAAATCATTACCAAGGATTCAAGGAAGTCAGAAAAAATGATTTTAAAATATTATAAGAAGATTTATCAAATACGAAAATTAAAAAACAATATATATAACTTTCAAATTTAACAATTTGTTTTATTTTTACAGTTCGGACATCTTGCTACCTCTTCCTCTGCAATGTCCACAAATTTATCTGGACCACCTCTTAGTAAATGTTTGTATGAATTTGTATAAATGTGTTTATTTATGTACTTGTATATTTGTTTAATTTATTGTTATTACTATTATAATTATTGCTGTTGACAATGGAACACAAGAGTCGTTTTTACGCAACTTACTGTTTTTTTAGCAATAAAATGTTTAACCGTCGTCGTATATATTTAAGTTTTATATTGTGTAAGCACTGCTTTTTATTCAATTAAAAAATAAACTAGCGTTATAATAAAATGCAATGCACCAATAATGAGTACAAAAAGAAGATGTTAGTTTTTAAAAATAGTGTTCATTTAATATTCCGGTCACAATACTATTGTTATTATTACTATTATTTTTGTTATTATTATTGCGGCTGCCGTTGAACAAGAAAGTTGTATTCGCACAGCTCACTATTTTCATTGCAATAATAGAGTTTTATCGAAATTTTACTATTTAAATTTGGTTTTAAATAATTTCGCAAATTTTAAGGAATATGGCTACGGTTTTAATTTTAAATTTAAAGAACAACTTTATTTTATATAATTTAATACGTGTTTTAGTAATTTTAAATCAAATAAATTTAATTAACGTGGCTAAATGTCCGCATTGCTATAAAGAGTTTGTATCACTGAACAGAAACTCCTGGCGTTGTACAAAAGCGACTAAGATAGAAACTGTATATATAAACAACTCGCCAAATATTAATATTTCGTATAGTGTACACCAGAGCCACCTGGGGTCAATTGACGTGACTGCTATATTGTGTAAGCCATTAATCAAATCTGTGTTTGATAAAAAAATAACAGTACCAACTCAGAAACCCAGGATACCACAGCTGCGAAAGCCAATGCAGCTTTTAGAATTTTATTTTTTGAATCAGACTTGATAAAGTATTGAATGAAAATAATTGGTCAAATAATGTTGTACTTGCTCTACATGAGTGGTGTTTCTAAAACACCCAAGGTCAGCAACCAATTGATAATCCCGTTTTTAAATTTTCTTACAATGGCTAATTTAACATCTTCTAATTTGATTCCGGCCAACAATTTCAAACATTTTTTTTCAACAAACGTTACTCATCCTGATGACCTAAACTCATGTGTTGTTGGTAATTTTTGTTTCTACCTCTTGTTTTTCATTTGAATTGCAATAGTTTGTTAAATAAGTTAAATTTTAAAAAATCATTCATCTTTCATTTCAATTTTAATATTTTTGATACCGGTTTATCTGAGACATGATTAATCGATAGTTCATCTTCTTTAACCTCTCTATCGGGTTATTCATTCATCTGAAAAATCGTGTGAATAGGTCTAGTGGTAGCGTGGTATTTTTTTAAGACGATATAAGGCAAATTTTTTCTATTGGTCTAAATTTTTTCTATAACAAAAGTATTATTTTTACGTTAATTTACAGACCACCTGATTAATATCTCTAGTTATTTTTTTCTTCGTTGTCCCGCTGTATCTCCCAATATTTGTCCTAAGTTTAAACAACCTTGGATGACTCATGGTTTATTACGTTTTTCTAAGAAAAAATAGGATGTACAAAAAATTTATTAAAAACAGTACCCTGGAAAACAAAAATATTTATTTGAATTACAAAAGAGTTTTTTCTAAACTTGTAATTTCTGAAAAATTTTATATTATCACAAAGAATTTTACTTAAATAAATCAAATACAAAAAACATGGTAATTAATTAGATCAACTTTAAATCCAAATATTATTAGATCTAGACTAGTTATTAAAGATGACCAAACTAACGTTTTGATTGCAAATGAGAATATGGTTTGTAAAAAATTTAATTATTTCTTTGCTGGTGCAGTGAGAGAGTTGAACGATTCAGCTAAAACTTCATTTTCAAAATATTAGAGTGATTATAGGTATATACATATAAAATGCTTGCAAAAGATAATGTTAATCCATAAAATTGGTTATATAACTCTTAACTGATTTGCAGGTGATGTGGATGAGTAGTGGTGGGACAGCCTCTGTTGTGCATGTTGACTCTGTTGATAATATCATCTGTTTGTTTAGGGGCACTAAGCAGTTCATTCTGATTGATCCAATGAAATACAGTCAACAAGTTAGAAATTTCTATTTTATTTTTTCTTCCATTTTTCCGATAAATAATAATTAACGAGTGTTGATAATCTGCTTGTTTCTATGCATTCCAAACTTCTTGTTTCTAATGAATATTGCTATAGGACGCAACAAGTAAAACCGAATTTTTCGTTAACGTTAATATTTCGCGACCAAAAATGTTTATTGACAGATATGTTTCGCGACCAAAATTGTTTAACCGAAATAATTTATGACAGCAAGGGTTCTTTTTTTATTAACGACAGTTATTATGGCCACGACTTCCGTGATACCCCTTTCTCATGGTTGTAACAGTATACACAGTATGTACAGTTAACATCCCGGACAGACTCATTCGATAAGAACGCTAGATGTGGGCTATGTTGTCATGCAGTATGAATTCGTTGAAGGCCATCACTGTTCCCTTCATCTTTGCCGTCACGTTCGTCTTTTGTCTTTTCACATTTGCTTTACAATAGATTTTGTGATGTATACTAATTGATTTTACATAGGTTGTGTTGTTATGCTGTAGACGTGATAACATCGTTGATGTTGCTGTTTGCGACGATGTTGAGGTCCTGGATTAATGTTATTAATCTCTTGTTCTGGAGGTTGTTGTTTTTGCTGTTGATGATAATGTTGTTATTGACGATGCTGTTGCCGTTGACGGTGTTGTTGATGTTGCTGCCGCTGTTATTTTTGTTGATGATGTTGCAGAGACCGTTGATGATGCCGTTGATGATGTTGCCGCCGCTACTGACGATGTAAGTGATGATTTCGTCGCCATTGAAGATGTCGTAGCCGTCATTGATGATGTTTGCCCATACTAATTTACCAACGTCGTGTTACTATTTATGCATTTTTTTTGTTATTTAGTTTGTTCGTTTGGAAGTTATTTGCACCACCCAACTACAGGAAAAGGCGATTAATGTGAACAACCTTGTATCGGGACCGCGGGCTCTTCTGGATTCGACAAACAACGTCGTTGATCTGCTTAACAACTGTGTATGGACCTTCTTCATCTTGTTGCAGTTTAGGACACCTGCCCTTTCGTTTTTGAGGGTTTTATAGCTATATCTTGTCATTCTCCTTGAAACCTATTCTTTATTTTAGTGTTGCACCGGATAGTACTATTTGATACCCGACCGGAGCAGAATATAGCTGGATAGTAAAAACTGATATCCGGCGAAGCCAGATTTTGATCTAAAATTTGCGTGTTTTACTAGGCAATACGTATACATCAAAAACTGTTAAAATTATTATTGTTTAACCTCTGAAATTATAAACAATTCATTTTTACGATTTTTATTAACAAAACTAAAAATTGTTTTTCAAAAAGTTTTTATATTTAAATTGAATTAAATTTTTAAAATGTTATATTTTTCTGCATTGCTCGGTCATTGAAAACTTGGCCACGTGTTTGTTGCGGCAATTGGCGGAAACAAAGCCTGCTCTGCTGCTATCAAGCTATAGCAAGCTGGACAAAAATCTGAATTTGCATATGCATTGATAATTACCAAGCTAACCGAACCTACCATTAGTCTGTCTTTGTGTGTTAATGATTTTAAGTATATATAAATATATATATACTTATGTTTTTGTATACATGTTTCAAAAGTTGACTGACCACAATATAGATCTAATTTATATATTTAAATTCTACTAATAAATCGGTGGAATGGAATTTATTACACGCACACACACACACACACACACACACACACACACACACACACACACACACACACACACACACACAAACACAAATATATATATATATAAAATCTGAAATGCACCAAAATTCAAAAATGTTAGCAGAGCAATATGTTGCTTGTCAACAGCAGCATAATTCAGATACAACATATAACAGTGCTGTTTCAGTGGAGTGATGATGTTTGTAACCAGACTAAAATATTGGCATTAAACTGTTTTTTGTATAAATGTTTAAAAACTTGACTGACCACAACACGCTCTATAATCTTAGAATTCAAACAAATGTTAGATATAGGTCTAAAATTTTTTAATTCATTGTTATCTAAGCCAAGTTTCTTCAACACTGGTTTTACAATTGCATGTTTGCATTTAGTTGGAAATGTTCCCTCACTTATACATAGATTAACAAAATCAGTGAGGAAAATAATGGATAAATCCGCATATTTCTGGATAACATGTGTCGGAAAAACATCCAACAAATAGGATTTGGACGGTAAGCAAAGTATTACTTCTTTGATGTCTAGTTCCGTAACTGCCGTAAAACTAGTTAACAGACAAGTATCATTCAGCCTGCACTTGTCAATGACTGGCTTCACCTTTACTTCTATAGAGTTTTTAATGCTTTCAACTTTTCTTTAAATAAATCTAATAAATTTGGATGTTGTGATATTGACAGAATCAGAGAATGGACCATTACTATCTTTACAAAGGATTTTGTTTACCGTGTTCTATAATTTTTTTGAGTTACCATTGCTGTCAGTAATCAATTTCTTCGGTTTTTTCTTTTAATGCATCGACCCAATCATTGCGACTTGCTGGCGATAAACAACGTCTATACTTTCTTTCTTTACTTCGGCAATATCTTTTAGCAGTTCTGCATTCATTGTCAAACCAAGGAGCAGTAAGATCACTTCTATGTTCAACAACACACAGAGGTGCAATTAAATCAGCAATTTTCTTTAGCTGCTCATTGAAAAGTTAAAATTCGTAATCTATGTCTTTACTCTGACATGGCCTAAAGAATGGAGAGTTCAAAACATGCATTTATAACATATCTTGATCAATTCGATTCCATAATCTGGTTAATCTACAAGTTTTCTGATGACACTTTCGGACCATTGGTATATTGATATGAATTAAACCATGATCTGAATGAACGCCGCTAGGAAATATTTTACTATTTGAAACATGAAAATTGATTGAACTAGCAACTAAATCCAAAGTACCACCACAGACATGTGTCGGCTTGTTTATGAGGTTTATCAAGTGGAACTGTTCAAAAATTTCTAGCAAACTAACGTCATGATGATCATTCAATGTTTCGACATGAATGTTGAAATCGCCAGTTAACTAAATATTTGAACTTAAAACTGTAATGATCTCTAGAACACGCAAAAAACAAGGAATTTACTTGAGCAGGGCCCGGTGGGTATAACGCCAATAATATAAAATCTTTGTTTTTTTTAATAAACAATTTAAGAGCATCAGCCTCAAACGTAACAAAACAGGTAATTCTATTACTTTATATCTGAAACTTGATCTGAATATAACAATTATTCCTTCATGAAGGGAATTATTTAATCTAAGAAAATTAACGTAACGATATCCCGGTGGTGTAGATGATTTTACAGAAATATTATCTGATGACCCATGCCATGTCTCTACCAGCACAAAAATATCTAAGCCTTCACAGATTAATTCATATACAACATCAGCCTTCGAGACAATTGATCTTATGTTTAAAAAACCAAGCAAAACATTGTTCATATTCGTTGTTACATTATTTGTTTTAATTTTATTGAAATTATTTTCACCGAAATTATTAATTGTGATTATTTTCTGAAACTCGATTATTTTCCATTTCTCAACCGGTCCCTTCACTTTGAACAAAAAACCCCGTTCATCCGTTGATTGCTTTGTTTTAGCTTCAGTCACCAGCGTTTTATTCTCCTGCTTTTGTTCTTTTGTCAAATCGTGACTCAGTCCTACACGGGATAACTCATCAGGTAGTGTCTTCATTTGATAAACATTTTTCATTTTTGAATTTTAAAAATTTACATTTTCTAATTTTATTAACACTGGTCTGATTGTACTATTATCTTTTTTACCGAGTCTAGTTATTTTAAGCACATCCTTGTCAGCAATGTCTTCTGTCAAATGTTTCAATATTTTCATCACATCAGCAAACTTGGACTCCAACTCTTCAATGCTTTCCTTTGATAACTGTACAATTTCGGCCTTTAGTTTATCATTCGTCATTTCCATATCCTCAACCACCCGTTCAAACTTCGTGTTCATTCTTCTCTCCACCTCATTCATTTGCCCCAATTTATCATCCATTTTTTTATTCAACTTTTTAATACTTAATACTTCGCTCTAGCTCTCTGGGTAGAACTCACATTTTTCTAAATCTTTTCCTTCTTTGAGGACCTCCATCAACCGCTTTGTATCCTTATCATCTCCAACAACCGCCATTTAGTCGAAGTTGACTTTCGGCCACTTTATGGATCTCTCTTCTCCATGCGTTCCTGTCCTCGACGATTATTTTAAGTTTTGAGATCGTCATTTTGGTGGCCGATGTGATTGTATCAAGCCAACGTATTCTTTGCCGTCTTTTTCTGCTTGTCCCACTCACTTTACCTAGCATCATTGAAGTTTCCAGCGAATTTGCGCGCATAACATGGCCGAAAAAGGAGAGTTGTTGTTTGACGATTTTGCCCTCAAGCGACATTTTTGGCCTGATACGGTCCAAGACCGTCTTATTTGTTGTTCGCGTGTCTAGGGGATACGCAGTAGTCTTCTCCAACACCAAAGTTCAAAAGCGTCGATCCTTCTTCTTTCCGCTTTGTTGATTGTCCAACTTTCACATCCATAAATTGCTATGGGAAAGTCAATGGCGTTGACGAGTCTCGTTTTCGTTGCAATGCTCACATCCTTGCTCCTACAGATTTTATCTATTCCTTGCATTGAACTCGTTGAATCACGTGGTCTCGTCCAGATTGCATCGTCGCACGCATGATGGTTTTGGCATACAGGTTAAACAGAGCTGGGGATAAAATGCATCCCTGCTTGACGCCTTTACCGATTTTGAACCAATCGGTGTTACCATACGATGTTCTGATAGTTGCTGCCTGATTGGAGTACAGTGTTTGTATCAGTTGTTCAATGTGCTCTGGTACGCCCATTTGTTTCAAACACGTCCAGAGTTTGTCATGGTCATGGTCACAGTCGAACGTCTTGGTATAGTCAATGAAACACATATAGACGTCCTTCTGGTATTCTCTAGCTTTCTCCATGATCCAGCGTAGGTTCGCAATTTGATCCCTCGTGCCTCGTCCCTTGCGAAAGCCAGTCTGAACATCTGGTAGTTCCCGTGTCATGATTGCCACAATGCGGTTTTGTATAAGTTTTAGCAGGATTTTGCTGGCATGGGAAATGAGCGCGATAGTTCGATAGTTGGAACATTCCTGTAGATCGCCTTTTTTAGGAAGCGTGACGAAAACTGGTCTTGTCCAGTCGTTGGGCCATGATTTTGTGCTCCAGATTTTCTGACACAATTTGGTAAGGATTTTGACTGGTATTGGCTTGAGTAGTTCTGCTGGTAAATTATCCGTGCCTGGGGCCTTCCTGTTTGGTAGTTGTTTTAGAGCCCAACTGACTTCTTCTTCCAGGATGTCCGGTTCCAGATCAATCTGTTTGGGTTGAATTACCCGTCCAGTGAAGCTCGCTGATGCCCAACAGATCGATATGAAGTCGTTGCTTTTCTTGCTTGATGATTTAGAGTTTGCCTATGTTCATGCAGCGAACATTCCATGTGCCGATATTGTGAATAGTTGTTGTAAAACGTAGACGCTTCCTTTTGCTCGGAGCCACATCAGCAGGCGGGAGTCCTGATGGATTTGTCCCGTCCACGTCATAAATGCCTTCGCTACTTGAAAAACGTTCACGTTCATCCCTGGTAATATGATAGGTGCTTTCCAGCCCAGGGGTTTCACTTTCCAGCACCATATCTGAACTTATTTTATTGTACTGATCCATAAGGTATTTCAGCAAAATAGTGAGGTAGTTTGCTATTTTTGTCCTCACCCCTCCCCATTTATCCGGGCTTGGGACCGGCATGTAGTTGTTGCCAACTACAAGGCTGGGTTTTTGTACCATTACCACCTCCAATTTTCAAAAATCGTAATTCTCTTCCCATGTACATCACTATCAAAGCTGTGAACGTTTTATTTTTTTCTGATTACATTTTTTCTATCTAAAATATAATAGCTATTTAATTTTCTTGCTTTGTCCTGTATTTTTGTTGAATACAACTTTTATCCAGTTTTTGATATCAGTATTATAGAACACAACAAATAAAATCGAATTGATTGTTAACGTTAATATTTCACAACCAAAAATGTTTATTAACAGATATATTTCACAAAAAATTGTTTAACTGAAGTAATTCAGGACAGCTAGGGTTCTTTTTATTAACGACGGTTTTTGTGGCCACGACTTATGTGCTACTTTTTTTTCATGGATATAACAATATGTTTTGAATTGTATTCGGAATTTTCGGTTTAAAATTTCACTATATAGGAATTTTCGGTCCTGGAGTTTTCGATCCCCTATTTAAAATCTTTTGTTTATTTATACAGCGCTATTTCCGTGACGTTCCACGGCGCTCAGACGTCGTGCCTCGGCTATTCACCGCATCACATACTTGAAGTACATGATAAGCTTTGGAATGTGGCATAGCATGCATTCGAACCCGGAGTCAACGTTCGTAACCACTACACTACACCCGCAGCTCAAATCCAATTGATCATGCTTGCATGTAAAATAGTGATGGTTTTGCTTTGAACAATGGGTTATTTGAGTAATCCTTGCATTGTATTCAAGGTTTTTCACGTGATAACAGTAGTTCAAGATATCCTTGCATTTAATTAAAAAATTATGAAGCTAAAATTGAAAATTACACAATTTAGTTCTGTTAGTCAGTGAGTCTATTGGGACGTGTACCTTTATATATATGTATCGTGTTACAATTGATACAACGAAATCTAAATCCTTGTAGTGTCATCTTATGAAAAGAATAACCAAAACATTATAAAAAAAACTTTATTTGTACCTTTGATTGTTTTTGTGAATTCTATTCCAAATATCCATGCACATATACACAAAAAGCACAAAATTGAATAAAGCAAGAAAACTCTCAAAAACACAAAATTGTAACATTAGGCTTTTTAAATGCTGGAAACTTCTTTGGTACTGAATATGCTAAAAATTATGCTAACCTTATCAATGTAAAATAAAATTGCATTGTAGTTAGTAGGTACTCTTTTTTTATTCTTTAAAAACCAGGATCTGGCAGACGCAGAAACTGTTACAGCATGCAAGGCAGTTGTATAAAATGGTAACGAAAAATATAAATAAATAAATAAATAAAAAACGGAGAGAAAAAAGTTTAAACATGAAAAGTATTGAAAATAAAGTAATGATATAAAAAGGCTAATTAATAAAGTAATTTGTTAATGGACTAGATAATGACTTAGTAAGTTAGTGAGGTGATCGATAAGTAAAAAGAAAACTAGATTGTGTAAATAATAATGTTTTATTGAGTGCTAATATATTTGAGGTGTCTTATGATAAAGGTCTTTTCCTGATATGCTGATTGGACAGCGACTTGAGTTATGCTTGCATTGACTAATGTTGTGCGTACTAATTTTGATTGGTTATGTATAAAAAATTTTGCAATTATTTATTTTCGATTTATTATTTGATAATTATTTTGTCCAAATCAAATTTTCTAACTGTCTTTTAAATTTATCGATACTCAATTTAGATATTACTGATGGTTATTTATTGCTAAGTTTTTTCCTAATTCGTTGGAAATAATGGTAACTAAACAATGGAAACTAAACAATAGAAACTACTGATGGTTATGTAAATATCTCTACGCCACGCATTTTATTAACCACGCCCACTTTTTCTAGTATGCTAAACAATTTTTAAATTACATTGTTGGCATGGATCCCTCTTTGGCTCATTTTTTGTGTACTAAAAACATTGTCGACCAAAAATTCCGGGACCGAACTTTCCGATACCGAAAATTTTGGTGTAGTGAAATCTGGGAATAAAAATTTCTGGACCAAAATTCCTCAGAGTGAAATGTGGAACAGAAAATTTCGGGACCCGAAATTTCTAGATTCGTTTTGAACCATTTTATTTATTTTTTTATGTTCACGGTTTCTGTATATTGTCAATCTGACTTACAGATAAATTAAAAAAAGAGTTTTTCTTTTAGTTTTCTTTTGTTTGTTCATGATCTCAATCTAATTTTATGTAATGAAACAACGGTAAAATTAAATGAAAGAATTAATCAATCTTCGATTAGCGTCCAGAGACCCAGTTCCCTGAGGTAGGACGTTGTTTTCTTTGCCATCAATTTTTTGCGCCAAATTAAACGATCAGTTGTATTCATTTCATTTAAATTTAGAGCTTTCATGTCTTGCTCGATTGTTTGTGACCAGGACTTTTTTGGACGGCCTTTGGGATGTGTGCCAGGTATTTCAACATCTGCAAGAGAAGTTATGGCACTGTTTCCGTTTCGTTTAACATGACCAAACAACCGCAGACGGTGTTGCCGGCATTCGTCCTTTGTATCATCTAAACCAGCACGACACAGGATTTCGGTAGATTTGATGTGGTCCTTCAGACTAATTCGTTGCATCCATCGGAGCATTTTCATGTCAGTTCGTTGAAGTTGTTTTTCCAGTTTGGTTGTCATTGGCCATGTTTCTGCACTATATAACATCACTGGACCTATCACAGATTTATAAAGGCTTGATCGTAGTGGTAGTGGGATGTCACGCCGCATCTATATAGAGGCAAGGAGATGCCATTTATTCCAGGCTGCACGTATGCGTGCTCGAACGGCAGCTTCAGCTGTTCCAGTACAATCCAGAACATCCCCTAAATAGATTAATGAAAGAATGAAAGAATATAAATTTATAAATAGTTTCCAACGTATTAGTTAAAATTTATATTCAACACTTGTTCAATTTACAAGGTCTTAATGGAACATCCAGACGAAGGGTACTCTGACATTGATTCCT
>NW_008705330.1:1405054-1425905 GCF_000326865.2 Helobdella robusta | reverse complement strand
TTGTTGAAATTTTATTTAAAAAACGTCTAACTGCAAAATGGGGTGTTATCTTCANCCGAACATACATATATATATATATATATATATATATATATATATATATATATATATATATATATATTTACATTTACAATATTCTATAAATTCTACCGAATGTTTGGCGTTAATATGTTCGTAGTTCGTTTTTTCGATTTTTCTCACTAAAGTTTTTTGGTGAACGTTTAGTTTATTAAAATTCAAAATAAACTTATTTTTCGAATTCATGCTGCAAATAAGGCCATATTTCGATTCCGAATGAATCATCATCAGTGCTCCTTGCTGTATATATAGGGAAATATTGACTTTGTCAAGATGAACTTTGACGTTGTAAAAATTAACTTTGGTGTTGTAAAATTGAACTTTGATGCGAATTAGGTGTCAGGTTCAAAGTTCGCATCCATTTTGTGGTGTTGTGAGAATGACAGAATTGTTTCCAAGGTTAGTCCTAATATTTTCTGGTTGTGTTCTAGCGGTAAAAGCATGTTTATCTTAATTTTGGGATGGTAGTTGTATTGCGATGTAGGAGATGTGAAGAGTGAAACTGTTGATTTAGAAGTGGAGATTTTTAAATTTCTGCTATTGAAGAAATCATATAACTTCGGAAGGTAGCAATTGAGCCGGCGAGCCAAAATATCTGCATCTGGACCGATGTGTAGATTGAGAAGTCGTCGGCCTAGGAGATGATTTTGATGTCTTGAGGCGGAGCGGGTGCTTTGGCTACATAGTAGTTGAAAAGAGTAGGTGAAAGAACAGAGCCCTGGGGTACTCTCGAGCGAATGATGCGTTGTTTGGAAAGATGTTGGTTCTGATGCAACAGCCTTCTTGTGGTGGAACCGATTGGACCGATCGACATACCTTCTGTCGACCGCACACAACAAACCGTTGCAACACCCCCTCCCAACCTCGGATGTCAATTTTGGGTTTTTGTTAACGGAGCAGCCTCTTCCGGTCTACCTGCTCCGTTGTCTCCTTCTCAGGGCCGAAATCGATTCAAACTCGGGTTCTCCTAAGATCCGGATTTGTCTTGCCTGCTATCAACAAATCAACAAAACCCAAACTTCAACCCGTTGCTCGAACAACATTAACGGTCGTTACAACTGTAACAACTGCACTCATATGTCCACCAATTCGAGTGGTCAGTCGGTGTCAGGTGGGACTCTCCGATGGCAGACAACATCAACAAGCACTTCCATCTCTTCCTGCTCCAACCCATCACATCCCCAAGCACAATCCGCCGGACAGCTTAACCTTCTTCAACTTAACTGTAACGGCATAAAAAACAAACAAGTCGAAATCAGCCAACATCTAATCAAACACAATATTCACATAGCAGCTATCCAAGAGTCTAAACTAACAGCAGACTCAAAAGAACCTGTCTTCAAGGACTACGCGCTGTACTGCAAAGACCGTGGTACCGGACGAGGTGGAGGTCTCATCATCATGTTGTTGTTGTTGATGCTGTTGTTGGTGTTGTTGATGTTGTTGTTAAGGTTGTCACTATTGGTTCGGATTGTTGTTTACATCATCACTGTTGTTGGTGATAAAACATTGTTATCATTATTACTGTTGTTGTTATAATTATGATGATTGTTGTTTTTGTTTAGTAGTCTATTTGAAGATAGAATGCTCTTTGACTCTATTTGAATGTACGTTGAGTTATGGCGGACGGACGCAGAATTGTCGTTAACGAATTACTTTGGTTTTATGGTAAATATTTTGATGAATTTAAAGATGAAAAGTTTAAAAACAATATTGTTGATTTTTATTCTGCTAACGAGATAAATTATGCTAATAAATTCTTACTTGGTGAACTGGAATTGCTTAAAACTGGTAAAATTAAATTTTCTTCTAAAAGTAACTCTAAGCATGATAAGTCGAAAGATATTATTGAAATGTTTGAAATGGTTTTTTCTAAAAAAAGTGCAAATTTGTTGCCAGTGTTTGTGATTTTTAACATTGAACATGTTCCGAATGACAGCTATCAATATGATTCCTTTAACATGATAAACAGATTTAATAAAGTTGAAAATTTATTAAAAGAAAACATCTCATTATGTCAACAACATTTATTCACAAGTAAAAAAATAACATTAAGAACAATAGCGGTTGATACGCTAATACTCTTAAAGCTGCTGTATCTCAACCAGGTGCAGCTCAATTGAAATATGTACACAACTCACATGTGTACCTCAGCCAAGTTCTACTTCATTCGATAATGTATTGTTATCCGCTCATGAACGTTCGGATTAGGGTAATGATAACAATTTACACATAGCTGACGACAACTTCAATACTTCTAAGGAAATCAACATAAATTACGCCGAAGTTCTTGGCAGATCGAATGGTTCGCAGTCGGATAACAATGGTTTTACTACAGTATTTAATAAAAACAAAAATAGAAAACAAACTGATTCGTCATCCGACAAAGTGCAACTTAATTCCAATATTAGGAAATGTTCCGGCAAATCTAAATCTGACTTGGGCTTTAAAGCAGTTGATATCCTTTTTAACGTTTCTGTTAATGATTATTTAAGCTATGACAAATTTATTAATAAATTCTGTTCTTCTCTATTTCTTAGACATAACACGTACTCTTTCCTTCATTTGAATTGTCGTAGTATCTTTCATAAAATGGTTGATTTACAAATACTGATTAAATATTTTCATAATATTCTTGATTTCATAATTGTTTCAGAGACTTGGTTGAATGATGTTACCTGTAACAATATTGAACTTGAATCTTATAATTTTATTTATAATAATAGGGTTGGTGGTACTGGAGGTGGTGTTGGCATTTTTATTAATAATGACATTAATTTTTCTATTAACTTAGATCCTGTTTTAGATGTTGATAATTCAAATTTTTTAGGCATTAACTTTACGATTAACAATTATAAAGCCTTTCTTATAGCTATCTATCGACCTCCTTCTTCTTCTTTTAATATTTTTCTCACTAATTTAGAAAATTTTATTGACCAAGCTAAATCTTCTTCTGATATTTATTTAGTTGGTGATTTTAATGTCGATCTGTGTCAACATTCCACACAATGTACATTGCTCTCTAATTTATTGGCATCTTACCATATTTATCCTTTGATTATGTCGCCCACTAGTGTCACTACTAGTTCTGCTACTCTGATAGATAACATTTTTAGTAACACTACTTCACAATATAATTCTGGGATTCTTTTATCGGATATATCAGATCATTATCCTATTTTCTCTTTTTTTAACCTTTCAAATCTGCGCAATCAATTACCTAACTTTTCCCATAGTCGTAAATTTTCATCATATACAATTAATCTTATTAATGCTGACTTAATCAATTCTAACTGGGATGACGTTATTGGCACTGACAACATTGATGAAGCTTGTTCCTTTTTTTATACATCTTTTAATTCGATTATTAATAAACATGCCTCTTTTAAAATACTAAACAAGAACAATAAGCATAAAAGTTGGATCACTAAAGATATTATTCTTGCTTCTCGAATCAAAAACAAATTATTCAAAAAATGTGTAAATGATCCTACACCTCTAAATATAAATCTGTACAAATCTTACAGAAATCGTCTTGTTACCGCTGTTCGTAAGGCTGAACGTACTTACATTAATAATAATCAGCTATCTGTTAATGATCTCAAATTTAAATGGAAATATATTAACTCACTATTAAAAAGCAATAAATCTTCTAAAATTCCTCAATTAACTATCAACAATAATACTGTCACTAATAGCTCCTCGATCTCTAATGAATTTAACAAATATTTTATTGATAGTTTGTCGTATGCTGCTGATAATTTTAATTCCTCGGCCAAATCAGTTTTATTCAAATGCCATGTTATATGATATTGAAGAGTGTGGGATCATAGATATTGTTAGCAGTATGTAAAGCTCGAGGTCTATGTTTGATGACGAGCTCAATAATTACATTGTTAAAAAATGTATATGTGATATTGCCAAACCCCTTTTGCACATATTTAACCTTTCATTTAACCAAGGCGTTTTTCTTTCTATTTTTAAAAATGCTCGAATTATCCCAATACACAAAAATGGTGACAAACATTTAGTATCTAACTATAGACCTATTTCGCTGCTTTCTCCACTTTCTAAAATCCTTGAAAAATTGATGCATATCCATATGCTTCGATACATTTCAGCTAAACAGCTTCTCTCTCCATGTCAATTTGGTTTCCGTTCTAGCAGGTCCACTGAATTGGTCAATCTCGAATTTATTCAGAATACTTTATCGGGTATGAATGATAAGCTTTTCACTTTAGGTGTATTCATTGATCCTAGCAAAGCTTTTGATCTTTTAGACCACTCTTTGCTATTAGACAAACTTGAAATGCATGGTTTTCGAGGTAAATCGCTGTCCTAGTTTAGAACGTACCTCCTTTATATATCTCAGTATGTCAGAGTTAATGACGTCAACTCCAGCAAGATTTTAGTGCCCAAAGGTGTCCCACAAGAGTCAATTCTCGGGCCTTTGTTGTTTATATTATTCATTAACGACCTGACTTATGTTAATTCAATATTTAAACTCATCCTATATGCTGATGATGTTAGTTTCTTTTATGCATCAAAGTCCCTAACTCAAGATACTAATCTCATAAACACTAATTTAAAACTTATTACCAACTGGTTTTCTCAAAATAGTTTAAAGGTAAACAATCAAAAATGTTTTTACATGTGCTTTGGTCCGAAAATCCTCACAAATACATTTGGACCCCTGAATTTACATCTTAATAATCATTTGATTGAAAGGAAAACCAGTGCCAAAATATTGGGTCTCGTTGTTTCTGATAATTTGTCGTGGGCTGAACATATTGATTCGCTGGCGTCTCGAATTAGCAAAACACTGGGATTGTATTACAAAATTAGGCATAAGCTTAATATTCCTACTTTTTTACAATTGTACTACGCTTTTATTTTCCCTCATCTTTCGTATTGTAATATTATTTGGGGTCACTCTCCAAAAACTCATATTTTAAAATTATTTAAGTTGCAAAAAAGATTTATCAAACTTATATTTTATCATAAACAACTGACCGTGTTGATGATTACTTTTTCTCTTTAAACGTGCTAACCATATTTCAATTATTTATTTTGAATGCATCCCTTTTCATGTATAAATTTATGAATAACCGATTACCTTCTAACTTTTCTAATTTTTTAATACATAAACCTTCGGATTGTTTCAACTTTACCCGGCATTTTATTTCTTACATTATTCCCTTTAGCAGATTAAAAATTCTAAATGATAGCATTTTTATTATGGCGCCTAAAATTTGGTTTAAACTTCTGAAACAATCTATCACTTCTCTCTCCAAACGGGGTTGTTTCAAACATCATTGTAAAACTTTTCTTTTATCCTGTATACATGATATCACTATTTAAGTATGCTATGTTATTATATACATATATGTGGGTTATATATATGTTGTTATAGGAATAGGAATGCATAAATGTGTGTGTATGTGCGCATATGTGTGCATGTGTATAAATGTGTTTATATGTAAACATGCATAAGCTCGTGTTTGTATGTGGACACGATCATCATCATCATTGTATTCTTTTTTTTACTTTGTCAATAACTAATTTTTATTGGTTTATTCGCTGAACTATGTGTCAATGTTTTTATGCTGTTTCAATCCATTATATTGTCAATATTTTTTGTAGCCTGTACGCAAGTTTAATTTTAAAGTTCTGTTTGTATTAATGCCTATTTCTTTATTTTAAATGAAAATTTTCTGTTTAACGGTGGTCTATCATAAGATCTTTTCTTTTTTGATCTCCGTATCATTTTCATTTCTTAAAATTGTTTGATTTGAATTGATGAATAAATAAAATATTGAAATATCGAAATTGAAATGTTCATGGAGGAATTTTTGTTTTTTATGAAAATTGATTCAGCTATTTTCAGGTTTGTGATGTTGTTATTGCAATAAACTGTTTGCGTGTTATTTAACATTTGTCGTGTTAAAGCGATGTTATGCTGTTGTTGATAATGTTGTTTAATTGCTCCATCTTGTAGATGCGTGGTCAAACGTCTTGACAATGTGGTAGTTGTCATTCCAATATATGAAGCATTGTTGCGGTGCGAACATTCACCGACGGAGCATTTATTTTCATATATTAGATGACTTTGTTGTAGTTGGGTAGTTGCAGGAAAGCAATTATTTTTCATGATTAGTTGGGATGTTTTTAAATTTTGATAGTAAATTCGAACTTTTATTAATTGGTTCGACGCTACTACGTTTCTGCGTATTATTCCTTTCAAAATTCTTTCATCTTCTTTATACGCCATTGAAAAGGTATTTTTGTAATAAAATATTATCTTATTTTTGTCATTCATTTTGTTGTTGATTTGGTTTCCAATGATACGGCTGTTGTTGTTACTGTTGTTGTTGTTGTTATTACTGTTTGTGGTAAGGCTTGTGATGCTGTTATTATCAAAGTTATTGGACGTGTTGGAGGAATTGCCATTATCTTCCTGTTCATTGTTGTTTGGAACGTTGTTGATAATTGCATTATTTTGATGTGTATTTTGTGCATTTTTATGATATTTTTTGGTTAATCTATTTATAATTTGATCAAGTTGATTCAAAGAGTAATTATTGTTATTACTGAAGATGAGTTATCTATAACTCGAAATAGCTATCTGGAAATTTATTTAATAAAATTTTTAAAACAATAAAATGTCTAATTTTTCTGACATTAATAAACTAAAAAGAAATATAGAAAAGTTGAACAATGTTGAAAGTAGTGTTGAATTTTTGAAATACACACACACACACATGTATATATATATAAATATATATATATATATATATATATATATATATATATATATATATATATATATTAGGGTGGGTCAACAAATTTTTTTTTCAGTAAATGAATTCTAATAGCGAAATTATGTTGTAATAAGACATCATAATGAGCCATCTAAAATATTATTAAATTATTTTGAGTGGAAGAGCCCGCGCAAAGCCGATGAAGTTTTGTGGAAAAAATGAAAATACAGCCATTCAAAAAGCGTTTATATAAAAACAAAGTGCCGTCACATTTAAAAAAAAACAACGCTTTGTTGCTATGGTATCTTCCTCGTTGCTTAGTATTCGTTCAAATACATGCTGATTTTGGTATTTAAATTATTTAATTTATCCTAAAAACCAGTTTTTGGCGAGAAATGCATCTAGAAATTTTTTTTTGAAAATTCCGTTAATTGTTGTTTTTTCTAAAATATTTAATTAACGTTAAAAAAGATGGTATTGATCACAATCGGACTAAAAATTTAAAAAAAGTTAGCTCGGAAATACGCATCAACAATTAACCGCCAATTAACGCAATTTAAAATGTCAGAAAAGTGTTAATTTCATCAATAAATGGTGATTCAAATACAAGTATTTCATCAGCCGGAAAGTTGCACAAAATCAAGAAAAGCCTTTAACTTCTACCTCAAAAACTATGGAAAAAAAGAAGTGCATCCAAAGGTTACCGCTGTTGTCGCAATTATGTGACCGTTATGGAGTGTCTGATAGAACCGGTGTGCAATTGCTTCAGCAGTTTTACACAAACTTTCGTCGGATGTCGTGATTGATAAATCGTGACAGCGAAGAGTGAGAAAGAGAACACGCCAAGTGAAATGCACCTGAATCTACCTGCTTTATATTTTGATGAAGAAAAAGATAAAACACTGAAAATAGTCGCAAACGGAATCAAAAGGTGCAGGCAAGTAGTTAATGAAGAACACGTATCTATCAGTGAAGAACCGGATTCCATTTACTAAAAAAAACTTTAGAGTTCCTTGAAATGGATTATTATTAAAAAAACTGCAATGTCAGCAAGTGACAAAAATCAAGGGATGTTATCATTCACGCGAAACTTGCTTCCAGAAAAATTATGCCAAAATTTGACAGCAAGCAGGATTTCTTGTATAAAAAAGTATAAAAAAAACAATTTATTTGATAAGTTATGTTTATTTTGTTAAAGTTTTAACTTTTAATATTACTGAGTCCTTACAAAATCATTTGTATTCTAAAAATAACATTTTGTCGAGCTTTCAATAAATAGCTTATGACTATAACAAATAGGACTTTTTTGAAAAAGTTTGCCGCGCATGCGCGGGCTGAAGATATGCGTTTTTTTATTTGATTTTTCCCTGAAACTATTTGTTACGATGCACTACAATAAAAAAATGCTATTAGAATATGATTGGTCGACTTTTATTTTTTTACATACAAAAGTGACCCACCCTAATATATATATATATATATATATATATATATATATATATATATATATATAACCCACTTATTCTTAGCAGAGTTTAAAACGAGTTGATTTCTCATACAAAGTTAAGAAATAAAGATTAAATATCTTAAATATTAAATACTGTTAACCTTTTTATTTTCAATTGTTTTAAAAAAGCTTAGAGTAATTAGTAGTAGTAGTAGCAGTAGTAGTAGCAGTAGTAGTAGTAGTAGTAGTAGTAGTAGTAGTAGTAGTAGTAGTAGTAGTAGTAGTAGTAGTAGTAGTAGTAGTGGTTGTGGTGGTGGTGGTGGTAGTAGTAGTAGTAGTATGCATGCTAGCACAGCCGATTCGTTGATTGATTGTTGTTCATCCAACAATCAATACCTGCTTGCTTCATTTTTTCCATAAAATGGCTATTATGTTATTTCAAATGATTTAATGTATAACTTAATCATGCATTTGCAATCATTTGGCACAAAAAGTGATTACGGTTTTTGTTCTTACTAACAATTTTCTGAGATCAAGTTCATATTTATTATTATCAACGATAGAGTGAATTACACAAAGTATTTTGGTCTAGTCAATATATCATACCATGCCGTCAATTTATCTGCAGGAGACTGTCTTTTCGTTCCATATCGTTGGTTGGTGGTTATTTTATTTTATGATAACATTTGGCATTAAACAGTATCATATATTTAATGGATTTGTTTGCTCAATATGTATTCATAGATGTCTATGGAATGCTTATGATGTACTCAAATTTTATTTAATCCAAGTTAAAAATTCTGTTTTAAAGTAACTAAATTACAAATAATTTTATTACCTTTATTATATTAAATAAAATAGAATAATGTTATTAAATTACAAACAATTGAATACATTTAATTTTATTTAAATTAATTTAATATAATTCTAATTTAATTTGTTATTTAAATGATTATTAATTTTTAGTTATGTATTAACTAATTATTATTATAATTTCATCGTGGAAACATATCAATATATCTTTGTCTATATTCTTTTTCCATTTCCTAAAAATGCGGTGCAGGCTGTATAATTATTTCGATTGATTTATTTTGACGAATTGTTGTTACTAATTATTTTATTCAATTTTTTTGAAAATTAAAACGCCACGACGTAGAACATCGAATCTTTCTCGACTATTCCGTAACGCAATTAGGCATAAGGATATTTATAATAGCAAGTCAATGAATTAACTGAAGAAGACAGAATTCGCAAGAGAGGTGAATCGTTTTAGAATTTCTGAACCTCGAGAAGCCACGCGTGAAACAAATCGGTTGGCGTATAGAAAACTTTTTTATCAATTCAACCTGATAAAGTGATATACGTCAAATTAAAATTATTCAAATTGATAAATCTACTAAGAAATTAGTATTAATATTAACATTAATAATGAATGACATTAATATTATCGGAGTTATTATTTCAATTATTTCTTTCAATTATTCAAAGGTACAAAATGTGATTTCAGTTGACATCTTTTGGAGTTAATATTATCGATCGAGCAGCCCGTATTAATTTAATTTTCACCAATTGTATTTAGATACTTTTGTTGATAAACCCAACTAATTTCACATGTCCTAGATTATTATTTTGCGAGTTATTTGGATCTTATTATTAAACGCTCATATTGTAATCCTTTTAAATTGTCGTTTTCTTTATTTACAAACCAATAATCAATGTGAATCAATTATAAAACTTAACGTTTAGAAACTATCGCTTTCCGAATCACAATTCACTAACGTATATCGCAAATAGAATAACACTTCAACCATGGTCTCCTAAATAATATCCTACTGGTCGAGAAACCAAATGTGATTTTGTATGTGCTCGACCCAAACTGAGGCCATGCTTGTTTGATAATTAAATGCTACTCGCTATATAAGTTGCTGTTGTTTACTTTTGAACGTTTTGATTTCGTTTATCATCGCTTGTATTGTGTTGTTGATTTTGCTTTTTATTTCGCTGATTTGTTTAAAAATATTAAAATTATTAAAAATATTTTATTTTAAATAATTAAATTCAAAATGGTTAATAAATGTTGTGTTTATGGCTGTAAATATGGGTATACGTCAGAAAATCGTTCGGAGTCTGAGATTACGGATAAATAGAAAATCACGTTTCATAAATTTCCAATTGATGACGAAGAATTAGCAAGAAAGTGGTTGAAAAATATCGCGAGAAAAGATTTTCATCTTTCGCAACGTACCAGGGTTTGTTCGAAGCATTTTACTCCAGATGATTTCATCACATCATCTCAGGACAGCAAAATCGCTCGTCAGGGCCGAAACAACAAGGATACGTTTTTGATAAGACTTAAACCCGATTCGGTTCCAACTAAATAAAAAAAGCATTCTAACTAAATAAAAATATTTTCAATCCATCATCTATTGAAAAAACATCAGTAAAATTTGCTACCGCTGTGTTCCATGAAACAACTTGCCATGCATTGAAATATTATGCCAATGAATTGAATAAACCAGACTGGGAAGAAATTTCTAATTTCATAGATTTAATGGTAAAATGTTGGAGTAATCTGAATGTCAAAACTCTAAATAAAGGTAAAGAAAAACGTCAAACTTTTATGGAGCCTATAACTTCATCAAATGATTGGAAGTTGAAATTTTTAATTAATTTCAAAGATTTCTTAAAAAAATGAAAAACCTGGCCTGAGTAAGGAAACCTTTTTTGCAATACAACACACTTGTGAAGCAATAGTGCAGTGCTCAAAGTATTTACTTGAAAATAAACATTTTAGTTATGTGTTACTAGGCAAGTTACAGTCAGACTCTTTGGAATCTCGGTTTTGACATCAATCAGGAGCAAATTACTACATATCTATGAAACAAGTGATCGACAAACACAATAAAATATGTGGAATTTCATTATTTAAAAATAGTGATTTTGATTTTAATGATATCAAACTGGCTTTTTCTTCAAAAAATTCAGACTATTCAAAAATGGCAAATGATATTGTTGATCAATTCAAATATCTTTACGAGCCTGAAAAAACAACACTTGATTCTATTTATGTTGTTGCTGGATATATTGCTAGATCTATTTTTCATACAAATAAATGTGCACAATGTCTGGAAAATTTGGCAATAAATTCATATTTTGAAATAGAATTGGATGATGATTCCAGAACAACATATTTCGATCTAATAAATCGTGGAGAACTAAAAAGACCATCATCGTGTAATTTCTTTTTTTCTTCGATATGTTGGAAAGCATTTGAAGAATTGAAAAACAATGATGTTTTACTACACAAATTTCTCTCTGTTTCAAACCAGCAACAATTATTTGGTGATATTGTAAATAGATTTAATGACAATAATGACTTGGAGAATGAATTTCCAGAATTTTGCACCACAGGGCATGATCTCAAACAATTAATTTCAAATGTATTTTTTAACATTGTTGCAAATAATTTAATTGAATCAATTACAGAAAATGCTAATGAAAAAAGACTATTAATTATATAAAAAGAAAACTTTGTAAATTACAGAACATTTGAATTTATTTTCATAATTATATTTTTTTTGCAATAAATAATGTTTTTATTTTTTTAATAAATGTTTAAAATATTTATCGTTTTAACATTTTAATCGTTTGTTCAAATATTAAAATGTTTAAGTGTTGCAGAATTAAAGACGTTTCGTCGTTTACTTTATGTGTGTAGCATAGAATGCATGGCATCAGTTTGGGCATGTGTAAATTTCAGTTTCTCGTCTAGTATCTATTATTTAGGAGTCTATGCTTCAACGAAGAGCCAAATATCAAATATCGCTTTCCTCTAACAGTCTATTCTATTCGATATCCTGCACGTTTTTATATACCTGTCTTAATTCTTCATGAACTGGGTGCGTTCGTAGCAACACATCACCCCTAGCGAATATACTGTGACGGTTATAACAGTATTTTTACTTCTTAGATTTTTTTTAAAGTTGATTTTTCTTAACTGTTTTTTAAATTTGAATGGTCATTTCACATCATTTAATTAAAATCTGAAATAGATTATATTGTTTAAAAAAACATTGCGTACATTTTATAATTGTTTTTTTTTAAGTTTTGATTGTGATAAAATTTTGTTATTTTTTACTTCTTTATTCATAATTTTTATTATTTCGTTTTTTAAAAAACCTTGATTTTAGAAAACTGTTTTTAAATTTTGAATGGCAGCTATCATGAGTTTTAACTTTTTAGCTTCCGTGTCATTTCATTTCATTTAAACGTTTTATATAACTATTTAATTTGGTTTGGTGAAAATAAACGAATTGAAAATGTTACCAAATAAAGATTTTTTTTAAAATTTAACATATTTTTTCAAGGTGGAACTTATTTTTAAAAAGTTCATTGTAATTAAAAAAAAAAAAATAAATTAAATTTTTAAAATTTTTCATGTTCTAATAATAAAGAAAAATAATTGTTTAGAAATTTTATTATATTTAATTACATTTTTTATGGTAGAAAAAACTAAAAAACGATCATAAAATATTCAGATTTTAATGTGGACACTATGCAGAACAACGTATTGTGACGGACTGTTTGTTTCCTCAACATGTCTACTAATATGTGCTAGTCAGTGATAAGCATAATTTGACTAAATAGTTGCAAGCTAATTGTTTAACTGTTTTTCTTGCATAGTTTAACTAAAAAAAAGTTTAGTTAAGATAGCTTAACTAAAATATTTCAGCTAACAACTATGTAGCTTAAAAAAAATATTTCAGTTAGCTCTTATTTGTTCGCCAAATCAGGTTGAGACCTACTGTTTTTTAATATGAACTTTAAACTGAAAGGTGAGCATCAATTTAAGTTTTCCATAAATGTACTGCAGAGTACATTTAATGTTTTTGGTTTTACTTGTGTTTCCTGATTGTTCGACTTCCTGTTCTTTTCGTATGATATGACGACCGAGTGGCTGGTGTTTTTCAATCTTTGAAGTTTGCGTTTTTTAGCTCAAAAAATATTTTTTATTTTAAATAATGTTATAATGTGCACAAAGGAAAAGTTGGATATTTGTGCACCTATTGCTTTACGTTGCTAATATTACGATTTTTTATCAATTTTAATTTTTTTAAATATTAAATAATTAATTTTTAGCCTAAATTTTTTTATTGACGCTAAAAGGAAAGGTGGCAAAATTTTGCCTTCCTAAACATCGCTGAGTATGCGGTAATATAGCCTCGACATCAAATTTTTTAAAATCAGATGAAGATAAACAAGTTATAATTTTGTGTAAAAATTTTAATTGAAAAGGATTATAAATAATATTATTGTCTTTTCTAACAGTCCCGCTATACAAAGGCAAAGGTGATCTATTGAACTGTTCATCATATCGGGGTACACGTCTGTTAGAACACTCCATGAAAATTGTCGAGAAAATCATTGAGAGAAGATTAACGTCGTGCATCAATTTGGTTTCCTAGCGGGGAAATCAACAATTGATGCAATTCACATCCTTCGGCAACTGCAAGAGAAGTACCTCGCAAAGCATCAACAACTATCACACATTTTTGTAGACCTTGAAAAAGCATTTGATCGAGTTCCCCGTGAAGCAATCAGGTGGAGTCTACGTCGACAACTCATTCCAGAATATCTTGTTCGACTTGTGATGGAAATGTATACAAATACTCAAAGGCTCTCGTCAGCACAACGGTAGGAAACACATATGCATTTGACATCAGCTTTGGAGTTCACTAAGGCTCGATTCTCAGTCCACTGTTATATATAACTGCGATGGAAGAAATCACAACACCGATAGGCACCAATACGCACTGGTGACATTTGGAATCTAATATATGCTGATGATATCGTTTTAACAGCCACGTCTGAGCAGAATGCAGCACAGATGTTTGAAGATTGGATCACCAGACTCGCCGATCATGGATTCAAAGTTAACATCAGCAAAACTAAAGCAATGAACACTGGTGAACCCATCCAATCCACAGCTACTGGACGATGGCCCTGTTCAGTTTGTAAAGCTGGTGCAGGTAACAATTCAATCAAGTGTCAGCAGTGTAACCAGCAGTGTCATAAACGTTGTTCAAAAATAATTGGTACTTTATCTAAAGTGTTCAATTTTGTTTGTCCTGCTTGCATCAATCCACAACAACACATTCAAAATAGCAATGTTTTTGAAGCTATTAAGGTAGAGAAAGTCACATGGTTTCAATATCTAGGGGATGTTCTAGATTGTACTGGAACAGCTGAAGCTGCCGTTCGAGCACGCATACGTGCAGCCTGGAATAAATGGCATCTCCTTGCCTCTATATAGATGCGGCGTGACATCCCACTACCACTACGATCAAGCCTTTATAAATCTGTGATAAGTCCAGTGATGTTATATAGTGCAGAAACATGGCCAATGACAACCAAACTGGAAAAACAACTTCAACGAACTGACATGAAAATGCTCCGATGGATGCAACGAATTAGTCTGAAGGACCACATCAAATCTACCGAAATCCTGCGTCGTGCTGGTTTAGATGATATAATGGACAAATGCCGGCAACACCGTCTGCGGTGGTTTGGTCATGTCAAACGAAGTGGAAACAGTGCCATAACTTCTCTTGCAGATGTTGAAGTACCTGGCACACGTCCTAAAGGCCGTCCAAAGAAGTCCTGGTCGCAAACAATCGAGCAAGATATGAAAGCTTTAAATTTAAATGAAATGAATACTGATCGCCTAATTTGGCGCAAAAAGTTGATGGCAAAGAAAACAACGTCCTACCTCAGGGAACCGGTTCTCTGGACGCGGACGCAAAACGAAGATTGATTGAAACCCTGTGCACCTTGTGTGTGTGTGAATAAATAAATTTAATATTCACTTTTCAGCAACATCATATCATAAACAGCATTACCAAAAGTATAAGGCATTTATGAACACAACATCATTGATGAAAAAACAAAAGCTGAGCTACGATGCAACAGAAGCTGGTACTTGTGAAAAGGGCATTCTTCTTGTCAAGCCACTGTATCTGAATCGTTTAACAAATGCACAGCAGTAACAAAAATGATAAAGTTTGACAAGCTTATCCGTATGTTGGTACAGGATATTCAACTATTAACAATGGAAAGAAATGGCTTTCTGAAATTCTTCGCTCAAGTTCTATCTCACATCAAAATGCCCAGTCGGAGGACAATGGGGAGATGTCTAAATGCTCTTTATGAAGCTAAGAAAAATAGATTAAAATCAAAATTAACAAAAACACTTGAACTATTAGAAAAAATTTTATTTTTGTCTTTTTCTTTATATTCAAATTTATTTCTTTGAGTTGTTTTGAAGTAATAAATGTAAATAACGTGGCTAGTTGTGTTAAAGTGTTAATGCTGCCTCAGAATTACCCATCAAAAAGTGAATATAAAAAATGGTTGCAAAATAGTTTGGAAAAGTTTAGTTACTTTTTTTAGTTAACTATTTTAAAAAATATGTTTACAACTAATAATTAAACTACTTTTTATTAGCTGCAAAATAGAGTTTAGCTACAAACATTTATTTAGTTGCCCATCACTGGTGTTAGTCTTATTAACTGAACTCTTTTTATTAATTTATAAACATATCAACGTTTTATAGCTTGAAATATTTTTCTTTAATGGCCAGGTGAAATGATCGTAATAAAATTGTCATATTGGCACTATCGATTCTTTGGTAAATAATTTATAAAATCGTTTATTTGTTTTGGATAAATTTGGCAAAGTTAAATATAGTCTATCATATTTTAACGACAAATTATAAATTGTAGGATCCACCAAGTGTCATCATTCAATAGCAACATAGCTGTGAATATATGGTGGGATCACTTGAAAAACCAACTTATAAACCTAAATGAATGTGTCATGAAGATAAATCCTTATATCTCACTCAAAGAAGCAATATTTCATGGAATTCAATCATCAAAAATTGATGACTTCAAGTTTGTGGATTATTCGTTATCTATGCAAATATTCTGAACCTTATCGTAATTAACGCATTACAACTATCAAATCATCTCAATTTTACTGTTTCTCTCAAATATTACTTTATCCAATCAGTTCTTCATTTGCCTTCGTTATTATTTCACCTTTTTCATAGACACCAAATCATCAAGAAGAAAATGTCATACAACACATGATGTTACTTTTTTTTTATAATTTTTCTGAAAATCAAACTCTGAACGATGAAAAAATTGGTACAACAGGCCAGAAATTAACTAAATATTAAAAGGACTGAAATGGTTGAAAAGGAAAATAACGCTAAAACATAATAAAAATAATATAAATTAAAGGAAATGAATCTAAAAATTTTAAGATCTGAGAAAATGTAAAATGGCATTGGAAAAACAAAAATGAAATAAATAAATATGGGCGGTGCGATGGTGTAGTGGTAAAGTGACCGATTTCGATTGCGAAGAGATCCTCGTCTATCACATGCAATGTGTATGATGCGTGTTTCACGTGCATTTACATGCACTGTGTGTTTGTGTTGATGCCCCTAAGAATTTGTTACATTAAATCATCTCGAAAAATGGACATACTGTAAATTAACTGTAATTTTTTTTATAGAAAATTTTAATTAATTTTTTGATTTATAATTTATTTACACATATTATGACAAAGTTTTATATTAAATTACAGTTTTTATTTGTAATTTAGTTTTATTCATTCTAATGTACATTTAAATTTAGTTAGGTCTCTCAATGATAGAATCAAAACGTGGAAGCTGAAAAGCAATATTCATTCAATGACTTCCCTTTAAATAGATGCTGTTTCTCCAGTGACTGTTTGTAATTTATATCGGTTTTACTTTTCACGTAGTAGATGCGGAACTAGGTTTCTTTTTTGGATAGATCTTGTGGCTCCAGTATAGATAGTAATCATACAGTTCTGCCTAGAAACGTTCACTATGGCACTGGGGACATTAGATTCCTCAGCCAATTTTGCCTTATGGCTTTTCTTCGTTTTTCTGAATTCTTGTTAGTAGACTGTAACGCGGAATTACCCTCTTTCATTTATATTTTTTTGTCTGTCAATAGCCATTGTTTCCTGCACTTTTTCTGCAAAATCGTCATATATGTCCCTTTTTTCGCGTCGATCCAACGCGTCTGTTAAAATCTCAAAGTTGTCATTATTCTTGTCATGAATTGATTATAATACCTCTAACGCCGAGCTTTTTAGGGCTATCACCAGTGCCGTGCTCGTTCTCACGTCTATTTATTTTTTGGTATTGTAGTAACTTGCGCGATCGCGATCGTCAAGTTATTCGATCTTCCGCAGATTAACTGATTTTTGATAGATATACACAACTGCTTCAAACACAGACTTGTTTAAACGTTTATTTGAATGCCAACATTAATAGAATCGACGAATCATTCACCAATTCAAGAAATACGATCGCCAATAATTTTCAGTGCAACTCCGTAATCCAGCAACTCCAACCTCTTTCCACAACTCGTGTCGTGCTTATATACAGCAGTTTTACAATCGATATCTTCTACAATTGGCGTTACAAAGATATTTGATTACAACAATTAATTAGTAATGGAAACATATAATTATAGAATCAAGTTGTAGATTTTTGTCTGGCGACATTCGAACAACGCGTCACGTCTGCCTACGAATATCTATCCGAGCCTTTATCTAGGCGGATTCTTTTCCTGGCCAGGAGCCGCAACTCTATAAGAGACCCTCCCAGAAAACAAATTTGTTATGTAATAATTTTTATTTCTTTCTATACTTCTTTCTATATTTCTTTCTATACTTCTTGAAAAGTAAGCTTTCATTCCAACTATACTTCCTAAATACAGAACAACACGTAGCAAGCGTCGCATATATGTTATAGTTAACAACAAAACATACATACATAAAAATGTTCATCTAAATATATACATCTACATATATACAGGCGCCAAACTTCAAAAGCACAATTTTTATCTCATATTTGTAGTCGTTCTGTCACAATTTCACAAAGAAATAATAATCATATAGTCCATTCTGTACAGCATTTTGACTACTCCAGCGGATTTAACAGCACACTGTATTTTTTTTATAACAATTTATAACAAATTGGCCTGTAATTGCAGTCTGATAAGATTGAATACTACTTTTGTAGCGTATCACGTTATAATTCGATAGTTACGGGACTTCCTGTAAAACAATTCAATGAATGAACTAAAAGAAGCAAACGCGTTTTTTAAATGTACAAAGCCATCAAAATAATGTTAAATGTGTAATTTGCACGACAGTGATTTTATATCCAAGCCAATGGGCTATTTCTTATGTATTTCAACGCGCTGAATTCAAAAATGAAAAAAAATTATTCATAGACTTATCAAAGTTAAGCTTGAAAGTTGTATTATTGCACAATGGAAACCAGTTTTTTTCTATTCCTATTGGTCATGCAGTTCACATGAAAGAAACTTATGTAAACATGAAGGCTCTCCTCAATTCAATAAACTACAATGAACGCAAATGGGAAATTGTGGTGATCTAAAAGTCATTGCTATACTTTTAGGAATGCAATTAGGTTATACTAAATATTGCTGCTTTTTGTGTATGTGGGACAGTAGAGACAGAAATTCGGTGGAATGAGGCTATGCTTGCGGTTACTGTTGGTTTAGGTGTAGAGATGCTCCAGAACTCTCATACAAAAGAAAAGCAAAAAGATCAAAGTCTCATGGTAATACTCCAAAATCATTTTCAATACAGCTTGATGATCATTATTATTTCTTTTAAAACTATTATAATTCTACTTTATATAATTATAACTATTATAATATGATAATATTATAATATCTGTGATAAAACCAAATATGCTTTAAATTTTATTACTATATATAAATTATATATAATATTTTTCTGAATTTTGATATATTTGACAAATCGTGTCTTTTTTGTTAGAGTAAGTATTTGTTTAGTTGTATGATGAAGTGTTTGTAACATCATTTTCAAAGCTGCAAAATAGTTAATTAGAATACGATTTATTACAATATAACTTTGCTTGAATTGAATACCGTGCCTCTGTTGTACACTTGGGAGGTAGTGCTTTATAATATTGGTACCACTATGTATGTTGCTTTATTTAAATATTTGTACAAAACCATAAAGACTAAAAAAGACTAAAAAATCAATTTTCAATACATTTTAATATTTGGTGGCGCGGTGGCTCAATGGTTAAAGGCGCCTGGTTTTGCTACTGCAGTGACTGGGTTCGAATCTAAAAAGATCTTCGCCTATCATATGCAATGTGTAGTATGCATGGTTTTCACGCGTATTCATGTACGCTGTGTGTGTGTTTGTCGATGGTACCTCTGAAGCAAGCGCAAAAATGAGAATAACTTTTTAACATTTTGTGTCAATAGTTATAATATATCAACATTATTTATTTTTTATTGTGCTGCTTTGATAAATGAGAAGGGATTTTCTAATAAACCATTTCTTTGTTACTTGCAATTGATTTTGAGCTCACAGAACTTCAGCTATTAGTTTACAGGTAATGGCTTTGGAAATGCCTTTGGTCTTACGCCAAATAAAATTATCAATAAATTTATACTATAAAACTCTTTACAACCATGATAATTCAGCATTCCAATATATCCTCCCATCAAAATAAAAAAACATATACAACAAAAAACCTAAAGCAATCAAACCGTTTAGTCTCCGAATTACAAAATCGTACTAATTTATTTTATAATAATATATTAAAAATAACTATAGATATTATTCCCTCTTAGGGGTTAAACAAACCCATAATAAACACCTACTTCAGTCAATTCCGAAATCTGCTTCTGTAAAGGATGATAACATATTATGTTGTGTATGTGATGCGGTGGTTCAAATCGAGCCTTCGGACTTATATGATGAATTGGTGAAATATGCTAGCAAAAGTAAAAACATGAAGTTTTATTGTGATAATTGAGTGAAACATGCTGATGGTTTCAAAGGTCTTTTGCAGATGCTTAACGAAAAATTTGAATCCATTGATTCTCGTCTTAAAACGTTTGATTCCATTGATATTGGGATGAAAAATCTGCAGTTGAGGCTTGAGTCAAGCGGTGAGAACCTAAAACAGTTAGAAAAACTAGACGAGAAACTTAACCAGTCTATTAATTCCTTGAAAAACGATATCACCAAGTCTTGGTCAGACGTGGTAAAGAGTAATTCTAAAATTGTCGATAACGAGGCTGCTTATTTGAGAAATATGATCAGTACTTCATTTTCCGATGTGGTAAAAAAGGACCTCGACGTAGTTAGTAAAGAGGTCATCTCTGTTCGCAGAACAATTGAAGTGGCAAATGAAGTTAAGGCCCGTGAGAACAACATAATTCTCTTTAATTTCAGCGAAGACTTGGATGTTGCTAAAGATAGGGGCAATGTTCTTGGCTTTTTAAGGTCCCCAACAGACGAGTCTCTGAAAGATGAGGACATATTGAAAATATTCAGACAAGGTAAAAAGCCAAGCGTATCGTCTCCCCCGCGTCCAGTGATTGTTAAGTTTATCAACCTTTTTGCAAAAGTCCTGGTTATGAAAAGATTATTCAGATTAGCGCTG
>NW_008705330.1:1400590-1405004 GCF_000326865.2 Helobdella robusta | reverse complement strand
TTTTATATCGGGTCAGAGGTGTGGTCGGGCAATGGAGAATAGTGAGATATCCAAGGCCTGCTACCAAACCGGATTAAATTTGGGATTGCTTAATATTAGATCCATTCGGTCAAAATATGATATAATTCATGATTTGTTATCAAATGATTTAGATATATGTGTACTGACCGAAACATGGCATGGATCATCTGATGATATTTCTGTGAAATTGGCTATGCCTTATGGCTTCTCATTTATGGATTATTTGCGCCCACACGACCCTAATCATGGAGGAATAATTGTATATTTTAAGAATGTTTTCAAGGTTAAAAAAATAGAATTACCAGTGGTAAATTCCTTTGAATCACTTGCTATTAAATTTCGGTGCGGTAAAAAAACGATTCTGTTATTGGCAGTTTATCGACCGGGTTCTGTACCAATTACTCCTGCATTTTTTGATGAGCTTACATCACTCTTGGAGCAGATTTCGTTATTGGCGGACTATGTCATTCTTACGGGGGATTTGAATGTTCATTTGGAAAAGGTTGGAGATACTCATTCAATCCGGTTGGTAGATGTTTTTCATGCATTTAACCTTGAAAATAGAGTTAAGGAAACTACCCATGTACATGGTGGTATCTTGGATCTAGTGGTATCCTCAATGGAATTGCCTGTGTCTTCATGTACCGTAGGTCCATATGGTATTTATTCCGATTATGGTCTGGTCCAAGTATGTTTTTCGATTCCGCTAAATTATTTTGTTAGAAAAAAAAGACTGGTTCGTTCATGGAATCGTGTGGATTTTGATAAATTTGCCGCGTTAATAATAAACTCGCCTATTAATGGACCTTTTAAATCAGATGATCCTGAATACTTATTTGATCTTTACAAAAAAGAAGTTAAAAATATTATAGATATTGTTGCACCGAAACACTATGTGATGACTCGAAACAATGCTGCTTCGCCTTGGTTCGATGAAGAGTGTAGGCAGACTAAGCTACGCTGCAGAAGACTTGAAAGAGCTTATCGACTTAATCCTGGGGATGTTAGCAAGAAAAGGTTCGTTAATGCTATGTTGAAGAAACAGTCATTGCTCTCAGAAAAAAGGAAAGCCTACTGGAGAAATATGATTGAAATAAATGGCTCCAATCCAAAGAAACTCTGGATGACAATTAACAGAGTTTTATGCAAGATGAATTCTGTTGATTCGCTTAATATGTCAGATGAGTTAAATTCTGATGATTTTGCTCAATTTTTTAAAGATAAGGTTGACAACATACTAGAGACGATGCCTTGTATCAAAGAGCCTATTGTTTTAAACAATCGGATGAGTGAATGTGCTGAACTTTCATTATTTCAGTGCTGTTCCAGTGATGAGATTCGTCAAGTTATTTTGAATTCACCTACAAAGTCGTGCCCACTGGATGATTTGCCAACTAAAATACTTGAAAAATACGTTCATCTGTTTCTACCGTTTTTGACTGTTTTTGTAAATGCATGTTTAACTTATGGGCATTTCCCGATGGCTTTTAAATATTCAATTGTTGTTCCGATGTTAAAAAAGCAGACATTAGACAAGAATAGTTTATCAAGTTATAGACCGGTGTCAAATCTAACATTTTTGTCAAAAGTTATTGAACGAATTGTCCACAAACAGCTAATTTGTCATTTAAATCATAATAATCTGCTACCAAAATGTCAGTCAGGATTTAAAAAATTTCATTCAACTGAGACTGCACTGATAGATGTTTCATCTGAGTTGTTTGCTGCTATTGATGATCAAAATATCTCAATCTTGGCATTACTTGATATTAGTGCAGCCTTTGATTGTGTTAATTACGAGATTTTACTTGGAAAGCTACGTCAATGTTTTGGAATCTCAGGTGTTGTTCTTATTTGGTTCGAATCATATCTCTCTGCGTGAAAACAACAGGTATTACGCAGAGATGTTTTATCATCTGTTCAGGAAGTAAAGCATGGTGTACCGCAAGGCTCAGTACTTGGACCGCTGCTGTTTTTGCTATACACTGCTGACGTTTTCGACATCATTGATTCATTCAGGTTCAAGCATCATGGGTTTGCAGATGACATACAAATCATTGTCAGTGGTCCAGCTACTTCATTTCAAGCTCTTGTTGAAAAATTTGGTCGGTGCATGGAGGCGATTGATTCTTGGATGATCAAGCACAAACTCAAATTGAATCAATGCAAAACTCAGTTATTGCCAATTGGTACGTGGCAGCAAATAAACAAATTAAATTTCACTTCGATTGAGATTAACAACAGTAAAATTGAACTATGTCAAGTTGCTCGTAATCTTGGTGTTGTATTCGATAGTAATATGACAATGGAGTGCCACATAAAGTCGCTAACTGGTGAATGTCATCGACAACTTCGCATAATGAGGGCTATAAAAAATTCACTTAATGAGATTACCCTAAAGAGTTTGGCTCACGCGTTTATTCACTCGAGGCTGGACTATTGCAACAGCCTTTTTTACGGTGTCTCCATGTTGGAAATCTCCAAACTACAGTCAATTCAAAATCGCATGGCCAAGCTAGTTGTCGGAGGTTTTAGATCTGATCATGTGACGCCGATTTTACGGGATCTGCACTGGCTTCCGATTGAAAAGAGAATTATCTACAAGATTGCTGTTTTGATGTTCAAAGTTTTAAATGGGCGTGCTCCTCCGTACTTGGTCGGTAGATTGACTAAACGTGATTCAACGTCTGGTTATCCAGGATTGAGATCCAATAATAGGAATTTGCTGGACGTTCCTCAAACCCGTTTGGTGACTGGTAAAAGAAATTTTGCTGTTGTTGGACCGATGGTGTGGAATAATTTGCCAACCTCACTCCTTCTACCTGGAATATCATTTCCTCTATTTTGTAAACAATTAAAGTTGCTGCTTTTTAAGCAGCATTTCGGTTCTTGTAATTAAATGTGATTATGAAAATGAAATTTTTTGTTTTTGTTTTTTTTTTATTTTTCATGTTCTTTATTAGACGGTACGGTACTATCATTATGTTGTTTTAATTCTTGTGTCGGTTAATAATTCGTTGTGAGGCTTGTTGATTATTGCGTTGAATTTTTGTACATAACTAGTAACTTGTGTGGATAAATCCTAAAAATCGTCATTTGAACTAGTATTACTTCTTTTTGGTCATCTATTTATTTATTGATTTTTTGTTAATATATGTATATTCTGACATTTAACTGAGTGACAATCAACTTTCTTTCTTTTGTCTTATTTATTTTTTCTTGCACTTATTGTAGGCGCTTTTGAGATTTTATTAAAAAGCGATTTATAAATTTTCATTTAATAATATATATATATATATATATATATATATATATATGAATGAATGAGAAGTTCATTAATTATTAATGAACTTCTCATTCAATATAAAACTCATACAATTATATATATTAATTGATCCAAAATAAATAAATGAATCTACAACTGCTGCAGCTATTATAGACAATCAACAATTACAATAACAACAGAGATCAAAATTTAAATTTAATGGTAATTTACAGAAGTCCTAATTCAAGTGATGATAATAATGACAATCTCATTAGTGTCTTGAATGAGTTTGGTAATTTGTCTGGTAGACATCTTGTTTTGGGTGATTTTAATTTTCCAGATATAGATTGGAAGCTGAGAGTTTGTGCAGGTTCTGACTACAAGATTGAAAATAGATTTTTGCAGTTTATTGATGATAGGTTTTGGCTGCAGCATGTCAACGAACCAACAAGATATAGAACTAACAGTTGTCCTCATGTTTTGGATTTAATTATCACGTCTGAAGATTGCGTATCAGATTTGCAGTATTCATCTCCTCTGGGCAGAAGTGACCACTTATTGATTTCATTTAAAATTTTTGATTGTTCAATTTTGCACAGTAAACCTAGGAAGAAGTTGTGTTTTAATCTTGGACAGTACGATGCAATTAACAAATATCTTTCTAGCATGTTATCTGTTGATACAACTGTGGATGTAGACCAAAAGAGCAACGTAGAAAATTTATGGCAAAAATTTTGTTTTTTGATTAGTGAGGCTACTTCAAAATATGTTCCTATGAAAATATGTGGTAGCTGTGTTGTTAAGCATGTCAACTTTAAACTGAGGCGACTTATCAAGCTTAAGCACTACTATTGGAAAAGAATCTATAAATATGGAGACGTTGACTTATTGCAAAGTTTCAGGTCTACGAGAGATAAAGTTCGAGCAGAATGTAAACAGCTGGACAGAGATAACCAGAATTTTATTGCCAGAAACTATCATAACAACCCAAAACTGTTCTGGAAACAGGTGAAGAAGAAAATAACAACAGTGGGCAGGGTTGAAACACTCAGAGTACAGAACACAGATCTCACGGGTGATGATGAAAAAGCCCAAGCTTTGGCAAAGTTCTTTTCATCGGTTTATAAA
>NW_008705330.1:1380469-1400540 GCF_000326865.2 Helobdella robusta | reverse complement strand
TAAATGATGGAATCAATTATTAAGGACCATGTTTTGAATTATTTTCTGACGAATAATTTATTTCACCGAAATCAATATGGGTTTTTGCCCGGACGATCGACGACTCTTCAGTTGCTGACATTTTTGGATAAAGTTACAATGGGTGTTGATTGTGATGAGGAGGTACACGTCATATATACTGATCTCGAGAAGGCTTTTGATAGGATATCTCACAATTGTTTGTTACTGAAACTAAAGAAATATGGATTCGATAACAAAATTCTTGTTTGGATAAGTGAATATCTTAAGAAGAGAAACTTCAGGGTGCGAGTGGGTGATGCATTGTCTTCAAAGTTTGATGCTACTAGTGGAGTTCCCCAAGGTAGTATCCTGGGACCTCTACTGTTTACAATTTATATTAATGATCTCCCTTCAGCATGTGAGAATATATATCTTTTTGCGGATGATGCAAAGATGTTTAAAATTATCAAATGTCCAGATGACTTGAAGTCCATGCAACTAAATGTGACCAATATGCAAAATTGGCTAAATGTCTGGCGTATGATTCCAAATGTAGATAAATGTTGCGTATTGAAGTTCGGAAATAAATATAATAATATTTATGAAATGTGGGATTCTGCCCAGGTCAAACAAGTGATCCAAGTAGTCAAAGTAATAAAAGACTTAGGTGTGTTTGTTGATGATAAACTCACTTTTAGAGATCATATATATAGTAAAGTTAAGTTAGCCAACACAATGTTGGACATCATAAACAGGCATTTTAGACTTATTGATGAAGAAGCTTACCTATGTTTCTACAAAGGCTTGGTCATACCACATCTAGAGTATGCGGTACAGGTTTGGTGCCCACATCACATAAACCTAATACAAATGATTGAAAAAGTTCAAAGAAGAGCTACTAGATCTATCCGTTCTTGTTATGGTTTAGAGTATATTGATAGATTAAAAAAATTGAACTTGCATTCTTTGAAATATCGAAGAACTAGAGCGGATCTGATTTTTTTATATAAAATGTTGGTGGCCAATCCAGATACTGATCATTCGTTCATGTTGCTCAATAATGATGGGAGAACTAGAGGGCATCATATGAAGTTGTCAACAGGTTTATCTCACAAGGATGTTAGAAAATATTTTTTTTGTAACAGAGTAGTCGCGGACTGGAATAAACTCCCGCAATCTGTTGTCGACTCTCCAAATACAAGTGTTTTTAAATCTCGTTTGGATTTGTTTTGGGGTGATGCTAAATTTCAATATAGGTGATACTTTTAAACTGACGGTTCAATTGGATGTGTGTGTTGATAAGTATGAATGGTTTGAGATTTTTAATCTATTAGTATGATTGAATAAAAATTTTTCATGGATGGACGTGAGTGGATTAATGAGAGAATTACTTATGCAACATTTATAATACTCATTATTATGAGGTTAATGTAATAATTATTATATGGTAAAAATATGAGCATAAATATAGGTAAAAATATGTACTTGTTTTATTTTTTATCCGTAATGACTGGGAATATGTATGATTGACTTGGATTGATTAATTCATTACCCATTTTATGGTTGAATGCATGTGCGTATTTCATTTATACATTTTTTGGTTAATTATATTTTATATTGACTTCATAACTTTCTTATTATTATTATTGTTTTTCATATGATTGTTTGGTTTTTTTTTATTGATTGGTAAATAGTTAATGAAATTTCTAGGTTCTAATATAATTATCTGATATAATAATTAATGATTCATGAGTAGGTGGGTATATGAGTTGGTATATGGGTAGGGGAGGTTAAGGAAATTAGATGGATGCATGAATGTTTGTTTATTTTTTCTATCGCTTGGGAAATGTGTAGTTAATTTTATGCTATTCAGGTGTAGGATGGGATTAATGGGGTTAGATGGATAAAGTATTTTATTATATCTTGGTTTATAAGTTTGCATTTATGGTGACACTCAAGACACTGTTAGTGTTAATTTATTGTTTTTGGAAATTATTTTCAATCTGCCATGGTATAATGCATTATCTTCGTGGTTATACTTGCGAAGCAATTGTACGAATGTATCGTGGTATGCATGTATAATACTATGTATTTTTTTTTCCTGTAAATTCGGTAATGGGCAATAGCCCGTGCTTTGTTCAAATAAATAAATAAATAACATCTGCCAAATAATACATTTATTTTCACAGCAGAACTACAAGCAATAAATTTAGCTTTAGACAATCAATCAATCAATCATTTTTTAGCGTCCAGAGACCCAGTTCTCCCGAGGTAAGACGTTGTTTTTTTTGCCTTCAATTTTCTGCGCCAAATTAGGCGATCTGTTGTATCCATTTCATTTAAATTCAGAGCTTTCATGTCTTGCTCGATTGTTTGCGACCAGGACTTTTTTGGACGACTTTTGGGACGTGTGCCAGGTACTTCAACATCTGCAAGAGAAGTTATGGCACTGTTTCCACTTCGTTTGACATGACCAAATCACCTCAGACGGTGTTGCCGGCATTCGTCCATTATACCATCTAAAACAGAACGACGCAGGATTTCGGTAGATTTGACGTTGTCCTTCAGACTAATTCGTTGCTTCCATCGAAGCATTTTTATATCGGTTTGGTGAAGTTGTTGTTCCAGTTTGGTTGTCATTCGGTTGATTTAATGTGGTCCTTCAGACTAATTCGTTGCATCCATCGGAGCATTTTCATATCGGTTCGGTGAAGTTGTTGTTCCAGATTGGTTGTCATTGGCCGTATTTCTGCACCATATAACCACACCGGACTTATCACAGATTTATAAAAGTCTTGATCGTAGTGGTAGTGGGATGTCACGCCGCATCAATATAGAGGCAAGGAGATGCCATTTATTCCAGGCTGCACGTATGCTTGTTCGAACGGCAGTTTCAGCTGTTCCAGTACAATCCAGAGCATCCACTAGATATTGAAACAATGTGACTTTTTCTACCTTAATGGCTTCAAAAACATTGCTATTTCAAATTTGTTGTTGCGGATTGATGAAAGCAGGAGAAATAAAATTGGACACTTTAGATAAAGTACCATTATTTTTGAACAACGTTTGTGACACCACTGGTTACACTGCTGACACTTGATTGAATTGTTACCTGCACCAGCTTTACAAACTGAACAGGGCCATCGTCTAGTAGCTATGGATTGGATGGGTTCACCAGTGTTCATTGCTTTGGTTTTGCTGATTTTGACTTTGAATCCATGATCGGCCAGTCTGGTGTTCCTATCTTCAAACATCTGTGCAGCATTCTGCTTAGACGTGGCTGTTAAAACAATATCATCAGCATATATAAGATTCCAAATGTCACAGTGCGTATCGGCTTTGTGATTTCTTCCATCACAGTTTTAAATAACAGTGGACAGAGTATCGAGCCCTGGTGAACTCCAACGCCGATGTCAAATGCATCTGTATTTCCAACCGTTGTGCTGACGAGAGTCTTAGTATTCGTATACATTTCCATCATAAGTCGAACAAGATATTCTGGAATGAGTTGTCGACGTAGACTCCACCTGATTGCTTCACGGGGAACTCGATCAAATACTTTTTCAAAGTCTACAAAAATATGTGATAGTTGTTGATGCTTTGCGAGATACTTCTCTTGCAGTTGCCGAAGAATGTGAATTGCATCAATTGTTGATTTCCCCGCTAGGAAACCAAGTTGATACTTTCCGATTGTGATGCACGACAATAATCTTCTCTCAATGATTTTCTCGACAATTTTCAGGGAGTGTTCTAACAGACGTATACCCCGATATGATGAGCAGTTCAATGGATCACCTTTGCCTTTGTATAGCGGGACTGTCATGGTATAGTTCCATTCAGTCGGCATTGAGCATAGCTTTAGACAACTTTAAAAAAAACAACAAAAACTATATTATTATGTCAGATTCCTTATCAGCTGTTATATCTCTCAAACAAATTGAAATAAATAATGAGTTAATAAAAATTATAAAAATTAAAATACACAATTTGACACAAGATAAATACAACATTCAAATAATATGGATTCTAAGTCATATAGGAATAGTAGGCAATGAAGTGGTGGATGTATTGGCATTGAAATAACACCAAAATCTGATTACAAATATAACAATTTTGTATTCTGACTTAAAACCGCATATAACAAAATATGTGATGTCGTTATGGCAAATCAATTGGAATAAATCAAAAACCCAACTTCAAAATATCTACCCCTCAATTGAAAATATAGATAGGACATCAATTAACAACAGATATATATTAAGCAAAATTAATTGGCACATGATCGGACACACTCATAATTATATGTTAAATAAAACAGAAATTTCAACCTGTCAATATTGTAATAGTAAATTAACCATAAAACATATATTTAAATGCGATAAAACTAAAATAAAAAGAATGTTGTTTTCTCTTACAGATGATCTAATTGATAATTGAAAATCAAGAGGAAATATTTCTTCTTTAATAGAATATCTGAAAGATATTAACTATTATGATAAAATATAAAATATTAATAAGTGATCCAATTAAGAACAGTTTAGGTTATAGTAAACATGGCAATTCATAAAAATATATATATATATAAAATATTAAATGAATTCGATCTGGGAGCCATATCACCTGATCGGGATGTTTCGGTTGGGTATCGTTGGCGCATTGGTGCAGGAAGCCAAAATTACAGTTTAAATTGCTTGGCTAAAGATCAACTTTTCAGGTCAAGGTCAACAAGGCACATCATAGCACCATTGTGGTAGCTGAAATTCTGTTAAAGTTAAAAAAAAACAATTGATTTTTTTTTATCCTAAAAGGTTCACGCCACATACACTCTTGTGTGCAACATACGTCTTGTGTGCAACATATAAGGATCATGTATGTACAGTAAGGTGGTCACAAAAAATTTTTTTTCAAAATTTTATCGGGGGAACCCCCTAAATTGTGCCACTTGACTAAAAAATGACATTTGTAAAGTTTTAGCTCAATTGGATAATGCTAACCCGTGCCTCATCGAGGTTGAAATTTCGAAAAATTGGAAAATTTTGAAAAAAACGCAGTTTTTGGTTTGTAAAATAAAAACGGTTCACTCTAGAAACATGATTTAGGTATTATTTTGTTCATTGATTAGTTTCCTTCAAGTGTTACTATGATCACCATTTAGCTACAAGTTATAGTTTCTGACATATTTGCATTGTTACATTGATGTATGCATGTGAGGCTTGGACGTTGAAGAAAAGAGACAAAGACAAACTGGAAGCATTCGAGATGCATTGTTATAGAAAGTTGCTGGGAATCAGTTGGAGACAAAAGATAAGAAACGATGCCATAAAAAAACAACTTGGAAGACAAAAACTGTGTATGAAAGTGTCAAGGAAAGAAAGCTGGGTATCTTTGGGCACATCTGCAGAATGACAGACGACAGACTGATCAAAAAAGTACTGATGAGAAAGAGGGACTGGAAGAAAAAAGTGGGAAGACCTGTGAGGAAGTGGATGGATGATATCACGGAATGGACGGGGGTTGGAACATTTGGCTCAATGAAGATGGCGAGGGAAAGAAAAGGAATTTTGGAGAGATAGAAGAATACCATCGGCCTCAACGGTCTCTTAAGGGATTACAGAGGATCATTGAATGAATGAATGAATGAATGCATTGTTACAGATACACATTGAAAAAACGTTGAATTTCTCCATAACACAAAAACACACAATAACTTATTTACTATTACTAACCCAGGTGCTATATGTTGTTTTTATGTATTAATATTAAGATCTTTTGGTTTTTATACGATTTCTCATTTTTGGTAAGGAGCAGTTGTACATTGGGATGGAAAATCACTTCCAGATATGTTAAATGAAGAAAATGTTGAAAGAGTTGCAGTCTTAATTAGCTGTGGAGAAAAAGAACAGTTAATTGGAGTTCCCCAATTAGAAAATGGTGCTGGCAGTACAATTGCAAAATCTGTTTATTCAGAACTTGGAAAGTGGGGTGCACTATACAAGATTCAAGCAATGTCCTTTGACACAACTGCCGTGAATTCTGGCCGCATTAAAGGTGCTTGCGTTTTATTAGAGCAATTGATGGAGAAAAAATTATTGTATCTTCCATGTCGCCACCACATTTTGGAGGTAGTTTTGAGATCCGTTTTTGATGCTGTGATGGGAAAGACTACAGGCCCTCAATCGGATACTTTCAAAAAATTTAAAACTGAATGGAACAACATTGATAAACAAATTTAAATCAGGAGTTAAAGATAAAAGTGTAGCCAGCAAATTGATTAATCCGGGTCAAATATCAAGTTATCTTCTAGAACAATTAACAGTTCATCATCCAAGGAGCGATTACAAAGAATTGATTAATCTTTGTCTTATATTTTTGAACGCTTTCCGTCAGAAAACATCGTGTTTGCGGCTCATGGTGCTTTTCATCACGCAAGGTGGATGGCAAAAGCGATATATTCGTTGAAAATATACCTTTTCAGAGAACAGTTTCAACTGACAATTTTTGAAAAGCAAGTATTCCATGATATTTGCCTATTTATTATAAATATTTATGTGAAAGTGTGGTTGGATGCCCCGAAACCTGCACTTGCTCCAAACCAAGATTTACAATTGTTAAAATCTTTGGTAAATTACAATAAAGTCAATAAATTTACCTCAGATATATCAGTTTCAAAATTTATCAACCACATATAGTACCTCAATCCAGAGCAGGCTGTTTTTTTTATTATTCGATGATTCATTAAGTAATTGTGTAAAAAAGAGAATGGCAACAAAATTAATATCTCAAGCAAATGAGGATGAAGAACTTGATGACTACTGTGATATGAAACCACTAATAAAAATAAATGAAGTATCAGAAATATTGGACAAAAATGCGGACCATTTTATTTCATCACATTCAAGAAATTTTTTAAAAAGATTTAATATTAATGATCAATTTTTGCATACCAATCCAGAATAATGGAGTAATAACAAAGAATATTTAAAGAGTAAAAAGATTGTGGACGGATTAAAAGTTACAAATGATACAGCAGAAAGGGGTGTTAAATTAATAACAGATTACAACTCATGTATTACAAAAGAGGAAGATCAAAAAAAATATCTTTTGCAAGTAATTGCTGAATGTCGGACAAAATTTCCTGGTTGCACAAAAAGCCTCCTTATCCGAGCCTCTACCTTTTGAACAATGAGTTAAAGTAGAAATTTATTTGATGTATAACAACTATAAACAATATAATATGAATAAAAAATGTGTTTATTTGTTAATAATAGTGATTTAGATAGAACGGTGTTATTTTAAAAACATTTCTTTATAAACAAATTAAGTTATTGTGTGTTTTTGTGTTATGGAGAAATACAACGTTTTTTCAATGTGTATCTGTAACAATGCAAATATGTCAGAAACTATAACTTGTAGCTAAATGGTGATCATAGTAACATTTGAAGGAAACTAATCAATGAACAAAATAAAATCTAAATCATGTTTCTAGAATGAACCGTTTTTATTTTACAAACCAAAAACTGCGTTTTTTTCAAAATTTTCCAATTTTTCGAAATTTCAACCTCGATGAGGCACGGGTTAGCATTATCCAATTGAGCTAAAACTTTACAAATGTCATTTTTTAGTCAAGTGGCACAATTTATGGGTTCCCCCGATAAGATTTCGAAATTTTTTTTTACATATAGCGTTGTAACCACCCTAATGTTACAAATCAGACAAATAAACATGCAACTTCAGCTTTTTAAATAAGCTATTTTAATAATATCGTTTAAAATCGTATTTTATTTAATTAATTTTTAAATTTGTTTGATTTATTTTAAAATTGAGAACTCGAAGTAAATTTTTGTTTATAATTTACATATTCTAATAATTCTTTCATGAAGGACTGAATTGAGGAGGTATCTTAAAAGAAATGTAGATTTAGACAATTTTATGGCGGTTTTCCTTTCGGTAAGAACTATTTTCGTTATAATATTGTTTAATTTTTTATAACTTTTCTTTTGCTTCGAAAGAAAGAAGAAACGCTTGATGGAATACTTCCAAATGATTTTCACCAATTAAAACAAGTTAGATTTTTCTTATTTAAAAAATATGGCATTGGCGTAAAAATTAAAGTTCAATTTATTTTTACGGTTAACAAAGATGTTTCCAAAAAAGTTATCAATAAATAAAATATATAAACGACATTAATATTCTTGATCTATTTCAATATTGTTGAGTATGAATAATTTAATACTTTACTCTAATGTTTGTACGACAAATGCTTAATTTGATAGCTTGTCAGTTTTTTAATGTAATTAATATATAGAAAATTTACCGTGGACCTATCAATCAATCTTCGTTTAGCGTCCAGAGACCCAGTTCCCCCGAGGTAGGACGTTGTTTTCTTTGCCATAAATTGTCTGCGCCAAATTAGGCGATCAGTTGTATCCATTTCATTTAAATTTAGAGCTTTTATGTCTGCGTTTGTTTGCGACCAGGACTTCTTTGGACGGCCTTTGGAACGTGTACCAGGTATTTCAACATGTGCAAGAGAAGTTATGGCACTGTTTCCACTTCGTTTGGCATGACCAAACCACCGCAGACGGTGTTGCCGGCATTCGTCCATTATATCATCTAAAACAGAACGACACAGGATTTCGGTAGATTTGATGTTGTCCTTTAGACTAATTCGTTGCTTCCATCGAAGCATTTTTATATCGAAATATCGATTTGGTGAAGTTGTTGTTCCAGTTTGGTTGTCATTCGGTAGATTTGATGTTGTCATTCAGACTAATTCGTTGCATCCATCGGAGCATTTTCATATAGGTTCGGTGAAGTTGTTGTTCCAGTTTGTTTGTCATTGGCCATGTTTCTGCACCATATGACAACACCGGACGTATCACAGATTTATAAAGTGTTGATCGTAGTGGTAGTGGAATGTCACGCCGCATCAATTTAGAGGCAAGGAGATGCCATTTATTTCAGGCTGCACGTATACGTGCTCGAACGGCAGCTTCAGCTGTTCCAGTACAATCCAGAACATCACCTAGATATTGAAACGATGTGACTTTCTCTACCTTAATGGCTTCAAAAACATTGCTGTTTTGAATTTGTCGAATTTGTGGACCTTCTAATGTAATTGATATATTTTGTTAAAACATAAACAGATGTTTTTGCTGATCGATGCTAATGGAGATGGTGTTATTTCGTTGGAAGAGATTGACAATACATCCATAAAGGTTTATTACGTCTGCATTATTTTTGCTAATATTTTAATTCAATTTGTATTTTTATGATCAAGTATAATAAATTAGACTGATTGTTAGCAGATTTAACAAAAGTTGTTATTTCGTAATATTGCAATTTTATGTTAAAACATAGCCAAAACCAGATGGTAACATCTTGAATTCGTCAAAAATTAATGTTTTTGTTTTTATTTGAATATAATTCTAATCTTACTATTGTAGGATTACGTTGAGCGATATTTTACTAGTCACACGAAGCTGACGGACGACTATACTTATCACATTAATATCAAACATGCTGTTGAATCAAATTCAGACACGTTAATTGTACTTTGTCCTGCTAAACAAGTGATGCTTCAAATGTCTTTTGAAAACTTTATGACTAGTTCAACTTTTTAGTCAAGTTCAAACGGAAGCAACCAATAAGGTATTCGCCGAGAAAAGATGCGTCGAAGTAATTATTACAATTGAATTGATAAACTTTTGCGTTTCTTGTCATTGAGTTTCCCACCTTGAGCATCATTTTTAAATCTAATTCTATCCTTTGTCGGCAACCAATAAAGTCCATCTTTCTAGTAGTGTGAGATAGTGTCAAGTTTTGAAACTTGAACAATTAGTATAGCTGTGAGGTCCAGAACCGAGTTGCAAGAATAACTTCTTGTACAAACAAAGCAATTTACCAGAATTTGTCGACTATAAGATAACGTCTGATTACCCTTATCTTATAAAACTGATGGAATTTTGACAAAGGTGCCTGAGGTGATCTCTCATAAATTTACCTGGTTCAGGTAAGCTCTAAACGCAAACTAGTTTGTCGAGCCAATGTTAGTTTTAATTTGTTTGGTCACATCTCGTTGTTTTTCTAACGATTTTTTTAAAGTTGGTTATGAAATTTTATAAGTGAATTACATTTTATATTTCATATAATGCCATTGGATTCAAGCAATCAGCACGAGTTCACCGGTCGAAACTTAAGAACATTTTTGTTATCAAGTGTTATGTTGGATGTCTCTGTTGTTGAGTATGTTAAATTTCTTGTCACGTAGATCGTTTAATTAATTGATATAATATTGAAAGACATTAAAAGAAGAGAAATAAACTAAGCAACGTTCTCGACTTGTTTATTATCCACCGGATCAACAGAAAAGGAAAAAGTGAAGTTACATACAAAGCAAAGAACATTTGGTCCAAAGAAAATAAATATATATTATAAATTATAATGTTTTAATATAAAACATAAAATTAACACCTTCTCATTTTATTTAAAACATTAGATGACCTTAACCTAAATGTTCTTGAAGACCCATCGCACACATCAGATTCTTTAGTCTTGGTCCTACCATTGGTTTTGTTAGGGCATCAGCAACTTGAAGTTCTGTCGCAACTCGTTCAACTGAAACTTCTTCTTCTGCAACTTTTTCTGTGACAAAGAAATGTCTAATGTGGATGTGCTTTGTTCTTCTTTGAAGTTCTGGATTGTGTGCTAAACGAATTGCTGCTTCATTGTCGACAAAAATTTCTGGCTTTTTCATTAGATCTACAATGTCGTTCAACAATTGTTTGAGCCATATCACTTCATGAGCTGCTTCACTTGCGGCAACGATTTCTGCTTCAGTAGTTGAAATCGCAACTGAGGGTTGACGTTGGCTAAACCAACTGCTTCCTCCAAACATACAGATTACACCTGATGTCGATCTTCCACTAGATTTATCTCCTCCATGATCTGCATCACTGTAGGCTATAAGTGTATAGTTTTGACCAGACTTGTAAACAATACCGACATCAGCCGTGCCTTGCAAATATCTGAAAATTTGCTTTACTTGTGCTACATTGGACTTGCTGGGTTTCTCCAAACTTCTGGATGCTACTCCAACTGCATATGCAATATCTGGTCTTGTTCCCGTTATCAAGTACATCAATGCACCAACTGCTGATCTGTAAGGAAATTTCACTTCCTCATTTTTGTTTTCATTGAACTCCTCAGATTTTGTAATCGGAGTTGTACAGGATTAACACTGACTCATCCCAAACTTTTCAAGAATCATTCTTGTATACGATGACTGACTGACATTAATATTTCCCTTCTCATCTTGATTAATCTCTAATCCAAGGAAATATGTTGCAGGTTTAGATGTTATCTTGAACTCTGACTTTAATTCTTTTTCAAATATTTTTAGTTCTTCTTTATCGGTTCCTGCAACTAGTCCATCAAGTATCTGCATCGCTTTGTTTGAAATGTCTCTTTTTCAAGAATTCAGCAAAGCGTTTGTTCCAACATTTTGGAGCTTGTTTAAGTCCATAGAGACTTTGCTTGAGTTTACAGACTCTTCTTGAATTATCTTTAAAACCTTCAGGTTGCTCCATGTAAGTGTCTTTATCTAGTTTGCTGTATAGAAATGCTGTTGACATATCAAACTGCATGAGTGACATCTTTTCATTTGCAGCAACACTTAATAGTGTTCTTATATTTGAACTTCTGACCACAGGACTATAGGTTTCTTCATAGTCAATTCCCTTTTTCTGAGAAAAACCTTTTACCACTAGCCTGGCTTTAAAACGTTCAACAGAACAATCTGGATTGTGTTTTACCTTGTAGACCCATTTGCATGGTATTGCCTTATGACCTTTTAGAAGACGTACCAAATCCCACGTTTGATTTTCCTTTAATGAATGCATTTCACTGTTCATGGCTTTAAACCATTCATCTTTTTCATCACTTTGAATGGCATCTTTGTAGCTTACTGGTTCAATTACTTCACATAATGCAGACATGACGAAAGGATCATAACGAGATGGCTTTTTGATATTATTCCTGTCGCGTAAAACCATACCTTTGGTCTTTTGATTACAACAGTCAGATTGATCTTCTTCATCAGATGAAACTGAACTACGGTTGTGAACATCTTCATCAGTTGAAATATTTTCTTTAATCAAAGTTTCTTTATTTTCATCTTTGATTTTAACGTCAATCGAAACTGTATCATCTGAACAACTTTCTTCTTGCAAAATCACTGAATTTGGTTTGACAACCTTCTCATCAAAAATAATATCTCTTGATCGAAGCATTTTATTTCCTGGTTGAACAAAAATTCTGTAGCCATCGTCACCTTCATATCCAACGAGGGTACCCTTTACAGCTTTAGTATCCATTTTACGTCGTTTCTGCATAGGAATATGAACATAGGCTTTGCTACCAATGATTCGTAGATGTGTTATCTTAGGTTTCTTGTTAAACCACACTTCATACGGTGATTTTCCTTCTACAGAAGATGGTCCAGTTCGGTTGAGTATGTAAGCAGCAGTATTAATTAATTCAGCCTAAAAGGCCTGAGGCAGTTCTTCGTGAGCCAGTCTCATGGCTCTTGCTGCTTCAACTAGCGTTCGATTATCACGCTCACTGCATCCATTCTGCTGAGGTGTATAAGGCATAGTTAGGCGTTGTCTAACTCCTTCTTTTTGCAAAATTGATCTGACTTCTTTGTTGTCAAACTCACCTCCATTGTCACTTAATACTTCTGAGACTTTATGACCAGCTGATCTTGACTCTGCAAGCATTTGTCTGAGTTTTTCTGGTACATCTGATTTTTGTTTAACAAAGTAAACAAATCTGTAGCCTGTGAAATCATCTTTGAACTAAACAAAGTATCTGTAATTTTGAAATGAGAAGCAGAAAGGACCACATACATCTGTGTGAATTAATTCTCCTGGTCTTGATGCTCTTACTCGAGTTCCAAATTTCAATCGATGTAACTTTCCATAGACACATCGTTCACATAATTCACTGTCTACAGGTATATCGATGTTTAGTTCACATTTCATGACCATTTTAACATGTTTCTTATTCTGATGTCCCATTCGTTCATGGTATAACTGTAATGCATCTTGATCATTGACAAAGTTAACTTCGACTTCAGAATTCAACGGTCTAACAGTTTTTGCAACAAGTTTGAACAAACCTCCATTGTTGTTTCTTATTCCAACAACATTTATCACATTGTCAATAAGTAGATGACAACTTTTTGAGGTTGAAACAAAAGAGCCATTTCTGTTCTTATCTTGAGTATACTGAGAACAAATTTCTTTTTACTTTTGGCACATATAAGACATCTGTAAGTTTAACAGTTTGCCATTTATTATTCACTTTCACTTAAAGATGAATAATTCCTTTCCCAAAAGCTTCTTCAGTATCACTATTTGCAACATATAATTTACTCGGTTGAGAAAATTTTTCAAAACTTTGAAATATGTCTCTTCGGAAAGTTAGATGACACGTTGCACCATTGTCAAAAAAACATTCATCAGTGTACGCTGACTCATCAATTGCAAAAACACTTGATTCCATAACAACTAGTGACTTATTGTCATCGCGTAGATTGTTATTTCTTGGTTTTGCTGGTCTACCATCAGAATGCCATTTTTCACAATTTCTTACAATGTGACCTGGCAATTTGCAATAATGACATATCAGTCGCTTTGGTTTGCTGACAAATTTATCTTGTTTTTGACCATTCATGTTTAGTGATGATGACCTTTTAGTTGTTGCTTTGACAACTAATACTTTATTACATTCTGTTTTGCCTTCCAAAGATCTCTCATAGCTACACAGTTGATCTGTGAGTGTTTTGACTGTTCTTTCAGTCTTGTTCAACAATCTCCAACTTGCAGCAAATGAAAAATATTTTTCTGGCAGAGTTTCAATTATCTGACACATCAGCAACAAGTCACTGTTTTCATCTTTTCTTAACTCAACCTTTAAATCTTTCCAAAGATTCTTGAGTTTTGTAACATGAGTGACAACATCATCGCTTTCATCCATTTTATAACTAAAGAACTTCATGCATAAGTTGTATGCTTTATCTTCATTAACTTCATCATATAATCTGTGAAGTTCTAACCAAACATCTCTGGCATTACTGAATGAACGAACTTTTTCATACTTTGAATCCATGATCGGCGAGTCTGGTGTTCCAATCTTCAAACATTTATGCTGCATTCTGCTCAGACGTGGCTGTTAAAACGATATTATAAGCATATATTAGATTCCAAATGTCACCAGTGCGTATCGGCTTAGTGACTTCTGAACAATTTTCAGGGAGTGTTTTAACAGACGTATACCCCGATATGATGAGCAGTTCATTGGATCACCTTTGCCTTTGTGTAGCGGAACTGTCATGCTATAGTTCCATTCAGTCGGCATTGAGCAATTCACGGCAAAGTTGTAGTAACGTTTGGATACATGCAGTACCAGATGCTTTGATAATGTCATTTTTAAGTCTAGAGGGTCCTGCTGCCTTTCCATCTTTCATAGCTTTCAGAGTTTCTGTAAGCTCCTCTACAGTGATGTCTGGAATCGGACCTTCGATGGGTGGAGCGTCAAAGTTGACATGATTGGATTTGTTTCATTTAACAGATCGTTGAAATATTCTCTCCACTGATCTCATCTTGTTCAAGAACCATCTCATTTTTGTCGTTTTTGATAATTGAGGCACCAACTATGTCTTTTTTCGGACGCTTTGCTTGTTTTGCTATACGATACAGAGATTTCATTTCTTGCATAGTTGTTCTTCTCACGGAAAATTTTATGGTCATCAAAAGACTTTGATTTTTGCCATTGCTTGTATGCAGCTTTCTTTTCAGCTATTGCATCTTGTGCACTGTCATCCCACCACCAAGTGTCCCGTTCATGCTGACGTTTTGTACCAGTTTTCCCACAAACCATGGTTGCAGCGTTTATCAAAACGGTTTTGTATGTACTCCAATCTGTACTGGCTTGCGATTGGTGGTATAACTGTGTAGCGACAATCTGTTGAAATTTTTCTAGATGAATATTGCTTTTCAGTTTCCACGTTTTGATTCTCCGAGGCATTTGTTTAGACTTATGTTTTGACAGTTCGACAACCAGGTCTGCCACAAGAAGTCTATGTTGGGCGACACATGATTCGCCAGGTATAACTTTGACATTTTTGAATAGCCTATGTGTTGTTGCTTAACAGCGAAAAAATCAATTGGCATGGCTGATGGTCCACTTTTGTATGTTATGAGATGTTCCAACCTCTTTCTAAAAAACCCGTGACTTTCAGCAAACTCAAGGATGCGGTTGCAATCTTCATTCCGTTCTCTATAGCCAAAACCGCCATGTACGTTGTAAAAACCATCTGTTTTCTCTCTAACGTGGCCATTGAGATCGCCTCCGATCAGGATTGTTTCAAATTTTGGTGTTGTTGAGATGGTGTCAGAGAACGCAGCCCAGTACTTTTTGGGCTAGCGATTCTCTGACAAAAATTCCAACATCATTTTTGGCCGTCTTTTGACCATTCCAAAATAGTTTATACTTTTTTCTTTGTCTGAGTTGACATGACAAACACCATTCGATTTCCATCGGGTCTCCTGAAGGCAGCAGATGTCAATCCTTCTACGCTCAAGCATTTTTGCGATTTCCATGCTGCGGCCAGTCAGTGATCCAGCATTGATCGTTCCATACTTCTCAGGGATTCTTGGCACCCCTTGACCACTTATGGCCTGCTGGAGACTAGGGGCCGTTGTTTTTCTTTGTGATGGCATAGGATTAATTTGGGGAAAAGTTTTTACATCCGGACACCCATCCTGACGACAACCACCAGTTATAAGCGGTGGGTCTAGCCTTTTGCTCAAAGCACGCAAGGCAGCTTGGATGCAGTTTTATGTCATGCCCAGGACCAATATACTAACATGACATAGAAACATAAAAAATACATTAATACAAGCTTTTATAAATATTAATACCTGCCGTGTACAAGCGTGTTCAACTAAATAAATTAATACATACCAGCCAGAACATCTTCACTAACCATGCAAACCTTCACACACACAAACATTACGCGCAAAATCGTGCGTAATGTGTTTGTGAAGGTTTGCATGGTTTTAAAAAAAATAATAATAAAATTTTTTTATTTCTATTTTTATATTATGATGTTTTGCATTTTGTATCAGGTTGATTTGTTAGTGTGATTGTAAATAGTTTTTTTTTCTTTATTTATGCAAATGCAGCTCTGACATACACCGAACCGCTTACATATTTTTATATTTAAACTGTCGTACCACATAGGTTGTACTATCCATCCACACCACAGGACGTAATTTTACATTGTGCATTCACGCGCAAACACCGCATCCTATACGCATGTCATATAATAGTCTTTGAGTTTCTGATAGAACAGCATTCGCACCAGGTCATCGCGTAGCTGCTCGAGACATGGCACTTCTACCGACTAAGCTAACTCACTGATCGATATAAAAAAAAGTAGTATTTTAGCCATTTTTTGTGAAGATTTCATTCATGTCGTGCACTTTTTATAAAAAATTTTCTGTCTACATTGAACAGGATTGGACACAAGTTGAATCTCATTTCATGGAATATGAAAAAATAAGGTCATCTAAAAAATTAAGAACTTCCTCTGATGTAATAAATAATGAACTTTGATAATTATTCCTATTTTTTAGTATTTGCTTTTATAAAACTTTACATCATCTTTGGTCTAAATTTTAATGTGATGTCATACTTATTTTTTGTTTGTTATTGTTTGTTACGTATGTTATATTCTCAATGTGGCATGTTTGTATTTATTGTAAAGATTTAAACTGATTTCTAAGGCTACTTGTTATTTTTTTAATTTAATGAATGTAAAGTTGTAAAGTAGTTTAAATCATAGTCTACAATTATTGATAATTTTATTTAGTTATTTTTTCAGTGTTAACATATCGTATGATATTTTAAATTTGTTTGGTACATTTTCTTTATAATCTTTCCAGAGTTTTGCTCTTTAACAATCTATCGTTTAATAATTAAGTTTATTTAATAATTTTATTTTTAACTTGTGAATGAACTAATTATGAATTTAATCATCAGCTCTGTATATTATTTTATTACGCTACGTATCTATGATGGTTCTATTGCATTATGTATCTGTGAGATTATATTCCTAACGAGTTCTAAATTCACGTTTTTATGATTCATTATTTTTTATGAATTTTTATGACATCCCCCCATTTTTTTGCCTCTCTATTCGTTTCTCCATTGAACAACCAATAATATTGACAAATGGGGAGTTATCAACTGTACCTGAATTAAATTTTATAATGCCATGAAATGAACTTTGTTGGCAAAAAAAATTATTCTCTCTTAGATATTTTTCAGAGGTTATTATAACAAACACGTGTATAAATACATGTGAATCAATGCGTCACTCAATTTTACTCATTACATCATCGTGCCGCCCAGATTACTGAAAGTTCCAAAATACTCATGCCAGTATACACAGCAGTGTCATATATCAGTTTTGGTTGAAGTTGTAGAATATAAATATTGTTTTGTTTCTTCATTTTTCGGTAATTGGTAAAACTCTCTGTGACAAAATTAACCATTTCATAAAAATCGCACCTGATTTTGAGTAGAAATTAATTTTACAAAACTGACATGATAATTCATTTTTTGCTTTATAAACCGCAAAAGCTTTCAAGATGAAAAGTTCCAGAAATGTTAAATCTTTGCCCTTAGGATATCGTTTAAATCATATATATATATATATATATATATATATATATATATATATATTGGGACTAGATTATACACTTTTCGACAATGCCCTATCAACGGACGACGTCGCCGATTGTCTATGTATTGAAATTAAATTTCACAAATCCAACGTCATCGTATTTGCTATCTATAGACCACCAAACTCTGACCCCTCCAATTTAATTCAAAAACTTGACCTCGCTTTATCTAGTCTTAAAACCAATTCTAAAGTTTACCTTGTCGGCGATTTCAACTTAGATCTCTCAAAGGCCTGCTCTGATAAACTCGTTGCTTCCTTTTCCGATTTACTGGCTTCCTTCAACTTTGTTCCTCTTATATCTCAGCCTACCAGAGTGACTCATTCTTCCTCTTCTATAATAGACAATATCTTCACAAGCAATCTATCTCATCACATTTCTGGTATTCTTTTACATGACTTTTCCGACCATTTTCCTATTTTCGCTTTATGTCCAAATCATTGTTTCCCCATTCCAACAGCTCCAATTAAACTTCGTAGAAATCTCTGTCCTGATTCTCTTAGGAAAATCAACCTCCAACTTTCTGTCCAAGACTGGTCATCTGTCACTACTCAAGATAATATTAATACATGCTGCTCTACGTTTTATGCCATTCTTTTCTATATTCTGGACTCCGTTTCCCCTCTGCTTCCAGTCAATTATATTTATAAAAAAACGTGGGTCAACAAACACATCATCCATTTATCCAAAATTAAACATAAACTCTACATCAAAAGCCTTAAAATTCCGTCGCAGTGCAACATTTCTGCTTATAAAAGGTATCGTAATTTCTTCACCCGGATTAAAAGAAAGACTGAGCGTGAATTCTACATTCACCGCTTCGATAAAATTCATGATTCTAAATCACAGTGGAACTTGATCAAAGAAGCTTTAAATACTAGATATTTTTCTCCACAAATATCAAAACTCATCATCAACAATAATAAGGTACAAAACAAACTTGAAATATGTAAACACTTTAACGAACACTTCATAAACATCAGCAACGAACTTCTCTCTAACCTACCTTCAGTTGATACAGATCCTTTGTCCCACATGTCACCGCCTAATTCTCACTCTATTTGCTTCCATCCGATTACTCGCTCCGAGCTGCTAACATTAGCTGGCAAGTTGAAAAACAAGAAATCTTATTCAGATGATGGATTAAATATGTTTCTTGTAAAAAACATAATATCCAATATAACAGTACCCCTTCTACATATTTTCAACTTATCTCTTAGCTCAGGAATTTTTCCGGACTGCTTTAAAACCTCGAAAGTTATTCCCATATTTAAAAAAGGAGATAATGCCGACATTAATAACTACAGGCCGATTTCTCTACTGTCTCCGTTGTCAAAATTACTAGAAAAAGCAGTTTATGTCAGACTATTTTCTTTCTTTGAAGTACATAAAATTATTTGCAACAACCAATATGGTTTTCGCCCTAGCCACTCAACGGAACTTGCTCTACTCGATTATGTCCATCACATCCTCTCCAAACTCAATGACAAAAAACTCTCAGTTGGTTTGTTTTTAGACCTTTCGAAAGCATTTGACGTTATTAATCACAGCATCTTACTTGATAAATTAAGTTGTTATGGTATTCGAGGAGAAGCTCTCGGGTGGATTCAAAGTTATCTCTCACATCGGAATCAATATGTCACTATTGACAATTACCAATCTTCAAAGGCCTTAACTTCCATTGGTGTACCTCAGGGATCAATCCTCGGCCCACTTCTATTCCTAATCTACATAAACGACATTCATAATATATCTATTGGAACTAAATGTATACTATTTGCCGACGACACGAATCTCCTATTTACTCCCGACGACATTTCATGTTCAGATCATATAAATTCGGTCCTTTCAGAACTTTCAAACTGGTTTTCTTCTAACAAACTCACTGTCAATCATTCTAAATGTTCTTACATAATCTTTGGACCCAAAATCTTAACAAACCAATCCAATAACTTAAACCTAATGCTGAATAATATTAAAATAAATCGTGTTCTCTCAACCAAGTTCTTGGGTGTGACTATTTCTGATAATCTTTCTTGGGATCTTCATCTCCAATCTATATCTTTAAAGATTAACAAACTCATAGGAATTTTCTACAACATAAAAAACAAGCTATCTCGTTCTTCTCTAAAAACTCTTTACAATGCCTTCATCTACCCCTATCTAACTTACTGTATACTTCTTTGGGGTCACAGTCCTAAAAGTCATCTTAACTGTCTGCATGTTTCTCAGAAAAGAGCCATCCGTCTAATATTTAA
>NW_008705330.1:1372461-1379454 GCF_000326865.2 Helobdella robusta | reverse complement strand
TATAATTTGTATATTTTCTGTTCTGTTTTAAATTGCATATATATCTCATGTAAAGTACTTAGGGTGGCCTCTCCACAAGTTTTTTCATTTAAACTTATTTGGTTCCCTTATTGAAAATAAAATAAATAAAAATAAAAAATAAAATATATATATGTTGGTAATAGACAATAATTTTTACAATATTCTATAAATTCTACCGAATGTTTGGCGTTAATATGCTTGTAGTTCGTTTTTTCAATTTTTCTCACTAAAGTTTTTTGGTGAAAGTTTAGTTTATTAAAATTCAAAATAATCTTATTTTCCGAATTCATGCTGCAAATAAGGCCATATTTCGATTCCGAATGAATCATCATCAGTGCTTTCTGCTGTTTATATAGGGAAATATTGACTTTGTCAAAATGAATTTAGATGGAGATTGACTTTGTCAAAGTGAATTTAGATGGAAATTAGGTGTCAGGTTTCTTTATTGGCTGGTCATCTTTTTTGGTCTCCTTTTCTTCATCGATAGCATCATATTCTTCTTTGTCACTATTTACAATGCTAGTTTTTTATTACTTCTTTGTTTTCGTTGTTGGTTAAGCGCCGGGTTGGATTTATATATATATATATATATATATATATATATATATATATATATATATATATATTCTTCCAAGTTTATGACAAAAAAGTCAGGAGATCAAAAAAGTAACAAAAGTACTTGCGAAGACCACCCATGACTAAAATCAAACAAAAAATTACAATAATAGACATTAGTAAAAAGAAAAAAAAAACATAAAATTAGTTAAAGCAAGCATTTAGCAACCACGTTAATAAACAATTACATTGCATAAAAAATTACCGTATCACACAACAAATGAAGGTCATACATAAACACAGTCAATTAGCACTCCCATATGTCATCACAGCGTCTTTTGCACATAGCTTAAATCTCTTCAAAGACAGATGTGTTTGACCATCCATGGCCAAATCATTCCATAGTTTTGGACTCCTTATTATTTAGCTACGTTGGTAGGTGGAAGTTTTAAATTTTCTTAACAACAATTGACCACGTTGCCTAGTAGTTGTCTGAACCCTATCAAAAAAATTTAACTGCTCATAATCTTTATTAATAAGTATTTTATAAACAAATACCAGCAGAATAAAATTATGTAATTGTTCTATTCTAGGAATTTGATGGTTACGAAAGAAAAAATTATTCGCATAAAACGTTTTTGCATCACTAAAACTTTATTGACCCAATATTTACTAGCGGATCCCCAAAACACATTTACATATAACAAATGTTGATAAAAAAAAGAATAATAAAGTAAGATCATTGACTTGACATTCAACCTGTCTCACTCTAAACAGAATCCCAACCGCACGGTACAGCCTATGGACGATCATGTCGATGTGCTCATTCCATTTCAGATCACTTTGTATAACAATTACCAAAAATTTTAACGAATGAATATATATATATATATATATATATATATATATAATAAATGTATAGGTAAGCCTTAGTGTTACAAAAAGTATCTCCGAGAGTCACAGGGCAATTGGCTTATTTCAACCGAATGAGCATTAAAAACCAGGAAAAATAGAACATTTTTACCACGTTAATTAATAGATATAAAAATGTTTCAAACAAACTTTTAATGTTAGTCAATTTTAAATTAGCTATTTATTTCTTTTATTATAAAAAAAATTCAATAAAGTACAATGACGCTTCTTAACTACGTTGTGTTGTAATTTCTTTGTTCTTATATATGTTCCCACATATATAGAGTATATACATATAGGGGAAATCAACAATATATAGAGTTTAGCAGCCGATAACATGTTGTGCGATCGGGGCCATAATAGTTTGGTGCCCACATCACATAAACCTAATACAAATGATTGAAAAAGTTCAAAGAAGAGCTACTAGATCTATCCGTTCTTGTTATGGTTTAGAGTATATTGATAGATTAAAAAAATTGAACTTGCATTCTTTGAAATATCGAAGAACTAGAGTGGCCAATCCAGATACTGATCATTCGTTCATGTTGCTCAATAATGATGGGAGAACTAGAGGGCATCATATGAAGTTGTCAACAGGTTTATCTCACAAGGATGTTAGAAAATATTTTTTTTGTAACAGAGTAGTCGCGGACTGGAATAAACTCCCGCAATCTGTTGTCGACTCTCCAAATACAAGTGTTTTTAAATCTCGTTTGGATTTGTTTTGGGGTGATGCTAAATTTCAATATAGGTGATACTTTTAAACTGACGGTTCAATTGGATGTGTGTGTTGATAAGTATGAATGGTTTGAGATTTTAAATCTATTAGTATGATTGAATAAAAATTTTTCATGGATGGACGGGAGTGGATTAATGAGAGAATTACTCATTATTATGAGGTTAATGTAATAATTATTATATGGTAAAAATATGAGCATAAATATAGGTAAAAATATGTACTTGTTTTATTTTTTATCCGTAATGACTGGGAATATGTATGATTGACTTGGATTGATTATTTCATTACCCATTTTATGGTTGAATGCATGTGCGTATTTCATTTATACATTTTTTGGTTAATTATATTTTATATTGACTTCATAACTTTCTTATTATTATTATTGTTTTTCATATGATTGTTTGGTTTTTTTTTTATTGATTGGTAAATAGTTAATGAAATTTCTAGGTTCTAATATAATTATCTGATATAATAATTAATGATTCATGAGTAGGTGGGTATATGAGTTGGTATATGCGTAGGGAAGGTTAAGGAAATTAGATGGATGCATGAATGTTTGTTTATTTTTTCTATCGCTTGGGAAATGTGTAGTTAATTTTATGCTATTCAGGTGTAGGATGGGATTAATGGGGTTAGATGGATAAAGTATTTTATTATATCTTGGTTTATAAGTTTGCATTTATGGTGACACTCAAGACACTGTTAGTGTTAATTTATTGTTTTTGGAAATTATTTTCAATCTGCCATGGTATAATGCATTATCTTCGTGGTTATACTTGCGAAGCAATTGTACGAATGTATCGTGGTATGCATGTATAATACTATGTATTTTTTTTTCCTGTAAATTCGGTAATGGGCAATAGCCCGTGCTTTGTCCAAATAAATAAATAATGCAGAATTATAATTTTGAGTAGCATAGATAAAAAAAAGTGTTTAATTGTTAATCGTATAACCAGAATAAATATAACGGCCTTCGCTCACTTTAAACTGTCGAACAAGGAGCTTACTTCCAGAGGGGAATTTGAGGGTGATTTTTTACCGTTCGAGTCAAAAGTTACGACCGTATATATTTACTAATTTCGGAATATTGCTTTAATTTTAATATTAATTTAATTTTTTAAATTGTTATTCAATGTGGTAATTAATTACTTTTATTTGGTATAAAATTAAAAAAATAAAATCGACATTACCGAAAATAATTAAAAGTTTGAAAAATTGAGGTTCTTTGCATATCCCTGCTTCAACCCATAAGAAAGTGTTGTAAATTGGTATATAAACCTCCCCTTGTTGTTAACTATATATAGGTTACATAAAAAATAAACTATAGTGTTTTTGCAACAAAATAATATAGCATAAATTAAATAAGTATAACTTTTGAAATTATTTTTGCGCCAACTAAAATATACAAAACAATTGTTATATAAAGAAAAAATACGAATCTTACCAAAAAATTGATTAAACTAGCAATTGATTCGTTGAAATTAGTTTAGTCTGTAGTCAAAGCAGAAACCGAGTTATCTACTGGTATGTATTACGCTTTTAAATAGAATAAGTCTATTATATATTTTTCTACATACAATGAAAAACATTGAACAAACTAAAACCTTTGGAGTTTCATTTAGTTCTTTTGTACATTAACAATTTGTTTATATCCATAACCCAAATTTTCGACGACATGAATGAAGTACATTGACATTTTTGGAATTGTTATAGCGTCCGCATTCATATCTGCAAAATGTAATAAATTTTTTCTTATAAATACAAATTGACTACCAATATAAACACTAAAAATAAACAATTAACACAGTAAAAGCGGCCAGTAATGAAGAATGGTAATTAAATAATCCGATAGTTATATATATATATATATAATATATATATATATATATATATATATATATATATGTTGGAAGGAGACTATACAGTATTGTATGAATTCTACCGAATTGTTGGCATTAATCGATTTTAAGTTTGCTTTTTCAATTTTCTTTATTAGAATTTTCTGGAAATCGTTCAATTTATTGAAAATAGAATTATCCAAATTCAACATGAAAATTTAATGAAACTGTTCTTATCAAAATGCATCTTGCATTATAAGGCCTTATCTGCAAGATGAATTTTGATAAAAACAGTTTCTTAAATTTTCATGATGAACTTGGATAAATCTATTTTCAATAAAATGAACGATATCCGGAAAATTCTAACATGAAAAATTGAAAAAACAAACTTGAAATTGATTAATGCCAACAGTTCGGTAGAATTCATACAATACTGTATATATATATATATATATATATATATATATATATATATATATATATACATATGTGTGTGTGTAAGTTATTGTTTGAAATATATATATATAATATATATATATATATATATCAAATCAAAAATACTTTTTATTTACCAGAACAAAACACAAACAAAAAGGCCTTATCTGCAAGATGAATTTTGATAAAAACAGTTTCTTACATTTTTTAAGTTCGAATAACAATCTGGTTTGGAGACCAAGCAAGTTCAACATGGATGAAGGATGAACTTAGTTGGTCACCAATTAATTAAAACACTCATATATATATATATATATATATATATATATATATATAAAACATGAGGTTGATTATAATAGTTCAATAGAATAGTTCAATTTGATGAATATATGTTTACAGATATAAAGCTTGAAGTTATAATTCAAAAAAATACACATACATATACACAGAGATAACATGAGGTTCAGACATAGTTTGAGAATATGTTTTTAAGTATATACAAAACATAAGATTATAAAAAATTATTACTCAATAGTTCTTCAAGATTATAATTGGTTTTCTAATATTAAAAATTTAATGTGTTTAGTGAACAGACTTAAATTATTGAATGTACATATATACATGTTTGTATGTATGTATCAAATCAAAAGTACTCTTTTTATTTTCCAGAACAAAACAAAAAAGTTCGAATAACACTCTGGCCTGGAGACCAAGCCAGTTTAACATGGATGAACTTTATAGGCCACCGATTGATTTCAAACTCCTTGTCTTAATCATAAAAACTATGATATATATATGTTATATAAACTATATATATATATTAGGGTGTCCCAAAAATATGAAGTTTTAAAATATTGATGTCTCACCCCATTAAATATGTCTGTATGGTAACAGTAATTTACCTGCTAAATTTTAGCCCATTTGGACAATGTTTAGAGGTCCCCCAAGGGGTCGAAAGTTTCCGATTTTGGTGTTTGATCGTTCGCTACCAACTTTTGATACAGTGTTATATGATATGATTATAAATGTTTTATGATTTGTTTATACAAATGAAACAAAATATATAATTGTGAAAAAATATATAAATCTGCAATGCCTTTTATTTTTTAATTTCAAAAATTAGGTCAAAAATGATTGAAAAACAAGATTTTATTGAATTTCAGTTCGCTTGAATATTAATTAATGCAAATAATTCAAATTTTTGCTAGCAGTTCACGATTATATTCTGCAAAGTTTTTCCTATGCTGTTCAACTACTTGAAGCAAAAACTGTTTCTGCTCTGCGTCTTTGGTGATTGTTTCATTGAAATGTTGTACTAACGCTACTCCCCGTTCTGCAGAGTCATTGATGCAAACCAGATTCTTTACAAACACTGCTGCAACTTGGAAAGAAGGAGTATCTGACCAGTTTTCAACAAGTACATCAAGAAAACTGGCATCAATATTAGATGTTTCAAAAAATGTTTTAGAAAATTGTCAAAACTTATGGTAGTGTTTTCATCAGATGTGGGCCTCGATCTGCTTGTATTGTGCGGACAAGATCAGTCTTTTCTTTGTCATACAGAAGAGATGAAAAAAGAACAAGAGTTGTCAATTCTGGATTCATGTACCAAAAATGACGCATCATCATTTTTAATCGTCAAACCAAGAACTGCATCGTCATAGTCATACAAACGCTGTATCAACAAAATATCATTCACAGGTGCATCAGCAGTGAGCCTGCATGAAAACCATGACTGAAGATAAACACAAATGATAAACCGATTCAAACGTTGAATACCTTGTAATTCTCGAGCTGTTTAAGTTAAACATGGTTTTATTTACGGTGAATAATAGTTCAATTTTTAATGCGTAGATGGCTTTTGCCATCCATCGTGCCCTGTGCCGTGCACCAGGTTTGCGAATGGCTACATCAACCTGCAGTTCAGCTATTTGTGCAGCAAGAAGTAGAAACTCTAAATAGTCATCTCGAGAATGTCTGACCTCAAGTTGACATTTGATGAATGCTTTAATTGCATCTGAAACAATTATCAAAGGGATTGATCTGGCTTCTGGTGTGTGATTCATTTCTGTCCATTTTTCACGAAACCTTTTGAAGAATAAAATTTCTGGTCCAGTGGATGTTCCAAGACAAACACTATATACACCGGCAAGCAGCACTTCAAACTTATGATGACGGCAAGCCATCCATAATAAATTACGTCCCATGGCTTTTTCTAGAAGAGTGCAAGCTCCATTGAGTTTTCCAGTATTGGAAGCTATCGTGTCAAAGCACATGCCAATAACCATTGATTCACACTTTCAAGATTTTATCTGTTCATGAACTGCATCAGCAGCTGCTCGTCCTAATCCAGATGCTAACCTTGGAACTCCAAGAAGTTTTGTAGTGCCATCAACAAGTGATGAGAGCAGGACAGGTAACCAATCTACGTTGACAACACTAGTAACATAGCGAGTTGACTGGTTAACAATATACATTTTTTGCATTCTCTAA
>NW_008705330.1:1366526-1372250 GCF_000326865.2 Helobdella robusta | reverse complement strand
TATATATATATATATATACACACACACACACACACACACAGATATATAACATGAGGTTGATTATAATAGTTCAATAGAATAGTTCAATTTGAATAATATATATACATATATATAGCGTGAAGTTCAAAAAATAGTTATAATTAAAAAAAATACACATACATATACACAGAGATAACATGAGGCTCAGACATAGTTCGAGAATATGTTTTTAAATATATACAAAACATAAGATTATAAAAAATTATTACTCGATAGTTCTTCTAGATTATAATTGGTTTTCTAATATTAAAAATATCATGTTTTTAGTGAGCAGACTTAAATTATTGAACAATTTGAATTTTACGGGTAAATTATTCTACAAAGAAACCCCTATGGAGAAAATGGAAGACTTTAATCATCAATCTAGGATAAGGTTGTTGATTTATATTGCCTTAAGTTTTTATGATTAAGACAAGGAGTTTGAAAAATATTTCAAATGTTTTGAGGTAATAATTTTTTATGAACTTTATACATAAATTTGAATGAAAAAAGTTTAAAAATTTGATTCAAATTAAAGATTTTTCTTTTTTTAAAATATTGAAAAATATGTTCTCTTTTTCTTATTAAAAAAAGGCATCTTATAAAATAATTATATGCTAAGCGTAAATGATCTAGATGAGAAAATGCACTATTTCCCCATAAAATTACACCATAAGTCAGATATGGATATATTAGATTGAAATAAATTTTTTTTAGTGATATCTAAAATTAGTTTATATCTTATTTGGAAAAGCATTCCAGTTATTTTGGAAATTTTGCTTGATATATGGACTAAATGATCTAGCCAGGACAGGTTGTCAGTTATCATAAACCCTAGAAATCTATTTACCGATACTCTCTCTATGGCATTGTTATTAATAAGAATGTTAGTTTTAATGTTAATGGTTACAATTTTAAACCCAAATATCATAAAATTTGTTCTTTTATAATTTATAGATAGATGATGCAAATTAAACCAATTATGAATTTTGGTCAATTCATTATTCATATCAACTGTAACTTCTTCTATATTTTTACCGGTACATAAAAAAGTGGTATCATCCGCAAACAATATGGTCTTCAACAAACTACTACTTTTGGACAAGTCGTTAACAAATATAATAAATAATAACGGGCCCAGGACCGAACCCTGTGGAACACTGTATTTAACAATCACGTTTTCCGATTTGTTACCGTCAATTGAGACATATTGACGGCGACTTTTCAAATAACTTTCAAACCATGTATAAGAAGAACCACGTATTCCAATACAACTCAGTTTTTTTTATAATATATCATGGTTAATCGAGCCGAAGGCCTTACATAAGTCTAGGAACACACCAATCGTGATGCATTTGCTCTCCATATTATTCAAAATACTTTCCGTAATGTCCAACAGAGCAAGCTCAGTGGATCGATTTTTCCGAAAACCATATTGGGATTCGGTAAAAAAATTTAAATGATTCAAGTAGTTCCGAAGACGAATAGACATTATTTACTCTAAAATTTTTGACGGTTCTGGCAGAAGAGATATTGATCTATAATTTGACATTTTTATATAAAAGAATAACATTGGCAATTTTAAAGTGGTCTGGAAATATGCCATTTCCAAAAGACAGATTAAAAATATGTTTTAATGGAAGGAGAATGCTGTGGATTGTTTTTTATTAAAAAATAAGAAATACCATCGTGCCCAGTGGATTGAGAATTTTTCATTTCAGTAACACATTTTAATATTTTAGAATCATTAATCTTTTCTAGATAAAAAGAATTTGGATTTGATTGGGATGATAACGATGAGTATGGAATGTCAGATATTTTTTGGAGATTTGTCATCAACATTCACACAGAAGGAGAAATATTCATTGAACGCTTCGAATATTTTTTTAGGTTTATTTATAATATAATTATCACAATTAATTTCAAATATTTCATGTTTATTGCTATGAGTCTTTTTTTATTCATTTTATGCTTTTTAGTGATGGATATATATTTTTTTAAATGACTCATGATAAAACTGTTTTTCTGAAATTACGACTAATCTGTTTAACTTATTTCTATAACTTTTATATATTTCACAATTTAAATCGTTAGGAACTTTTAAGTAACGCTTATATAATTTAGATTTTATTTTAAATGATTTTAAAATACCTTTGTTCAGCCATGGACTTTTTATTTTACATGGTCTTATTGTTTGAAAAACCCAATCTTGTAGTTGGCAACAACTACATGCCGGTCCCAAGCCTGGATAAATGGGGAGGGGTGAGGAAAGAAATAGCAAACTACCTCACCATTTTGCTGAAATACCTTATGGATCAGTACAATCAACTAAGTTCAGATATGGTGCTGGAAAGTGAGACTCCTGGGCTGGAAAGCACCTATCATATTACCGGGGATGAACGTGAACGTTTTTTAAGTAGCGAAGGTCGGATCAGGTGGAGACTTGCCTGCCGTCGGCAAATTTGGTCTTGGTGAACGAAATGATGCAGGAGACCGCCTGATCCAATGTTGCACAGAAAATCGTCTCTCGATCATGGACACCTGGTTTGAACAGCCGAATCGAAGGCTGCACACTTGGACAGCACCAAACGGTATACATCGAAACCAAATCGACTACATCCTATGTCAGCGCTGCTGGAATAGCTTAATACTAGCAACAAAAACGTATCCAGGCGCTGACTGCGGCTCCGATCTACTGGTTGTTAAAATCAAAATTCGTTTCAGCACCATTAAGAGACCTCAAGCATTACGCCGCTTTGACACAGACAACATCCCCGCCCAATACGCAGTGGAAATAAAGAACAGATTTGAGGCTTTCAGCGACTTCAATAAAGAGCCTGATAAAATGTGAGAGGAAATCAAATCGATCGTGGGAAAAAACAGCAGAGGAAATCATCCCGCTTAAGAAATCAATGAAAAGATCGAAGTGGCTGACGGACGAAGCAATCAAGATTGCCGAGCATCGTCGCAAGGCCAAGGCAAAGGGAAACATCGAGAAATTTCAACTACTTAATGCGGCGTTCCAAAAAAGGGCCAGACAGGGCAAAGAAGCATACTGGAACAACCAATGCGAGGAACTGGAAAAGGTGAACCAACACGGTCACACCCGAACTCTTTTTACCTATGTCAAGCAGGCCAGAAAATCTTTTACGGCATGCAAAGTGTCTACAGTCAAGGACAGTGATGATACAATATTGCAAGAAAGGGGCAAATCAAGCGACAATAGCGGGACTATGCAGAGGAGTTAGGGATCAAGATCAGTTTTCGTCACGCTTCCTAAAAAAGGCAATCTACAGGAATGTTCCAACTATCGAACTATCGCGCTCATCTCCTATGCCAGCAAAGTCCTGCTAAAGATTCTACAAAACCGCGTTGTGGCAATTATGGAACGGGAACTACCAGATGTTCAGGCTGGCTTTCGCAAAAGACAAGGCACGAGGGATCAAATTGCGAACCTACGCTGGATCATGGAGAAAACTAAAGAATACCAGAAGGACGTCTATATGTGTTTCATTGACTACACCAAGGCGTTCGACTGTGTGGACCATGACAAACTCTGGACGTGTTTGAAACAAATGGGCGTACCAGAGCACATTGAACAACTGATACAAACACTGTACTCCAACCAGGAAGCAACTGTCAGAACATCGTGGGGTAACACCGATTGGTTCAAAATCGGCAAAGGCGTCAGGCAGGGATGCATTTTATCCCCAGCTCTGTTTAACCTGTATGCCGAAACCATCATGCGACGATGCAATCTGGACGAGAGATCACAATCGGAGTCCAGCTTGGAGGTAGGACTATCAACAAACTGCGATATGCGGATGACAAAACTATACTCGCAGAAAGTGAGAAAGACCTGGAATACTTGATCCAACGAGTTCAAGAGGAAAGTGAATGCATGGGACTGTACCTCAACATCAAGAAAACGAAAGTAATGACAACGGCATGCAATGATGCATTAAACATCAAGATCAACAATGAACAGATCGAAACAGTACAAGATTTCATTTTCCTGGAAGCCAAAATTGACCGAAACGGCGAATCTGGACCAGAGATCAAAAGGCGGATTGCACTCGACCGGGCTGCAATGCAAGGAATAAATAAAGTCTGGAGAAGCAAGGATGTGAGAATTGCAACGAAAACGAGACTCGTCAACGCCACTGTCTTTCCCATAGCAACTTATGGATGTGAAAGTTGGACAATTAAGAAAGCGGAAAGAAGAAGGATCGACGCTTTTGAACTTTGGTGTTGGAGAAGACTACTGCGTATCCCCCGGACATCGCGGACAACAAATAAGATGGTCTTAGACCGTATCAAGCCAAAAATGTCGCTTGAGGGCAAAATCGTCAAACAACAACTCTCCTTTTTCGGCCATGTTATGCGCACAAATTCGCTGGAAACTTCAATGATGCTAGGTAAAGTGAGTGGGACAAAAAGAAAAAGACGGCAAAAAATACGTTGGCTTGATACAAACACATCGGCCACCAAAATGACGATCTCAGAACTTAAAATAATCGTGGAGGATAGGAACGCATGGAGAAGACAGATCCATAAAGTGGCCGAAAGTCGACTTCGACTAAATGGCTAATCATCATCATTTTTTGAAAAGGACAGCTTTTATTCACTGCCGAATAGTAAATATTTAAAAAAATTTGAATACACTCATTCAAATTTGAATTTAAACAAATACTTGACCAATCTACATTATTAAAAAATTATTTAAATTTGTCAATTTTTTTTACTCATTAAACGAATAGTTTTTGGCTTTGATTTATGTTTTATATTCATATTTAAACAAACTGTGAAAATTGGTGGTGATCAGATATATCCGAGTAATGATTCCCGATGAATGATTAGAAAAAGAATTACTAAAAATATTGTCAATTAATGTGGAAGTGGATTTTGTTATACGGTTGGGAGAGTTTATCAGCGGCATAAATGAAAAGGACTGTAAAAAATTTTGGAAAATATTTTTCATTCTGTAAAAATCATCTTTCAAAAGGTCAACATTAAAATCTTCTGTAAGATAAATATTGTACTTTTGTTGATAAGAAATTTTGTTTAAGGAGATTTTAAAATTTTGAATAAAAAAATTTATGTCGGTATTTGGGGGACGATAAACAGAGTATAAAATGATGTTGGTAAATAGTAATATATATATATATATATTAAAATATATAATACTCTCATATCACCTTGATAGTATATAAATTGAAACAAATACCGACATATATATATAGGTATGTATATATATATATATATAAACCATAATTTTTACCATAATATATATATATATATATGTATATATATTTTGTTAAATTTATTTGCCCATTTTGCATTTATCAACTTTTTTATTATGGACTCAACACAGCGTAGTTTTTGACATTCATATTTATTGTGAAATTGTGACATATTAGAAGCTGACAACGTTGTTTCGGATAAGTAGCCATCATCAGAGCCTAAAACCAATGAAATATAAGAAATTTAATTAAAATAAATGAGAATTAATCGAATTATGTAAATTATTTAGCGGACATGATAGATAAGATATTAAAAATAAAACTGGAATTGAAAGTGAAGTTAAAATGGTACCTTGCGAAGGATGTAACCTAAAAGATAAATTTAATACTAAAACATGAAATTTAATAAAATAAAATAAAAAGCTGATAAATGGAAAATGGGCAAATAAATTTAACAAAATAT
>NW_008705330.1:1360604-1366297 GCF_000326865.2 Helobdella robusta | reverse complement strand
AAGAGATTTGGATACATAAATACCTGAGATCATAATCATTAGAAAAAATTGTTATAAAATTAACGAGATTTTGAATTATATGAGACAAAATGAGATTAAACGAGACAGCTATAAAAAATTATTTAAACAATCTCTATCAGTGCAAGGCAGCCCCTGTTACCCATACTTCATTTTCCACACATATGACCAGTAGAATAAAATTTATTACAATTAATGAATGAATCATTTAACAAAACTATTTAAAAAAATCATAATCAAAAATAAAAATTTGAAAAAGATATGTAGAAAAATAAATACTTTATTTATTTGTTTATTTATTTTTTAATTGATTGATTGAATGATATGTAATGTTGAATATGCATTAATAAAACTAGATGCATAATAAAAAACTAATAATGATACAAAATATACATACCTCCTTGGATGCACATTTAAATGGAAAAAATTTGTACAAATACAAACTATTGAAAAAATAAAACAGGCAAAAAGTAAAAATTATATAATACTTTCATATCACCTTGACTGTATATAAATGGAAACAATTCACACAAATACAAACTATTGAACAAAAAACATAAAGAAAAATGGCAAAACGTGAAGTATATAATACGCTCATAATAAAATGTGCCAGTGTTGATTGCAGGAGGGATTTGATAGCTACTTTTTGTGTATGCATTGTGAGATGTCTGACTGTGAAATGGTCGTAACACCAATATACGAATGTTGTTGTCACACAGTCGTCAATAGGGCATTGAAATTCATATATTACTTGATTACGGTTCAAAGTAGAATCGTCTTTAGGAGTGCAGTTGTTCTTTAAGACCAATTGTGATGTCTTACAATTTGTAGTATATCCTGAGTTTTATTTTATTAGTATCATGGATTGGTGTAACATTTCTTTTTATGATCTGTTTGAAGACAAGTTCGTTTATTTAATGTGCCGTTGACATATGATTTCTGTAATTTAGGATTATGTCGGTGTCATTTTTGTTTTTAAATATATTGATATCTTGTATTTCTTGTTAAATGGTGCTCCCGATGTTGAAAGCTTTTGATAGAGTGAAACGTGTGGAGCTTATGGAAATATTGGAAAATTTGGACATTGATGGAAAAGACACGAGGGTTACCAAAACCTTCTATTGGGAACAAAGAACAGCGATGAAAGTTGATAACATGATGACCGACTAGTTTTGTCGAAATAAAGAAAGGTGTTAGGCAAGGCTGTGTGTGTGCATTCTCTCCAGACCTGTACAATCTCTATAGTGAGATAATGAAAAAGATAAAAGATCTACCAGGAATATCCTCTGGAAGCATGTATAATAAGAATGTAAGATATTCTGATGATACAGCTCTTATAGCAGATTCAATGGAAAAACAACAAACAATTGTTTACAAATTGGATTTTGAAAGTGAATGGAAAGGCTTGCAAATTAACATCAACAAAACAGAATGCATGTTTATCAGTAAAAGCAAAACCTCTACAATTTGCTCCATAATCATTAATGGTAAGCAAGTGAAACAAGTCAACAGCTTCAATTATCACAGAAGTATGATTACCTCAGGTTGTAAATGTGATATGGATATCAAAAGAAGGATAGTTACGGCGAAAGATGCATATTCTAGAATGAAAAACATCCTCACCAACAGTAATATCAGCAAAATTAAAGCTGTTAGGGTGTTACATTTTTCCTTATGGCTCTGAGTCTTGGACAATTTTTAAAAAAATGGAAAAAAAAGATTAACGCTGCTGAGATGGGGTTTTTGAGAAGAGTTAAAAAAATTAGTTGAACCTCTCATACCTCGAATGAGGATGTATTAAAACAGTAGGTTATGAAAAGATGAAATTATTACAAATAATTCGACGGGGCAGTACAAGATTTATGGTCACATCGTGCGGAAGGAAAAAATGGAAAGTTTAACAACTACTGAAAAGATTGTAGAAAAAAGAGATCGCTGTCAACAACAAATAATATTCATGAAGTCCTTGTGTCCTTTGTTGAATATCACCACATTTCAACTCTTGCAAAGAGTTATTGATCGGGTTTTGTGAAGGTCGATGGTCGCCAATGTCCTGAAATGATAAGGCACGAGAAAGAAAGAAAGAAGCTTTCAATGGATGATGTTTTGTAAACATTGCTTACTAGTAGATTAGTAATTCTTTTCAGTTCCGTTTTACAATTTTCAATTGAAGATGAATGCGTGAATGAACGGTTCACAAACGATTTCGTTGTATTTTTGAATTGTTCCATACATTCACTTAACTCATTTAAACAAATACCTTTATTTGTTGCTTTGACGTACACCGCAGTTATAAATCTTTGTTCGTCATGCGTTACCAAAACATCCAGAAATAGCAATGAATTTTCACTTTCGTGCTCGATGGTGAAATTTAATTTTGATTGGTTCAGGGTTGCTAGTAGCTGGTTGACTTGTTCCGGATCATCGTATGCGACGAAGATATCGTCAACATATTTGACATAAATGTTTGTTTTTAATTTCTTTTAATTTCGGATTGTCTCTAAACGTTTTGCTCTCAAGATGCCATAAAAAGAAAATTGTGAACAGGACATCGTGTGGCGAGCCCATGGCTAGACCGTCAATTTGCTTGACTAGTTTTCCTGTGGAAGTGTAGAAAGGTGCTTTGGTGGTGCAAATTTTGGGAAGAGATTTTAGATGTGTTTTTGGTATTTTCAAGGAGATCAAGTTTGAGTGATAAACACTATTGATGATAATATCAATTGTTTCAGGGACGAGAACATTTGTAAAAATAGATTGGACATAAAAAGAAGCAATATAATTTGATGGTTTGTTAGTGTCCAATAGATTGATAAATTCCCGTGAGGACTGGAAATTAAAATTACTAGGAATGTATAGAGTCAGAATTTTGTTTAGATATTTGGCTATAGGGTATGTTACTGTTGGAGTTTGGCTGATGGTAGGTCAAAGGGGGTTGTTATTTTATATTATTATTATTACTAAAGAATTTATATTCTAGCGCCCTGTAAAACTTTTCAAAGACCCTGCTTAAGTCATGTGGTTTACTTCATAAAAAGTTGAGTTTTTATTTCTTTACGAAATTGCTGAAGATCCAATTAATCCAGGCTGCATAGTAAATTATTCCAAATTGTTGGACCAGCGACGGAAAAATTCCTGTTTCCTACAACCAATTGTGTTTTTGGTACCGATAGAAGATCCTGACAATCTGAGCGTAACTGAGGACATTGAGCAGATGTAAACCTATGCCAAACACTTGTCAGACGGGTAATTCGGACTGAGACTATTCAAACGTATAAATACCACGATGGAAATTTTAAATTTGATTTTTCGCCTAACAGTCAGCCAGTGACTTTGACTGACATGACCAAACTTTAATCCACCAGTAACTAACTATTTTAGCTGCTGGATTTTGAATTGACTGTGATTGGCATATGATTTAGTTGAAATAAAAATAAATAAATAAATGTCATCTGACCCAGATATGTCGATAGAGTTGACATGAATCATTTGCAATTGTTGCCAGGTTCAGACAAGCAGAAGCTGAGTTTTACTCTCGTTAAGCTTCAGTTTGTTGTTTATCTTCCATTTATTGAAATCTTAAACACAGCAGAAAAATCTGTGAACTAAATTATCAAATGTCGCTGTTTTACAACAAATGGGAGCAAAGATTTGAACATCGCCAGCAAAAAGCGTGATATTTAAATTAAAACTTTTCAATGATATTAATCATATCAGCTGTGTAGAACAAAAACAACAGAGGTCATAAAACGGAGCTTCGAGGAACCCCAGAGAAAATCCCCTCGACATCAGACAATGTACCGTTGAGTTAGGTCGTGACTAATTTATATATATATATATATATATATATATATATATATATATATATAGATCCTAATGAGCTATTAAAAATAACTAAATCATTAACTTGCTCACAATATAATAAATCAGCCTCCCCAATCTTATAACGGCAATTTTACTATCAAACCTTAATGCCATACATTTACCAGTATACCACTCATCACTCCATTTACCAATAGCATTCAAACATGTTTACAATTCATCTCTATCACGAGCCCTATCAACAATTCTTTTATATAACTTAGCACCACCTGCATACAAAACCAAATTTGCCGAATTACTAGAACTAATAATACTAAACATATCACTGATGTAAATTTATAAACAAACTAGGCCAAGCACACAACCCCAAAGAACAACACTGTTATATCCGCTGGAATCATATACTTAGAATACCTATACAGGTGCTCAAATGCACCCGCGCACATTTTCATACTCTAGTTTCCGTGAAACCCATCAAATTTTACATTTTTCATATATTTATAGTTTATTAATAAATATTTATAAATTTTTTTAAATTTTATTTTTTTAATTGATTTATTTCACGAATTTGCTTAATATTTATACATATTTAGTACCTATTTTCTGATTTAAGATCGTCGTGCTTGACAGGCACTTCCCTGGCTTAAATGGTCGAGTTGCGGAATATAATCAATTTTAATTGACTAGTATTATCTGTGTATTAGTATTATCATCTTTATAGAACTGTAGAATCTTTTGATTGTAAATGTACTGCATACAAAGCACAGCACGTGTCGAAAGAGGAGAGAGGTTAGTAGCGAGGTTGGAGTAGTGGATTATGTAGTTGCGATGTGAACAATCGTGCGACATAGCACATTTTCTTGATTAGTAAATGTTAGCGTTTAGTGTTTCCTTTACTGTTGGCATTCAAATAAATGTTTAAACAAGTTTGTGTTTAAAACAGTTGTTTATCTATCAGAAATCTTGAACCTACAGATTATTATCGATAACTCGACGATAGTGCAAGTTACAACAATACATTATCTTATTTTATCATCGATTGTGCTAATCATTTTACTAGATAAGGGTACCTGGTATTTGAATGTTTTCAATAGTTTTATTTATTTAATATTCATATATGCTTCTTTTTTTTTTAATTTTTGTACTTCTTCGTAATTGTTTTTGCGGGTATTATTGAGCCCAATTTAAATTTTAAAATTAGTCTATACAAATTATATATATATATATATATATATATATATATATATATATATATATATATATATATATAAAAGCAATACATTACACATTCAATTCATTTCTGATGGCATAAGTTTGTATCAAAACGTCACGTCGAATCAAATCACTTGACATGACTTTAGGAAATTTACTGAATTTATTAAACTTTAATGATAAATCTTGAAAAAAATGAATGTTATTGAAGCACTCGATTTCTATATATATATATATATATATATATATATATATATATATATATATATATATATAGATTCTTACAGAGCACCAGGTGCTTAGCACCCGTCCAAAAAAGTCCTGGACGCAGAACACGGAGGACTTGAAGGCACTTGATCTCAAGGAGACAGACGCAATGGATAGATCGGCTTGGTGACCGAAACTGATGAATGGAATAAAAAAACGAAGATTGATATATATATATATATATATATATATATATATATATATATATATATATATATATATATATATATATATATATGTTGGTAATAGACAATAATTTTTACAATATTCTATAAATTCTCCCCAATGTTTGGCGTTAATATGTTTGTAGTTCGTTTTTTCGATTTTTCTCACCAAAGTTTTTTGGTGAACGTTTAGTTTAATAAAATTCAAAATAA
>NW_008705330.1:1327402-1360554 GCF_000326865.2 Helobdella robusta | reverse complement strand
AGGCCATATTTCGATTCCGAATGAATCATCATCAGTGCTATGCTGCAAATAAGGCCATATTTCGATTCCGAATGAATCATCATCAGTGCTCCTTGCTGTATATATAGGGAAATATTGACTTTGTCAAGATAAGGCCATATTTCGATTTCGAATGAATCATCATCAGTGCTCCTTGCTGTATATATAGGGAAATATTGACTTTGTCAAGTTGAACTTTGACGTCAAAGTTCATCTAAATATGGCCTTATTTGCAGCATGAATTCGAAAAATAAGTTTATTTTGAATTTTAATAAACTAAACGTTCACCAAAAAACTTTAGTGAGAAAAATCGAAAAAACGAACTACAACATATTAACGCCAAACATTCGGTAGAATTTATAGAATATTGTAAAAATAAATATATATATATATTAAATATATAATGAAAACATTAGACTATCCTTTGACTTGTTTTCATTGAAGCAAGAAAATATTAGTTCACAAAAATTTGTGGACTCAAATATTGAAAATGCTTTGGAGACTCATTTGTTGCAGCATATCTTACATACCAGGACAATACTAGCCTGACAGACAAACGAATTGACACATCATTTAATCAAAAAATTTTTAATGCTTAAAGCCACGATAAATTTTATCTTGCAATTAACCTTTCTAAATGCTCGTGTGACACTTGAACTTTTTTGTCTGAAACTATTGCAAGCCGCGAAGATGAACGTTCATTGATCAAACTCTAGCCCTTGAATTAAATTTATCCAGAGAGCTAAATTTTAACTTTGCAGAAAAGAAGTGTCAACAAAATGTGATATTAAATGAATTTTTTGTTAGGTCAATTATTGACATGTTTTTTATTCATGATGTATAAATCAACTATTTTTAAGGAAGCAAACTCCGAACAAATTTTTTCTCGGATTAACTTTAATCCATTTTGACAAAGGAGCCATTAATAGTTACCAACAAAACAATTTATACAAATATCTGTTTTTTAATCAGCCTTTACAAACATTTTACAAATTAAATTAATATTTTATAATTTTATAAAAAAAATCGTACAAGATGCTTTATTTTTTCAAAAATGTGTTATATGAATGTAAATTGCAACGGAACGTTATTACTCTCTAATAAATTTAACATTATCTGTTCAAATTCTGTCCGTATTCTTTCAAATTCCATTATGGAGTCAGGCTGCTTAGACATCCAATATTTGTCAAACTCATAATAAAAGTGGACTGCGATGTTAGAAATGTTAATTATTTTATTTATTCAATTCACATCTAAATACGGCCGGACCTCCGTGTAACGAATTTGATGGTCTCAGGAAAAAATTCGTTATATAGAAATTTTGTTTTGGAAAAAACTCTATATTGCCTAAAAAGTGTTTATATGCTCTATATTTATGAAAAACAACCTTCTAATCCTTTATTTTGAAAACGGAAAGTAATAATACATAGTATTAATTGTACAAATTAAAGTTTTAAAAGTGAAATTTATCTTTTGCTCTATGCAACGATGATTCCGATTCCACTGAAATTAATTAGAGTAGAATTCGCAAAAATTACTAGAATACTAGAACAAGAAACAATAAATATGGTTCTAGGAAATTAAAGGAATACAAAAACACCGCTTATAGGCTACCAATTCATAGAATGTTTGCTGGTCGGATATTTATTTCAACTTTTATGAATTTTGTTTTTTCGTTATAGAGAAATTTTTGTTGTTGTATAGAATTTAAAGTGTTGAAATTCCAAGGGACATAAAAAAATTCGTTGTACAGAAGTTCGTTATAAGGAGATCCACTGTAGTTATCGAACTTAACAAGCATAATATTCACAAAATGAAAACCTAACTGAAAATTCTGTAAAAATCTGACATCAAAGGTTTCTTTTTGACTGCAGCATAAAAATGAGATCTTAATTTTCCTCTCATCAAAAACTGATATGCAACGCTTGTAATGTTAATGCCAACTATAGCGAAGAAATATCTGCAGTTGTTATAATTTTGAAAAAATTTATTCATCAAAATACGTTCATTTAGTAACAATATGAATCAGTTTTTAACAATATTTTTTAAAAGTGCGATCGAAGAATTACCGATAATATTAGCTGAAAAAAACGTTTTCGAACAGTTTAGAACTGTTTTGAAACATTTTTGATTGATTTTATTAAAATACGAAAGACACTTTTTTAAACAAACACAACGTAATATTTATGACATATAAATATTTTAAACTTTTATAACATTTTGAAACAATTTCTCGACAAACGCCCTAGTAGGCACCAGGCAATCCAGTCTTGAAAGTTAAGCACAATTTTTGATGTGCAGATAGTTGTACAAGGATGGAAAACCATACAAATTTTTCCCAAATTTTTTTTGAAAACGATCAACCGATTCTGTTTTTTAAAATAATTAACTATCGGTATCAGTTACCGGCAGTAGTTAAATGCATTGATACTTAAAACAAAAAGTATCAACGATCTGCGATCTTACAGCGATACCATAATTGCCCGCGATATCATCATATCATCGATAGGTTAATAACAACCATGCTTAATCAATCCACGCACCCGTATTTAGGATGATGAGAATGAGACAGTAGATATCGCGCTGTTTCTGTGTGACATAACGATAAATATCTGTTTAAACAAAAACACATTTTTCAAAACTAAATTAATTATTATATAAATTAAATTGAAAATAAAAAACCGTTATGCCGATACATGTAAATCAATAGTAGGAGATAAATGACACTAAATTTATCAAAAAACAGTAGAATAAGTTATATCCCAGTTAACTTGCACATAAAAAAACCAACACTAAACAGTTCAGGCCAAGCATTCCCATTCCTCTAAAATCTGTAGCAGGATCTTTTCCTTGGAATCCTATATCTTCCCAAAGTACGGTTTTTCTACTGGGCAGCTTTACGCCAGGATTTAATTTGTTCCACAACTAGCCATTTGAATGAAAAAATATTGATATTTATTGTAAACTAGTCAAGGCTGAACAATTTATAATTCTATTGCTCATGAAAACTGATCTCAACCATTGTTTTCATGAATATTTTTGTCACAACATTTTAGTGTTTAACAAGTGATACTATGAATAAAAAATAATTTATTTTAGAATTTATAAACTATATGAGATTCTAAATTTTAAAAGTTAGGATAGATAACAAATTATTTAAGAACGAAAGAAATGAAACCAGGTTTCGAATGAAGGTAGAAAAAATGAAAAAATAAAGCTAGATTGTGAATGAAGGATGAGAAAAAAGAAAGAGAAAAACTAAAATTAATAGTTTTATTTCCAGAAAAAAACCGAATAGTTAAAAAAATTTCAGAAAACCAGAAAAAATTAACAGGAATGAAATAATAGAAAAAATATTAGGAGCCACGACTCTGACCTCTGACTTCGTCATACGATTACCAAAAATTTTCGTCTTACAATATATAAACACCTTACGAAAAACAAAACATTCTAAAATTTGTTTAAATCGGTTCAGGTAATTCGTTTTTGGCATATTTTTTTAGTTTCAGTTTTCTAAATTTATGTTTTGAAAAATACTGAAATACAAATTTCTGCATAACTATTTTTTAATCATTCAATATTCCTTATTCTATATTCTATGCTTTTAAAATACTGATAAATAATTAGTGACGTAGCCTAACACGTTCGTCAGGATGGAAATCTAAGTCGCAATTTTTTCATAACGTTTTGATCCAAAGGTGGTGCATTAATGATGGATATTGCAGATTTAATGAGACTATTGCAGAAATTATCAGACCAAATAATGTTTACAATAGATAAATTAAATATTAAAAAAACCTAGAGTTGAGATTTCGAATGTATTTATTTTTATTTTTAAATGTTTAAAGTCGTCAATCAAGTTATTTTGCAAGTTACCTGAGTATTTAAATAGTTTATATTCTTTAGAATTTAGAAAGTTAGTCTTGTGACAGGACTGTTAATTCCGGTATTTCAATTGTTTCGTCTCGTAGCAATACGATATCTGATCGCAATGATTTGAATAAGCGAGACAGTGTGTCAACCTTAGGAATCGGCTTGTCATTGATCGTCAGCAACGGAAGAAATTGCTCATACGCACCATGTTCTTTTCTCATTCTGAATGTTGAGCATTTATCGATTCCTAGTTTCATGCCGACATCGATAAGCTTTTGTGCACTTTCAGTGTTGTTGGCGATGATTGCTGTGTCGTCAGCAAATTGCAACCATGCTCTTGTTTTAAGTAGGCCTGCAACCGGAAACTGTAATTGTGTAGTTGGCATATATAAACTTTATTAAATTATTTATTTGAAGCGGGATATGATGGTGATCCATAATTGATGAGATTAGGCCATGACTGACTTCACCAAAGACATTTCGCAAATCCAGGAGTGTGATGATTATTGTTCTCTGGTGCCTTTTTGCATTGTTGATCATGTGAGTTAAGAGCTGTGTGTGTTCAGTCAGGCCATCTACTTTTGGGTTAAGTCCTTTTTGTATGTTTTTGTTGATGATGTTGTTTGATTCGAGAAAGTTGTATAGTCTATTGTTGATGAGTGAAGAAAATATTTTGTAGAGTGTTGGTTGCAGGGTTATGGGTCTGAAGTTAGCCGGATCTCGAGCATCTCCCTTTTTGTAAACTAATATTGTGAACTCCTTTTTCCAGCACAAAGGGATTTTGGAGGATACATCTTCATCGACAATAATTTTGAACATAGAGTTTTGCTTGTGTTAATGATTTGATTGTAGAAGTGGTGGTTAAAATGTTGCCGAGTTCTTTCAGATATTTAATTTCTTTTTTTAGATCCTTGATGTTTTTGTTAGTAATTTTGTTTTGGTCAGTGTGCTGTTTTATAGAGCTGTAATTTTGAGCAAAATAATTGTATTTTGAGCAAAATAATTGTATATATCATCCTTTTAAATGCAATTGTGAATTCGTCTATGTTGTTAAGACTTTGTATTGTAGCTGGTAGAAGACATTGGCTTCAAACCATTGGGCTGGCGTTCTTGACAATTTGACGCCGGGGATAGCCGATTCCGTTGCTTCAACTGCCGACGACGACTATGATCGGTGGTTTGGAGTAGAAATTATTTCATCTGGTGATGTTGACTGTGATACATGTCGCGTTGTTGTCCGATGAGTCCTGAGGTAACTGAACGACCCTTTCACTTTTTTCCAAAGAAACGTGATATTAAATTATTATTTTCAATATTACTGGAGTGATTGCCAATAGAATTCGAACTGTAAATGTTTGGCAAAATATTAATGGAAATGTTTGGGCGGCGTGATGGCTCAATAGTTAAAGGCGCCTGGTCTTGCTATTGCAATGACTGGGTTCGAATACAAAGAGATCCCCGCCTATCATATGCAATTTGTATGATGCGTGGTTTGCACTCGTATTCATATACGCTGTGTGTGTTTGTCGTTGAAACCTCTAAAGCAAACGCAAAACAGAGAGAGTAACCTTTAACCTATAACGTTAGACTCTTCAACTGAGCGAACAGCATAAACGTTAAAATATCCAGCATTCTTAGTACAGCGCCAGGAGTGTCTACCAACGTTAATCAATATTTTATTGCAGTGCGGACATTCATTTGAATTTGCGCTATATATTCCTTTAATTAAGAAAATTAAAATTAAATAAAAATTAGTATAAAAACTAAATTTAAAAAATGTCGCCATAATCCCCAAAATTATTCCTATCCAAACAACCAATTTTAAAACCAATTAGTCGAATAAAACAAGTATTATGAATAAAAAACAGTGAGTTGTAGTACAAAATTGGCCAACTCTCTTGCAACACATACATAATTTGAATAATAATGATAACAATAATAATGATAATAATAATAACCATAACAACAACAACAATAATAATATCAATTAAAATTCTTTTATTACAGGAAATCATTGGCATAAAATATAAAATAGAATAAAATATGGTCATTGTCAAATTAAATGCACAATAAAACCGTATTACTCATTATCTATGATAAGTGTACTTAGGTGACATATTTAAACGGTTATAAAATGTTTCTGTCGCAATAGATGGCGTATGTCGATTTAATTGCGGAATCAATAAATTTGTTAATAAAAGAAATAGGCCATAAAACTTTAATTAATTGTAAATTGAAAGTATTAAAGAAGCCAATTGGAGTAATTTCAAACGTATTTAAACTAATAGAACAGTTTATGAAATCGGGGATTAAACTTAAATTTAAATTGTTTCTGTACTTCGATGGTTTGTCTCGTGACTCGATCTCAATTCTTCTGTTTTGTAGAATGACGATGTCTGGACGAAGATTGACAAACATTTGCGACATTGGCAGGACTCACCCCTTTTCGATATCTGCGAGTATCAGACAATCCGTCGTGCGGCACGATAGCAAACAATTAACGATCTCTGACAATATCCTGTCATGGCGTTCAGTATAACGTTTCAAAGCAACTGTGGATCCACAGTTGGACACCACATGCTTGTTTGTCTGTTTAGCGCCACAGAGAGGACACAGCGGTCATCGGTCTTCCCCAATCTGAACAGATTTGCGTTTGTCGGCAGTTGCTAAATCAAATATTTTCTCGCAAATTTGTATAGGGTGTCTGGTATTGAATCTAATTTCTTTGACCAGTGTTTATTCGCGAAGGAAGTATTATTACCTCTGTTAACGACTTGATCAAGGAGTCCTGACTTTGAAGCAAGATGACATGGTTTAAGCCGTCCGCTATTCGGTCCTCTTCTAACTTTTTTAGTGTCTGAGAAGTTGAGTTTGAGACCGAAAGCAAATTGTCGATCATCCTGTAGTCCACCGATGTTTCACGCCATAGATCACAAATCTCAGCATTTGAACTTGTCTTAAAGTAATCGCGCAGCTTCAATATAATTTTCAACGCTGTGTCCCTTAGTGGAACAATGTTTTGACCACCACTCTTTAATGGTAGATTCAGCATCTCTGCCAACCAATTTCTTGCTGCTTCTACAACAAGGTTATCCAAATTGTTGGCGATCCACGATCCACGTCAGAGAAAAACTGTAGCTTCGCAGCTCGAACTTCAGTTGTGAAGGAATCTTTTCAAAATTTGTAGTTTCATTTGCGTAGAAACATCCAGTTCGGTCGTAGATCTCAAGAGACGAGTTAATTTGAAAATTATCTCCTCTTTGGCTTTTGTGACTTTTAGTTCTGAATCATAGACTTTCCCCAGTTATTTGAATTCCTGATCCATTGCTACTGTTGGAATGGGTATGTTGTCTATTGTCAACCTTGGTAGGAACTGATCGTATGAGTCATCTTCTTTTCTCATTCTAAATACACAGCACTTATCTGTCCTCATCTGCATGCCTGACCATTTGCGCCAGGCAAGATTCATATCGATCAATTTCTGCGCATTCTCCGAACTATGTGCAATGATTGCCGTATCGTCGGCGAATTGAAGCCATACTCTAGCTTTCACATCAGAGGTTGGACCCCAAAGATAACCGCACTGTTTAAATTTCTCATTTAAAAAAATTTTCATTAGAGGGTTAAAACATAGATTAAACAAAAGCGGCGATATCAATTCAATTTATTTCAACCAACCAAAAAAGGAAATGATTCTAAACCTAAAAAGAAAACAAATTCTTGTGTACTAGGCTACCGTCTGTCATAATTGTATAGATAATTTATACATACTGATAACAGATTCAATTGGCAATCGCGAATAAATTAAAGAACAAGATAATAACTTCAAAAAAAGAGAAATCATTTAAATGTCCTATCAAATAAACACGAAACCTTTATTAACTAGGTGTTTCTTTCGTTTGTTTTTAAAAAGGTGCTAGGTATCAATGTTTCGTATTTCAAACGGAATTCTTTCCCATATTACAGAGGCTGTTTGTTTCAAATTCTTGACAAGTAATGTTATCCTTGGTGATGACGTGTAAAGTAATGGCCAATAGCGAGTACACCTCTGTCGTACAGTGTTTCCAAAAGTGAAAAACCATTGAAGGATGCCGGCAGTTGCTGGTGTAGAAACTTCAAAACAAAAATCATTACATGATAGATATGAAAATTCTTCATATTTAAAATTTTTAATTCCGGATAATTGCTTGATATATGAGAACGTAGATGCAGATTTAGTAAAATTCTAATAAAACAATTCTGACTCAGAAATAATCTCTTTAGATGAGTATCAGGGTTATTCCCCCAGATGATATTACAATATATGAGATGTGAAAATATCAAAGGATAATACAAATTAATCATTGTTGGTCTGTTCAATTTTATTTTTATTTTATCTACAGTTTTGTTGATTTTTCTAGAATAAGTATCTATGTGCCGATCCCAAGAGAGGATGTCTTTTATGATCACTCCAAAAAATGTTGTACTAGTTGAACGAGGAATATTAATATTGTTCATCTTTATGTCTAGATCTGGTATTGCATCGGTTAAAATTTTTGGACCAAATATAATGCAATTACATTTTGAATAGTTCACTATTAATTTGTTATTAATAAACCATGTTGAAACATTTTCAAGGCTTTTATTAATAGAATGCACATCATTAGATGGGCTTTTGGTAGGAAAATTTTGTTTAAATTCTTTTATTGTATAATACTTTGACTCATTCTGATTTAAATATTTATCTCTCACCTCCATCATTGTTTATTATGTAATGACTGCTTTTTGATTATTCATTCTTTTAGAAACACAATCCCTCACCACTACTTGAAAAGGCCATTATCAATGTCCTCTTTGCTATTACAAACCCGAAAAGGAGTTGATTGATCAGGATTTTCATCTTTTTCTTGAATATGCTCTTCTGTTTTTTGTCTAAAATATACAGGAAAGCAAGAAAAAACATGGATGCTATTTGCTGATAACTTCAATTATGTCATTTTTAGCATTTGACCAAAATTTTGAAAAAAAAAACTGATTTGACAATTGGCTTGAAACCTTTTAATTTAGAATTTTCAATTTTTTTTACACCACGCACAATGATTGTATCTATTTTAAATTTAAAATTATATTTATTATTTTGTTGTTTTTTTGCTACAATCAACAGTTGTAAATGGTGTCTCAGTATCAGTACCAGATCCTTTCATTTCAACATTCATTGGTGGTACTGCCTGAGGTGTACTTGGTAATGATCTTCCTACACCTGACCACAGTTCTTTAATGCTAAAATTGGTGTTAATTGGGTCAACTTGAAATACTTTGGCTGGTTTTTATTGTTGTTGAGTATTTTTATTCAAATGCATTACGTTCAAATCAGATACAATTTCTTTATTGATGCGTTCAATGGAACTGCCAGACATTTGAGCAATGTTTGCATTACATGTGCCTAGCTTTGCTAGTATGGTGGCAAACTATTTATTTTAGCTTCCAATTGTTGCAATTTTGCAAAGACCAAATTAAAATTAAATTGCAACACTTTAACCTTTTTAAGGTTTACATAAAACTACGCGGCATTCCTGGTGTAATAGATGTAGTAAATGGTAAACTAAAAGGTCCAGATGAATTGGGTAAGGAAGCAATTAAGATCAGTTACCTAAGTATCAAACTGCCTTAACTAAATTTGATAAAGAAGATTGTATTGCTATAATAGTTCCGACCAATATGACAGACGGAAGTGTGTTCATTAACTAATGCCAGAGATGTTTGGCTGGAACTTTATCCTCTGTACGTTGATGTTAATGAAGATAGAGCATACTATTTATGCATGAAGATTTTCAGTTATAAGATGGATGAAAATGTTACCGAACTTAAGAATCTTTGGAAAAATTTTTAAATTGAGTTGGAAAAAGATGAGAACAGTGATTTATTGTTGATACATAAAATTTATACCAAACTTATCAATACTTTGTTTTGTTTAAAGATAATTTCACAGGTTTGCGTTTAGCGTCCAGAGACCTAGTTCCCTGAGGTAGGACGTTGTTTTCTTTGCCATCAATTTTTTGCGCCAAATTAGACAATCAGTTGTATCCATTTCATTTAAATTTAGAGCTTTCATGTCTTGCTCGATTTTTTGCGACCAGGACTTCTTTGAACGGCCTTTGGGATGTGTGCCAGGTACTTCAACATCTGCAAGAAAAGTTATGGCATTGTTTCCACTTCGTTTGACATGGCCAAACCCCCGCAGACGGTGTTGCCGGCATTCGTCCTTTATATCATCTAAATCAGCACGACGCAGGATTTCGGTAGATTTGATGTGGTCCTTCAGACTAATTCGTTGCATCCATCGGAGCATTTTCATGTCGGTTCGTTAAAGTTGTTGTTCCAACTTGGTTGTCGTTGGCCATGTTTCTGCACCATATAACATCACCGGACGTATCGCAGATTTATAAAGTCTTGATCGTAGTGGTAGTGGGATGTCACGCCGCATCAATATAGCAATGGCCAAAGCAATGGCCATTTATTCCAGGCCATTGCTTTGGTTTTGCTGATGTTGACTTTGAATCCATGATCGGCGAGTCTGGTGTTACAATCTTCAATTCTCGTATGCGTGCTTGAACGGCAGCTTCAGCTGTTCCAGTACAATCCAGAACATTCCTTAGATATTGAAACGATGTGACTTTCTCTACCTTATTGGCTTCAAAAACATTGCTATTTCAAATTTGTTGTTGTGGATTGATGCAAGCAGGACAAACAAAATTGGACAATTATTTTTATCAACGTTTGTGACACCACTGGTAACACTGCTGACACTTGATTGAATTGTTACCTACAACAGCTTTACAAACTGAACAGGTCCATCGTCCAGTAGCTGTGGATTGAATGGATTCACCAGTGTTCATTGCTTTGGTTTTGCTGATGTTGACTTTGAATCCATGATCGGCGTGTCTGGTGATCCAATCTTCAAACATCTGTGCTGCATTCTGCTCAGACGTGACTGTTAAAACGATATCATCAGCATATATTAGATTCCAAATGTCACCAGTGCGTATCGGTTTTGTGATTTCTTCCATCACAGTTATAAATAACAGTGGACTGAGAATCGAGCCTTGGTGAACTGCAACGCCGATGTCAAATGCATCTGTGTTTCCAACCGTTATGCATTAGTATTCGTATACATTTCCATCACAAGTCGAACAAGATATTCTGGAATGAGTTGTCACCGTAGACTCCACCCGATTGCTTCACGGGGAACACGATCAAATGCTTTTTCAAGGTTTACAAAAATGTGTGATAGTTGTTGATGCTTTGTGAGGTACTTCTCTTGCGGTTGCCGAAGGATGTGAATTGCATCAATTGTTGATTTCCCCGCTAGGAAACCAAATTGATAATTTCCGATTGTGATGCGCGACGTTAATCTTCTCTCAATGATTTTCTCGACAATGTTTATCTTATAAAACAAATAACAAAAACAACAGAGAAACTTAGGCAAATGTATACAGAGTTAATAAGTCATAAAGTTTCAGAAATATTAAGCGACAATATAATTACATTTTACAACAAAGTAGTGAAACAGTTGTTGTAAAACCAGGGATTAGGCAACGTTTAAGTATGCTTTATTCACCTCAACAAAACGAATGCAGTGAACGTGAAAATCAAACGCTAGTTAAATTAGGTGACTAGCTTTCAAGGAACTGTTTCATTAGTTAATTTAATACTTACATTCTCAAATAAACCGGACCAACGTCTATAGAAGGAAAATCGCAATATGAAATGTTGTTTACCAAGAAACCAAAGAAGATAACACATCATCGAATCATTGATAGAATAGCTCATGTTCGTAACCCTATGCAAAAACGACGAAATGTGCTTACAATCAGTCCCTCGACCACATGCGCCAGTTCATCAAAAATGAGTTCATCAGCAACTCTTGAATCAGGTCGATATACTACCATCAAAATAATTGATGCATTTGTTGTTGATACTTGAATGCACAAACAATTAAACTATGCTAGTTTTGATATTTCCAACCGTTTGCATCTTTAAACATAACTTTTAAACCACCATGGGCCGGGTCATATTCCCTGAAGGAGTAAAATGAAAAATTCGAATCCGCAAAATCCCGGATTTTTACTCATAAATAGCATGAGTTTCAGCACGCGACGTAAGGAAACGAATGCGTAATATCGAAATATGTTTTCATTGTTAAAATAGTTTTATATTTGATTGATTAAATTAATAACTTTCTAACAATGAGGTCATGACGTTTCATGTACAAATTAATGCTTGAGATAAATAAATTGTCATTTCATGATTTCGACAACGTGCAGAACTAAGCCAGGTAATTTAAAATTTTTCAGAACTAGTCAAAATATTGTCAATGAGATGTCTCATGTACCAACTGTATTATAGCAAAAATAATAAAAAACATCTAAACAATTTATGGCAAACCAATAAATTTGAATGAACACAACCCACCATGGCAGTTATGAATTTTGCAAAAAGCAATTAAGTCAAAGTTTTTCAAACGCCAAATATTTATTTTTGTTACCTACTTTCATCAGAAGATCCTCATGTTCAGAATTCTCGCTCGAATAAGGAATTTTTCTGAGATGTTCAACTTCTCTTGTCAGTTTATGATAACCAGAAATTTGAGACAGGTATAATTCCATGGGAACAACAAACCTACCATAAGATATTAGCCTTTGTTTTAAAAAATTCAGTGAAAGAATTCGAATTATAGAAATATACGTTACCTGGAATGATATTGAATATTAATTGACTTTTCGGTAATAATGTCTTGGACTAATTTTTTATCATCTAGATTATCAGAAATGTGCACATGGTTCAGTTTCCGCGATTTCGACAGTCTGAGAGAAGATTCTAAGTTAAAAATTATGAAAAAATATCATTAAAATGCGGATAGATTTTTGAAACAGTTTTGAGAATTTTTCAAATCAGTAAAATTTATAGATTTGAACTTTTATGAGCATAATTATATATATATATATTGTGAAATTAGTATTTAGACCATATTCGATACAGTTTTCAAGAAAATCAACCGCGTTAATATAATTATTATGTCTATATATTAATTTTTCAAGTTTTCTAATTAAAATTTTATTATAATTATTAAATTTATTAAGTAAAAAACTAAAATTATTATTGTCCATGTTTATTAATATAATTGCAAAAAGCTTTTTCGATATAAAATATATCATCGTCAGTGCAAAATACTTTTAAATAATAACGAAAATTACCGTTTATAGACAAATGACGTCATACAGTATAACTTAATTTTAAGCGCGAAACATTTTTGAAAATATTATTATTAATTATTATATACTATATATTTAACATATTGATAAAATTAACTTTAAATTATTTTCATAGATATATATTAGAATTAAACAAAATAAATTAAAATTTTAAAAATTGCTGAAAAAACGACCATAAAGTAAATCAACAAAATAAAAAGCAAAAATCATACTACAATATTCATGTTTCCAAGTTTATATTATTATCATTGTCATTGTTATTATCATTATTATTACTATTGTTATTGTTGCTGTTATTATTTATTTTGTTTAATTCTAATATATATCTATGTAAATAATTTGAAGTAAATTTTATCAATATGTTGAATATATAGTATATAATAATTAATAATAATATTTTCAAAAATGTTTCGCGCATAAAATTAAGTTTTTTGTTTATAAACCGTAATTTTAGTTATTATTTGAAAATATTTTGCAATGGCGATATATTTTAAATAATATATATATATATATATATATATATATATATATATATATATATATATATATATTAGGAAGAAGACCAAGTTCTATACAGTTGTTCAAAAAATCCACCGACGATTCAGCATTAACAAGTTTTATGGTTGATTTTCTAATATTTTGAACTAGTTCTTTACAATTAAGTCTATTCAAAATGTTGAAATCCATTTTATAATCGTTTATGATTTTAATTGTTAAAATTAATCAAGCAAGATCCCATTTTTATAATCGTTTATTTTTTATATTATTATTAAAGTTATGCATATAGATCTATTTCGACGTAAAGTCATCATCAGTGCAATATATATTTTAAATAAATTCTATTAATAGTTAATTAGTTGTATTTTTTAATATATTAAAATAAAATAAAAGTAACGAAATAAAAACGCAAAGGTTCATTGAAATTAGTAAACAAAATATTTGAAATTATACGATTGTTCATGCTACGTGGCCGTTGTCAAGATGGCAACCAACAATGTCACAAATTTGAAGCGCGAAATTAATTAGAATATCGTTTCTATTATTATTAATATTATTAATTATTATTTTTATTATTATTATCATTATTATTATTATTATTATTGTTATTATCATTATCGTTATCATTATCATTATTATTATTATCGTTATTATTATCATCATCATTACCATTATTATTATTATTGTTGTAGTTGTTGTTCTTTTTATTGTTGCTGTTGTTGTTGCTATCGTTGTTTGTATTGTTGTTGTCGTCGTCATCATTGTTATTAAAAGTATTATTATTATTATTATCGATGACGTTAAAATTATTAGCAACAATGTTGACGTTGTTAATTAATCTATGATTTTTTGAACAACTGTATAGAACTTGGTCTTCTTCCTAATATATATATATATATATATATATATATATATATATATTATATATATATATATATATATATATATATAATCTATTAATAAATTACTCTAAAAATTAAACTATAAAACAACAACACCGAAGGCTATTCAAAAATGTCAAAGTTATACCTGTCGAATCATGTGTCGCCCAACACAGACTCCTTGTGGCAGACCTGGTTGTCAAACTGTCTAAACAAATGCCTCGAAAAATCAAAACGTGGAAGCTGAAAAGCAATATTCATCGAGAAAAATTTCAACAGATTGTCGCCACACAGTTAGACCACCAATCGCCGCAATCCAGTACAGATTGGAGTTTGGAGTACATAAAAAACCGTTTTGATAAACGCTGCAACTACGGTTTGTGGAAAAACTGGTACAAAACGTCAACATGAACGGGACACTTGACGAAAAAAGACATAGTTGGTGCCTCGTGTAACAAAAACGACAAAAATGAGATGGTTCTTGAATGAGATGAGATCAAGCTACAGTGGAAAAAAAATTTCAACCATCTGTTAAATGAAACAAATCAATGTCAACTTTGACGCTCCGCCCATCGAAGGTCCGATTCCAGACATCACTGTATAGGAGCTTACAGAAGCTCTGAAAGCTATGAAGGATGGAAAGGCTGCAGGGCAGTCTGGACTCACAAATGACATTATCAAAGCATCTGATACTGCAAGTATCCAAACGTTACTACAACTTTGCCGTAAAGTGTGGATAAATTGCTCAATGCCGACTATAGCATGACAGTTCCGCTATACAAAGGCAAAGGTGATCCATTGAACTGTTCATCATATCGGGGTATACGTCTGCTGGAACACTTCCTGAAAATTGTCCAGCAAATCATTGAGAGAAGATTAACATCGTGCATCATAATCGGAAATTATCAGTTTGGTTTCCTAGCGGGGAAATCAACAATTGATGAAATTCACATCCTTCGGCAACTGCAAGAGAAGTACCTCACAAAGCGTCAACAACTATCACACATTTTTGTAGACCTTGAAAAAGCATTTGATCGTGTTCCCCGAAAAGCAATCAGGTGGAGTCTACGTCAACAACTCATTCCAGAATATCTTGTTCGACTTGTGATGGAAATGTATACGAATACTAAGAATCTTGTCAGCACAACGGTAAGAAAAACAGATGCATTTGACATCGGCGTTAGAGTTCATCAAGGCTCGATTCTCAGTCCACTGATATTTATAACTGTGATGGAAGAAATCACAAAACCGATACGCACTGGTGACATTTGGAATCTAATATATGCTGATGATATCGTTTTAACAGTCACGTCTGAGCAGAATGCAGCACAGATGTTTGAGGATTGGAACACCAGACTCGCCGATCATGGATTCAAAGTCAACATCAGCAAAACCAAAGCAATAAACACTGGTGAACCCATGCAATCCACAGCTATTGGACGATGGCCCTGTTCAGTTTGTAAAGCTGGTGTAGATAACAATTCAATCAAGTGTCAGCAGTGTAACCAGTGGTGTCACAAACGTTGTCCAAAAATAATTGGTACTTTATCTAAAGTGTCCAATTTTGTTTCTCCTGCTTGCATCAATCCACAACAACAAATTCGAAACAGCAATGTTTTTGAAGCCATTAAATAGAGAAAGTCACATCGTTTCAATATTTAAGGGATGTTCTGGATTGTACTGGAACAGCTGAAGCTGCCGTTCGAGCACTCATACGTGGCAGCCTGGAATAAATGGCATTTCCTTGCCTCTATATTGATGCGGCGTGACATCCCACTACCACTACGATCAAGACTTTATAAATCTGTGATACGTCCGGTGATGTTATATGGTGCAGAAACATGGCCAACGACAACCAAACTGGAACAACAACTTCAACGAACCGACATGAAAATGCTCAGATGGATGCAACGAATTAGTCTGAAGGACCACACCAAATCTTCCAAAATTCTGCGTCGTGCTGGTTTAGATGATAAAAAGGACGAATGCCGGCAACATCGTCTGCGGTGGTTTGGCCATGTCAAATGAAGTGGAAACAGTGCCATAACATCTCTTGCAGGTGTTGAAGTACCTGGCACACATCCCAAAGGCCGTCCAAAAAAGTCCTGGTCGCAAACAATCGAGCAAGATATAAAAGCTTTAAATTTAAATGAAATGGATACAACTGATCGCCTAATTTGGCGCAAAAAATTGATGGCAAAGAAAACAACGTCCTACCTCGGGAGAACTGGGTCTCTGATTAATAGTTACACGAAGTTAGAATTTTATCGGGAAAAAACCTGCCCGTGGCAGCCCAAATTTAGCTTGAGATCACGTTTATAATATAGTTGTAATTTGGCAAGAAATTATAAATTTTATTTCAATTTTTCAGAGTAATAACGTAACATGCATACGAGTGGCACAAAAAGTGTAGTCTTGGAGTAATTGTAGCTACATAGTTGGTTTTTTGTTGGCTTTACAACAGTAAAAAAACGGCAAGCCTGGCCATAGATCGAATATTTCGAACGATAATTATTCTCTAAAACGTATATTTTTAAATTATTTGATATCAAAAATTTTCAAAATGCTTCACAAGATAACATAATTTTCTTCCATGTTTTTCAAAAAGGGTTCTCAAATTTATTTACATACATACGAACATACGTGCATTCATGTATACATACATACAAACACAAATACGGTTTTAGGGTAGCGAACGTGCTGGCAGGTTTTTCTTAGCTCTTATACTTTATTTATTATATTTTCTCTTTTTAATAATTTTATAATTTTATCGTTTTTTTTAATTAGTTTTATCTAACCTTTTTTTTATCTATATTAATGTTTTTATATTTACTTTATTGCTATCTTTTCCATGCTTTTGTTATTTATTCTACCGTTTTTTACTGTAATTTATTGTTTAATTTTAATTTAATTTTTTCTTTGGAGTGTAGGTAATACGTATAATTTTTGTATTTATTTTATTTATTTCGTAATCTAAAAATTTGTACCAATTAAACGCTATAGTTTTAATTCCAATTAATTCAAATAATTCATTTAACATTATCGACATTATATTTTATTATTTTTAATTCTAATAAAATAACACACGGTACGCTCGAGTTTTAGATAGTAATTGTTAAAAAACGTTTGTTTGCATTAGTTGTACAATCACATTGGAGTTTCTATAGTTGGCAATATTCGTAATAGTTTTTCACTCATTTATAGCTTTCATAATATTTCTTTAAATTCAGTTTAAGTGTTTAAAAAAGAAAAAATAATAATTATATAAACTAATAAATTAAATAATTTCAATTCCAATTATTTTAAAAGTATATATGATTCTATTAAAATTAAGCACAATACACTCGCGCTACACATACGCGCCTGATTTTAGATAGTAATTGTTAAACTTTAGTTGTACGTCCACACTGGTGGTTCTATAGTTGGCAATATTCTTGATAGTTTTTCATTTACTTATAATTTTCAAAAATTACTTTGAACTCGATTTCAATTCTTACATAAAAAAATAAAAATAAATAAATAAATTAAAATAATAAATTAAATCAATTCAATTCCAATTATTTTATAACTCAATTTCATTTTAATAAAAAAACACATAATACACTTGCTCTGCACATACGCGCTTGTTCATAGATATTAATTGTTAAACGTGTTTCAATAGTTGGCAATAATCGTAATTGTTTTTCATATCTTTATAGTTTTCATTGAATTCCTTAAAATTCAATTTGACTTCTTTCAATCAATAAAACAATAAATTATAACATGTCAAGTCAGGGTTCTTCTTTGGATCTATCCTCCCTCAAATTATGCCATGGCCGAGAATGAAGTTTTTTTTAAAACTTGACTTCTCCAAAGCTTGACTTCGCCGGGACCATATGCTTGAATGCGTCAAGTCACTGCTTCCTGAAATATATGACTTCTGTTGGATGTCATACAATGCTGACCCATTCCTTTCCTTCGACAACAATATTGTTTTGTCAGCTGAGGGTGTACAGCAAGGTGATCCTATGGGTCCTCTGTTTTTCCTCTGTCAATCGATCCACTAATAAAAATCATTTCTTTCAATATTTGTTGTTGCTTATCTCGGTGATAATGCTTTGGAGAATTGTTTGAAGGTTTTAAAAGACAATATAGGTTTGATTAATAACAGTTCCCATCAATATGGGCTTAAGCTCAACATCAATAAATATGAAATTACAACAAATTCCACCAACCCATCAAATTTTCCTAATAAAATTAATACAACGGAGTTAAACGATCTCCAATTTATAGGAGCCACAATTTTTAAGTGTAAGGCCGACGATAAGTTTTGGGACAAAAAGTTTGATGAGTTCAAATATGCTACGTCAATGATGGTACATATTTGTAAACAGGACGCACTCATCCTTTTGACCCAGGCGGCGTTTATTCAGAAGTTATCGTATTTTTTAAGAACCTCCCAGGTCGGTCAAAGCAAATTTCTGATAAATTCGACCACCAACTACGTATAGGTGTTCAATCCATTTTCAATATATTTTTTGATGACAGGCTGGAGCTAGGCAATTTTGCCTGTCGGTGTGGGTGGATTGGGTTTAGGCGTCGTGGCTGACTTGGCACCATCTGATTTTTTTACTTTCTGCCGCGGCCACGATGTTCCTTCAAGATTCGATGTTACCGATGGATGACCATCTAAGAATGGAAACGTTTGCTAATTGGTGCTCCATTTATGGAGATGTGATCGGCATCGACGTTTGTTTGCAAAAAAATTGGAGCGAACCATTGTTGAAGAGATCTTGTGAATCATTGGAACTGTTGAATGTTTCGCCTCTCAATAAAGCCAGATTGATGGCAGTCAAAAGCGTTTTTGGTTCGGCCTGATAAAGAGCGTTACTAAGCACCGCTTGCTACACCAGAATCGATAACGCTTCAGTGAGAATAAGTCTGTGCCTAAGACTAGGTCTACCTGTAGTTTCAGAACACAAATGTTTGTGTGGTGTAGATGTTTCTCCGTTGGGATACCAAGGTCTTTCTTGCAAGTTGGGTTCTGGCAGACAGGCACGGCACTCGGCTTTGAACGATTATTTGTTTAGGTTGCTTCAAAAAGCCAATATACCTGCCGTTAAAAAACCCGCAGGCCTGATTGTGGAAAGTAATGCCAGACCTGACGGGTATACTCTTATCCCATGGTCTGCAGGTCGTTGTCAGACATGAGACGTGACATTCTCCAACACGCTGGCTAGAGGTACATCGGTTATATATCGGTAGAAACCGGTTCCGCCGCGACCAAGGCAGCTGATTTTAAAAATTCAAATTATATTATAAAGTATAAACTCAATGACGGCACATCGCTCTTTGTTCCGGTTTGTGTCGAAACATTTGGACCAACTGATAAGGTCACTCAGCATTTTTTCGACAATAAAAGTACTAAAATAATTGAAATTTCATGTGACCCTAACAATAAAACATATATAATAAAAATAATTCTCTATTATTACAAAAATTTAATTCTTTCTCTATCTTAGAAAATACCGCTAAATGTCCGGCCGTACGAGATCCTGAAACAAAGATTAATTAGCGAGTCGGGGATCAAATGATAGTTTTTATGGCTATTGTTTTTAACCAAGGATTCGTACATACATACACATATACATACAAACATACATATATGCATACCCTACTACAGATTGGGTCGATTTGAAAGTTGGAATCGCTATGGGCTGTTTCGCCAACCCTGTTTATTTTAGCAAAGCAAGTCATGTTGGATGCTGCAAGCGGTTACAAGGTTAACTTGGGTGGAAGTGTTTGTATGCCATCGCTGAAAGCATTTATGGGCGACACTACCGTTTTGAAAAAAACTCAGCGCGAAACTGTAGAAAAATTTTGCAGACGCTAGATGAGTTGATGGAGTGGAGCGAAATGACGTTCAAGCCGGAAAAATCTCGAAGCCTCTCGCTGACAAGAGGTAAATATGGTGAGCATGTCACTTTTACAATTTCCGGTCAAATGATTCCAACTTTGCTTCAAAAGTCAGTCAAAAGTTTTGGCAGGTGGTACCACTTATCTTTGAAAGATTCGGGAGAAAAAGGAGAACTCCTGAACTTATCAAAGCAGCACTTGGAGACCGTGGACAGCCAGAACTTGTGTGGTAAGTTTAGTCTGGTTGACGCAGTTTATAGTAATCCCAAAACTACTATGGCCTTTGTTAGTGTATGAGTTCAACCTCAACACTGTGAAAAAATTGGTAAGAAAATCAACCGTTATACAAGAAAATGGCTTGGTCTGCCTGTGAGTTTGACTTCACTTGCTCTTTATAGCCAAAGGACAGTTTTAAAACTATCATTTAAGTCGGTAGTTGAGGAATTAAATACGCAAAAATAAGATGTCAATGGATGCTTGACAACTCAGCAGACCAATATATAACCCAAGTTAAGCCACTGTTGAAAACGGGGAAAAATGGAAAGCCAGAAATGAAATAGACGTGGCAGAACAATCTTTGAAACTTAAGGAGATTGTTGGAACAGTGCAAAGTACAAAACATGGCGTAGGTTGGTTTCAAAATAGGTGATGGTCCAAGGTCAACAACAAAACAAAAGATTAGATGATTATTGAAGAAAGACGTAATGAGTAAGACAGAGAAAGAGTGATTGCAACAGTGCAGCAGAGTCAACAGGGCAGACGGTTGTCGTGGGAAGAGGTGTTGCAAAAAAACGTTAGTTTGAAAGAAATTTAAAATATGTCTCCTTTCCGTTTGGCTTTTCTATAAGAGGAATGTACGGCCAGCGGCCAACAAAAGCTAATTTGGTTTGGTGGAATATGTTGGCACAGAACAAATGTACACTCTGTGGAGGTCACGAGACACTCGCGCACGTGCTGTCGTCATGTCAGTATGCTCTAGGCCACGGTCGGTATACATGGCGCTACAACAAAGTTTTGAAAAGCATAGCAGAAACGGTCTGTTCTGTTTGCAATGAAGCCAAATCTCAGTCTGCGGAAAACCCGAAGATGTATTTCTTAAGAGAAGGACAAAGCATGACCGAGTGATGTCGTTATTGAACTGTGTCGTACAAAGATAACATGCTCAGTAGCCACGACGTAAAAACTGCAAAGTATGAACAGTTGATTCAAGAGTTAAACAAGAAAGGATACAAAACCAGGTTCTACGCTGTTGAGGCTGGTGCAAGAGGAACAGTGGGAGCGTCGATGTATGCACTTTTCAAAGAGTTGGGACTGTCAGGTAGGAAGCGTACAGCATGCCTGAAAAAAGTTATTAGTAGCGTAGAGCAAGCTTCGTACTGGTTGTGGCTAAATAGAGTGTCGGCTAAATTAGCAAGCCGTGGCTACAGTGTATAAATATAAGGCTGAATTTTGGTATAAATAGCAGACCAACATAGCTAAAAAATCAACAGTCATCGAGATGCGTTCGAGTGATCAACGAACGTGGCTCGGTCCCCCGAAAATGTAATGGATTTTTCAGGGCCGAATTAGATGTATTAAGTAACTTGTACGTGAGGATGGCGAGTTTAAATATGATGCGTTGACGTACTGGTAACCAATGTAGTTGAATGAGTGAATCTGTGCTGGAAGATAAATTACAGATATTTAAAACAACTTTTGCAACTCTTACAACTTATTATACTACTAGTTGAAGCATTCCTGTTTTTTTGTTATGTTAATCGATATTTTTCATTTCAATACTTGTGTCAATACTTCCTTGAGATATTTATTAGTATCTTTTTTCTTTATTTGTTACTTTAACTGTTAAACAAATAATTTGATGTGCGTGTATATTTTTTTAATGTGGAGACGTTTAAAAGTTTATGTCAAACATTTAATGTTTCCAAAATTGATGTATGGTGCGGGTGTTTGTTTTCAATAACGTAGGATGTAGGCAAAACTTGATAAAACAATAAGTTTTTCATTGTTTAATAATCACATTACTCTAATCCTTAGATGTATATTTGTGTGTGAGTGTGGTTTGAGAGTTTTCTGTTGTTTGTGAACTAACTTATTGTTTATTATTTTGTGCGTTTATACATGTGCTTATTACAATGTGTGCTTATTACATTGTCACTATTACAATTATTGTTGTTATGATTCTTAATTGTTATATTCGAGACTATAATTAGAAATAATTATTATTAATAATTAGTAATTAATAATAATAATTACAAAAATAATTATTAGAACTGTCCTGGGTATGACATAAAACTGCATCCACGCTGCCTTGCGTGCTTTTGAGCGAAAGGCTAGGCCCACCGCTTATAACTGGTGGTTGTCGTCAGGATGGGTGTCCGGATGTAAAAACTTTTCCCCAAATTATTCCTATGCCATCACAAAGAAAAACAACGGCCCCTAGTCCCCAGCAGGCCTTAAGTGGTCAAGGGGTGCCAAGAATCCCTGGGAAGTATGCAATAGCGGAGGGATGTTGCAGTAAAATTCAGAATGGCCCCTCTATGGTACTTAGACTTGGAACGCTCAATGTTGGATCACTGACTGGCCAAAGCATGGAAATCGCAGAAATGCTCGAGCGTAGAAGGATTGACATCTGCTGCCTTCAGGAAACCCGATGGAAATCGAATGGTGGTGTCTGTCATGTCAACTCAGACAAAGAAAAATGTAAACTATTCTGGAATGGCCAAAAGACGGCCAAAAATGGTGTTGGAATTTTTGTCAGAGAACCGCTAGCCCAAGAAGTACTGGATATTAAAAGAATTAATTCACGTCTCATGTGATTATTTTTTCTTCGCATAGAAAAGCAAACAATGATTATTTTTTCTGCATACGCACCGAAGACAGGCGAATCAGAAGAGATGAAAAATGACTTCTGGACTACATCTCAACAATACCAAAATCTGAAACAATCCTGATTGGAGGCGATCTCAATGGCCACGTTGGAGAGAAAACAGATGGTTTTGACAACGTACATGGCGGTTTTGGCAATGGAAAACGGAATGAAGATGGCAACCGCATCCTTGAGTTTGCTGAAAGTCACGGGTTTTGTTTACTGAACACATATTTTAGAAAGAGGCTGGAACATCTCATAACATACAAAAGTGGGCCATCAGCCACGCAAATTGATTTCTTTGCTGTCAAGCAACCACACCGAAGGCTATTCAAAAACGTCTAAGTTATACCTGGCGAATCTTGTGTCGCCCAACATAGATTCCTTGTGGCAGACCTGGTTGTCGAACTGTCAAAACATAAGTCTAAACAAATGCTTCGGAGAATCAAAACGTGGAAGCTGAAAAGCAATATTCATCGAGAAAAATTTCAACAGATTGTCGCCACACAGTTAGACCACCAATCGCAAGCCAGTACAGATTGAAGTACATACAAAACCGTTTTAATGATCGCTGCAACTACAGTTTGTGGGAAAACTGGTACAAAACGTCAGCATGAACGTGACACTTGGTGGTGGGATGACAGTGTACAAAATGCAATAGCTGAAAAGAAAGTTGCATACAAGCAATGGCAAAAATCAAAGTCTGTTGATGAACATAAAATTTTCCGTGAGAAGAACAACTATGCAAAACGTCAAGTTGCACTGGCTCGGACAGATCAGTGCAAAGAGTGGCTCACTAAAAGCAAAGGTGAACAAATGAAATCTCTGTATCGTATAGCAAAAAAAGCAAAGCGTACGAAAAAAGACATAGTTGGTGCCTCATGTATCAAAAACGACAAAAATGAGATGGTTCTTGAATGAGATGAGATCAAGCTACAGTGGAGAGAATACTTCAATCGTCTGTTAAACGAAACAAATCCCATCAATGTCAACTTTGACGCTCCGCCCATCGAAGGTCCGATTCCAGACATCACTTTAGAGGAGCTTACAGAAGCTCTGAAAGCTATGAAGGATGGAAAGGCAGCAGGGCCATCTGGACTCACAAATGACATTATCAAAGCATCTGGTACTGCAGGTATCCAAACGTTACTACAACTTAGTCGTGAAATCTGGAAAAATTGCTCAATGCCGACTGAAAGGTGATCCATTGAACTGTTCATCATATTGGGGTATACGTCTGTTAGAACACTCCCTGAAAATTGTCCAGAAAATAATTGAGAAAAGATAACGTCGTGCATCACAATCGGAAATGATCAACTTTGTTCCCTAAGTACAAAGATCAATACGCTAATCTTCGTTCCGATCTGGTACCGTGGTACCAAGGTTACTGTTTATCATGGGATGTGACGTTCCCTCACACGTTAGCCGAAAGGTACATCAATTACACGGCTATGGAGCAAGGTTCCCCTGCAGAGAAGCTGCTGATTTTAAGAATACTAAGTACAAAGATCAATACGCTAATCTTCGTTCCGATCTGCGTGGAGACATTTGGCCCAGCTGATGAACAAACACAATTATTTTTTGATAACATAGGTACAAAAATAAAATTTAAATAATATGATCATTTTTTTCCAATTTCTAATTCACTGTATACATGTCAAACTGAACAGCAAAGATCGAGATAATGACATTTATTTTCAAGGATCCATTTATTTTCTATTCGCCATTTTGTTTATTTTAACTGCAGTTTATCATGTTTTTTGGTCGGACTGGGTAAGTGGTCCGTTGGGCCCTCTGGTCAGTTACGTTAATAAATAAAGCAAAATATATCGTTGTTGTTGCAAAAGTTTAATTCATTTTGTATTTTAGAGAACATTGCTAAGTGCCTTTCTGTGCGAGACCCTGTATACTAAAATTATCTGTTGAGCAGGGGCAAAATGATAGTTTTTATGGCAATTGTTTTAACCATGGACTCGCACATACACACATAGACTCATTCACACATACATACACACACATACATGCACACACATACATACACACACACGTGCATACATACCCACATGCATTCTCACCCAACATACACACGCAAACACACACACACACTCACGCACATACACCTACTTACATATTTAACATTTATATTATTCACAAGCACAAAAAATAAACATGTACTTGTATCAGTGCCTTAACTATAATAGAATACATAAACAGAAAAAAAAATGTGAAACTCATATACGGACAATATAAACAGAAAGGAAAAGAAAGAAAAACTAAAACTATAAAATATCAGCATCTATCAAAGTTTACCAATTGTTTTTGTTGAGCAACATACAAACATATTTATATATAGAAATTTAAGCTTTTTACATTCACACACATGGGAAAACACTCAAGCGCACAGATATACACAGATCAACCTATACGCGTTGAGGGCAATTTATAATTTATTTAAAAACATCAAAATTTGTATAAGGAGGTCGAATTAAGGCAATTACTTTTAAATATTTATAACTGTAACATTTCTTTGATCGTACATTAATAAACAACATTTCTATAAAATCATCATTAAACATTTTATCCACACACACAAAAATTCAAATCATTTCTTACAAACATGCCAACGCCACCTCCTATACCAAAATTTCTCTTTTTGAATATAAACTTATAATTTTCTAATTCAATCAATGGAGCCGATAATTACATTTCATTCTACCAATTTTCACTAAAAACTATCAGATTAAATATTTTATAAAATTGATTAATTAATATTTGTAAAGTCGTCATCTTGTTGTATAGGCTTCGAGCGTTTATATGCAAAGTGGACAAACATGATGTAAACAAATTAATTTCAGAACTAGCTATAAAATTTATTAAACTATTTTCAGTATAATATGGCGTTTGGCTATACAATAAATTGTTAACAAATTCATTGCGCATCACCATGTTTCGTGGCAATAGTCCGCAATTGTTTTTCTTCAACTTCTTTCCTGTTTTTTGCCAATGAAAAATCCCATTCACGCAGGAACGTTGTACTGGGGCCAAATATCTGGATTTGTTAACTTTGGTAGCTCCTTAATTGGTAAAATTATTTTAAAAGCTGTTGACTCAATTGATATGTTTTAGTCAGTTGCTACATTATCCGTTGTGTTTCTTTTTCGCAAAACGGGAAAGCAAGGATTGAACGGTATATTGTTAGTTTTCAAATGGTTTTCAATTATGTCTCAGCTGCACGAGCTTGACATTGCCCACATAATAAGTAATTTTTTTCTCTATAATTTTTGATGCCTTCAATAAGCAGTTGACACCAGTACCATACACTTTGTCGGATTTCTAGTGTCTTCTTCACTGTTTTTATCTTTAATAATCATAGGACTACCGACAGACTTTTTACTTTTCTTTGCTTTTTTCACAAGCCGAAAGCCATCAGAATCTAGTTCATTATTAGATTCGTTCATAGAATTAGCAACTAAAACTTTAGCTCTATCTGCTCATGACTTTGCAACTAGTTTTATTTTCAACTTCACTTGTTAAATTTGCTTTGAATATGTTGTTTATATTGTTTGCAACATTTACAGGTGCCTTATTAACAGACACATTTGTTGGTTTGACGTTTGTAGCACAAATTTTATTTATTTCTTGCATATGGTTTGAGACAACAGAGCACATTTTTTCCAGTAGACAGGTATGTTTTGTATCTAATGCCTCCATTATGGCCGTTTGTTGCATACTAAACATGGCTTTGTTGTCATTTTTAAATTCAGCCAATTAACATTCGGATTCTTGCTAAATTAGCACTTGTATAAAAAGAACATTTTTCAAGAAAACCATTAACCTTAAATATTTTCAGAAGAGAAATACATTCGAGAATTTTATCCCTTTTAGTAGTATTCCCGCAAAATTGAAATTCATTTTTTAAGTTATCGTTTTTTAATATTTCTAAATCATTTTTCAAAATTTTAACAGCAGTAGCTACTTCTTCAGCATGGTAAAATTCTATAACATTAGATATAAATGTTTCATCCTCTAAGTTATTCGAGTTATTTACTAAAAAGAACAAAAATTCACTAATAACATGTTGTTTACATACATAACGTTTTACCTCGGGAAACCGGGTCTCTGGACCCAAACGAAGATTGATTGTTTACATAGATAAAATTAATTAAATTTAGAATAAATGTTTTTCATACATTTCAACGATCAGTTAAGCATTTTATATACCTATACAATTTTTAGTAACATATATGAACATTTGCCGTGCATTAGCAGATGGTCCTCTCTTTTTTCACGATCTCTCTGCGAGCATAATATATAGGTCGGTCGTTGTAGCTGGGAGCTAAGTTCAGTCTCATATATTCTATGAAAATCTACGCATTCTAAAAATGTAGGTTTTAGCAGGTTGCCTTCATTGTACGGCACAGTACAAAAACTAGTTTTTTTTACCATTATTCATTTTTAAATTTAAACTTTTGAAGCTAGTATTAAAATTTAAAATACATCATACACAAATGAAATTTAAAAACCTAGTTGAAGTTGCTAAAATTATTATAACGATACTTATTGTTATTATTATTATTTAATTATACTTATTATTATTAAAATTATAATGCTAAAAAATAAATTCCTAACCAATGTTTAAAATTTTGAGTAAATCGGGTTCTTTGGAGTAAACAATCCGCAGCAGCTCGCACTTTCCTGTTATTATTCTAAGGATCCATTTAAATATGCCACGTGTAAAAGAATTTAGATACAGAAAGTTAAGCAAGTACAGGATCATATTGTCAGTGGAACAGAATGTGAAATTAGCTGAACCTACGTCTTATGGCTTTACTCCTACTTAGCGCCTCAATGCAATTGAAACTGGAGACTGTGATGTAAACAGAGGGCACTCTACTATGTTGTAAATAAGTGTAAAAGTGAATCGATGTTAAAAACCCAAAATAATTTAAAATTTTTAATCAAAGTTTGGAATGTAAATTATTGTTTATTTTTTCTATTAACTTGTTAATAATGATTGTTTTATATAAATATATACAATACTTAGCTTGTATATTGTACCATTGGCGGTAGTGGTTGATCATTGAATTATATATAAGAATGGCTTTATAGTGTTGACCTTCATCTCAAGGTCAGGAGGCATGGAAGCAAACTTTTTTAGCACCAATTTGTCAATGGGTTTTTCCGTTTTCCAATCTATATTTAGCTTCTTCCATGTTAAATTTTGTGTAACCGGCGGCAAATTCTTGTAAACATTTTTAACCGCTGAAATCATTCTATGGCAGTTTTAATCGATTTTTAACTTAATAATTTAACTGAATTTTGATCCATTTTGATTTTATAAATGTCATTTTCTTTAAACTTTAAAGTTTTACAAATGTTACATTGTGCCAGGAAAAACTAGACTCATACTAGTAGAAGAAGAGAGGCTTTTTTTGTATTTTTATTTTGAATTTTTGACTTTTTATTTTTTAAACTGTCTAATAAATTATTGTTAAAAAAAACTCAAAAATTTCAATGTTGGTATGTTCGTTCGTGTACTTTAAAAAATCGACGTTTGTACTGGCATCGAAATTTTCTTGTTTTATCAACAACAAATAATTGGTTAATTAATTTGAACTAGATAACACATGGAATTATATAATTCAATGAGATAACAAGCCACATAAATCTTTTTATTTTATTATTATTAATTAAAAGAGTAATGTGGAATCATGGAATTATATAATTCAATGTGTGGAATACCATATTGATGTTACTTTAAATTTTAATATTATCAATATATTTTTTCAATTATAATAAATATTGCTATTGAATCAAATAATTGTATAAATTTTTTTGGATATGCTACCTGAAAATTACTGATCTTTGGAATGAATTGAGCAGACGATAAGCAGTAAGTTAGTTTTTGAATATAATTTCTATCTTTTATTAAATTAAAAATGCCATTAAAGTGTATAGTAAATAATTGTAATGGGACATATAAAGACCAAAATATATCTATGCACAGGTAATAATATGATCTTAATAATATTTTTATATCATTTGCATATTTTATGATTCACTTGACTTTTCTCCATGGATTAATAGATATAAATTTCAATAATTCATTTTTGACAAAATGCAATATGCATTATAGCATTCCTCAAAAATCACCTATAAAAAGTCAGTGGATCAATGCCTTGAATGGCAGGTGTAGAGGTTTTGAAAGAAAAAGATCATATATATGCAGTAAACATTTTGATTCAAAATCCTTTTCAAAGTCAAATAAAAAAGTTTTTCTAAAGAAAGATGCCTACCCAACAGTATTTCCTGGTGTGGTATTTGAAAAGACAAAAACCACAACTACACAAACTGAGGTAATTAATTTAGTATTTATATATATAATAAAGGATTGCTGAAGCAATATTGATTAATTCAAACCAAATATTAATATACAACACAATAACATTGGCATTTGCCGGCTTACTATCAGATATTTAACAAATAAAACGATAAGGATTTGGTCATTTTCTTATTACATTTTATGAAATGCAAATTTTTATTCTAATGGAAAATATGTTTTTTTTGTATTATGGGTTTATTATTATTATTAGTATGCTTTTGTTAAAATGGCTTTTTGTCATAAGAAATACAGAATATAAAGAGTTTATTTTATTGGGCATATATATATATATATATATATATATATAAACTTTTAAATGCAGCTATTTACTTTCAATTTAAAATCATATTTAGATGTTTTACTCAATGGATGCCCATCTCATCAAGCAACAGCAAAGGCAATCAAAGTATTACAAGTCCAGAATCACACTGCTGCAGGCAACAATAAGAAAACTTATGAATGAATGTAATAAATTAAAAAATGAATTAGCTACATACAAAGGTTTTATGCTATATAACCATAGCAAAATGAATTGAAATTTTGACTAATTTTTTGTTTATTTATCCTTCTAGATAAAAAACTCATACCATTTAAAAGAGTTAACAAAGTATATGATGATAGTTACAAGACCTTTTATATGCAGCTGCGTTTTCATGGTCCTCGTGCATACCAATTTTTAAGAAAAAGTGGACTAACACTGCCACACCCGAGATCATTGAACAAGTAAAATTTTGTTGATCATGATTTTCTGTAAACTAGTATATATAAAGAAATGTATACTGATAGCCAAAATCAATCAATCTTAGTTTAGCGTCCAGAGACTCATTTCCCCTGAGGTAGGACGTTGTTTTCTTTGCCATCAAGTTTTTACGCCAATTAGGTGATCAGTTGTATTCATTTTATTTAAATTTGGAGCTTTCATGTCTTGTTCCATTGTTTCTGACCAGAAGAAGTTATAGCAGTTTTCACTTCGTTTGACATGACCAAACCACTGCAGACGGTGTTGCCGGCATTCGTCCTATATATCATCTAAACCAGCACGATGCAGGATTTCGGTAGATTTGATGCGGTTAGGATGATTTGAATAGTCATTGTATGCTTTTCTAGACGAAGCTTGATCCACATGAGACGTGAGTTAATCCTTTTAACATCCAGTACTTCTTGACAAAAATTCCAGCACCATTTTTGGCCGTCTTTTGATCATTCCAGAATAGTTTAGCCAAAATAATGATTTTATTATGATTAATCACGTTTGTTTTTTAAATCAGCACAAACCAGCACGAACTTTTTTGCTTATAAAAACCTAAAACTTATTCTTATTTAACATGCACTTCATCTTTGGACCAGTCAAAAAAATAGCTGGGCAAAAAATTTTTACCTGGATAATTTCATATTAAAATAAATAATTTATTTTTTAAATTATAGATGGACAGAACCAATCAAAATAAAACCGGGTTTTACAAATGTTATAATTGATGTAATAAAAAAAAATGTGAAGAAAATCCATCAAAATATTGCAAATGCTCTTTAATCCTTGATTCGATGTCAATAAAGCCTCAAATAATATATAATAGGAAAATTGGTAGGTTTTTTAAAATAAATTTTGTTTTTAAATTTTTGAGGTTAAAATATAGCATATTTTGGTAGCATATGATAGTTTATTCCTTTTTTTTTTTATTCCTTCCCTCACTGCCTTGTGAGTGATGTTGGATCATCAAAGGCTAGGCCCACCGCTTATAACTGGTTGCGTAAGGAAGGGCGTCCTGTGTAAAAACTAGCCAAATAATAATACTTATGATGACGGAAAAAACAATGGCCCTCAGTATCCGGCAGAAGAGAGTGCGAAGAATCTCCGGAGACCCAGTCCATGGGGTTGTGGTGCAAGGCCCTGTGGATGGTCTGGCTACTGGCACCCCACTCTATAGAGTGGCGGTGCAAGGCACTATAGATGGAAGGACTACTTGTAGACCAAGGGGTTGGAGGTTTGGTACCTGGAATGTAGGCACGTTGACAGGAAGAAGTTTGGAAATGGTGGAGGAGCTGCAGAGGAGAATGGTTGACGTGGCTGCATTACAGGAGATCAGATGGAAGGGTGAGGGTACAAGGTTTGTGGGGGCTAAAGGTGGAAGATATAAGTTGTGGTGGAAGGGGGATGATGGTAAGGGAGGAGTTGGTGTGATGGTAAGAGAAGAGTTGGTGGAGAAGGTGTTGGAAGTGAGGCGGAGAAGCAATGTGGTAATTGTGGTGGTGATGGTGTTTGGAAAAGTAATAGTGAGGGTGATATCAGGATATGCTCCGCAACAAAGTAGGAAGGAAGAGGAGAAGGATAGGTTTTATGATGATGTTTTTGACGAGATTGGGCAAGCGGGGTTGAATGAGTTTGTGGTGTTGTTGGGTGATTTGAATGGTCATGTGGGGGCAGATGCAGACGGATATGAAGGTGTACATGGGGGATGGGGATATGGTATACGGAATGAGGAAGGGCGTAGTGTTGGAGTTAGCGGATGCACATAGCATGGTGGTGGGGAATACTTGGTTCACAAGGGAACCAGCGCGATTGATTACTTATAGGTCAGGGGAACATAGATCGATGATAGACTATATATTGGTAAGGGCCAAACATAGGAAGTATGTGAAGAATGTGAAGGCGATACCTGGTATGTTGCAGCATAGTATGGTTGTGATGGATGTGACATCAAAAGAAATGGGGAGGAGGAAGAAGGATAAGTTTGTGGCAAAGAGAAAGACATGGAAGTTGCAGGATGCAGAGGTGAGGAAGGCATTTGAAGTGAAGGTGGCTTTAAATTGGGAGAGTGGTAAGGATGGAGATGTTTGGGAGAGATACAGGGACTGTGTGTTGGCTACGGCAGATAAAGTATGTGGATGGACGAAAGGAAAGTGTAGGCATGGTGAGACGTGGTGGTGGGATGAAGATATAAGAAGGGTTTTGGAAGTCAAGAAGGAGAGGTTTAGGGTATGGAGAAGGGACATGACGGAGGAAGCGGAGTCTGAGTATAGGAAGGCTAAGAAGGTTGCAAAACAGGCAGTGGCAACTGCAATGACGAAAGCATCAGATAGGTTAATGAAGGAAATGGAATTTGATGTGAGTTCGAGGAAAATGTTCAAAGTAGCAAAGCAGTCAATGAGGGATAGGAAAGATGTTATAGGGAATGGATGTGTTTGGGATGGATCTGGCAAGTTGTGCATAGATGAGGAGGAAAAAGCTCAGGTGGGGAAAGCTCATATGGAAAGGTTGATGAATGAAGAGAATGAGTGGGATGGAGATGTGGAATCCGCGGTCACACACGGACCTATAGAGAAGGTGACGATGGAGGAAGTAGAGAAAGCAGTTAGAGAAATGAAACTAGGTAAGGCGACAGGGGTTTCGGAAGTGGCGGCAGAACATATTAAAGCGAGTGGGGTGATAGGAATTGAAGTTATGATGAGAATTGCTAACAGTATGTCTGATGATGAAGGTATACCTGAGG
>NW_008705330.1:1307213-1327351 GCF_000326865.2 Helobdella robusta | reverse complement strand
TTGAGAAGTATGGTGACAGTTAATGAAATGCAGTGTGGGTTTATGCCTGGTAGGGGAACGGTGGATGCGTTGTTCATGGTGAGAATGTTGCAGGAGAATTATAGAAAGAAGAAACGAAGATTGTACATGTGTTTTGTGGATCTAGAAAAGGCTTTTGATCGAGTACCGAGGAAGGTCATTGAATGGGCGTTGAGGAAGAAAGGAGTGAATGAGAGACTTGTTAAAGCTGTGATGCAGCTGTGATGTGATGCGGACGCTTTTAGTGTTAAGGTAGGAGTGCATCAAGGATCAGTGTTATCACCGTTTCTGTTTGCAATTGTGATGGATGTTGTGTGTGGAAACATAATGGAGGGGTTGTTATTTGAGATTTTGTATGCAGATGATTTAGTCTTGATGGCTGATAGCATGGAAGAATTGCAGTTAAAATTTGACAGATGGAAAAGTGTTATTGAAAAGAAAGGGTTAAAAGTTAATATTGGTAAGACGAAGGTAATGATGAGTGGGGAAGGTGGGGAGCGAGTGATAAGTAAAATAGACCCCTGTGGGGTATGTGATAGGAGAGTGAAGGCTAACTCGGTATTGTGTATAGGATGTCAGAAATGGGTGCATAAGAGATGTAGTGGTGTGAGGGGGGCACTGAAAAGGTGGAAGGCACGTTCAAATGTAAGAAATGTGTTCATGGTGTGATTAATAGGACGGACGCAAGGACGGGGTTGAGTGGTGGTATTGAAAGAGTGGAAAGCTTTGTTTACTTAGGGGATAAGCTGAATGCGGATGGAGGATGTTTGAGCGCAGTTACGGCTAGAGTTCGTGTGGGATGGATGAAATTTAGGGAACTGGGTGGGGTATTGTGTGGAAAGAAATGGTCAGTGAAGATGAAAGGGAGGGTATATAAAGCATGTGTGAGAGCAGCGATGGTATATGGTGGTGAAACTTGGGTGTTGAGGAGAGAGGAGGAAAGTGTACTGCAGAGGGCTGAAAGAGCTATGGTGAGGATGATGTGTGGGGTTAAAGTGAAGGATAGGAGGAGTAGTACAGAGCTGATGTCAATGATGGGACTGAATGAGGACATTGTGACATTGATAAGGAGATCGAGATTGCGGTGGTATGGACATGTGTTGAGAAGGGATGAAAGGGTCGGTATTAGGCGAGCGTTGGAGTTCGAGGTTGAAGGAGTGGTAGGAAGGGGTCGTCCGCGATTGGGATGGAGAGAGCAGGTGGAGAAGGACAGGGTGAAAACGGGGTTGCGTGATACTGAGGCGAGTGACAGATGTGGATGGCGTCGAGGGGTATTTCGGTTTCATCATAGGTAGCCAAACGGCAACCCCCGATCTCGGGGAAAATGCCGTCTAAACGTGTGTTGTTGTTGTTGTTTATATGCTAGTTTATTCCTTGTGTATTTTATTTATTTCTTGATTTTTTTGTTTCCCATTTCACTATAAGCATTTGTCTTCAATTTTTTTAATTTTATTGATGTTAAATGTTAAGCATAAATTATCAAATGCATTGTTTATTTGTAAAGATGACTTTATTAGATATGTTAACTATGGAGATGGGAATGAGGACATAGTTGCTTCGGAGGTGTTGGTTTTTTATGTTGTTGGTCTGAGAGAAGCTTGGAGGCATTCAAAAGCTTATTTTTATACAAATAAGTTATTATCTCACAAGTTGAAAGATTTAATAGAGAAAGCCATTGATAAGTTACATAATGCTGGAGTTAGGGTAAGCAACATTTGTTTTTCTTAAAAATATGTTAAAATTTTTATACATTATATTTATTTTTTAAGGTTGTCTCATTGATAATGGATGGGTTGGCCACTAACGTTTCGGCATGTGGATTGCTTGGATGCTCTTTCACACTTCCAAACATGCAAACATGTTTCTTGTCCCCAACAACCGGCCATAAAATATATATCATATTTGATGCATGCCACATGCTGAAATTAATGAGGAATATGTTTCATTCTTATAATATAATATTTTATAAAAATAATCCAATCAAATGGAATCATATCGTAAACTTAGTTAATTATCAACAACAAATCAGAATGAAATTAGGAAATAAATTAACCAAAAATCATGTAAATTTTGAAAAGCATAAGATGAAAGTTAAATATGCATCTCAAGTCTTTAGTTGCTCTGTGGCTAAATCATTGGAACTCTTAAACGGATTTGATGATTTTTCTGACGTTTCTGAAAAAATAGCTTTTATGAAAACCATCAACGATCTTTTCGATATACTGAACAGCAAACTGATGCTAGATAGAGAATGGAAGCAATCCATTACAAAGAGCAACCTGACAGCCACTATAGATAAACTTTATGAAATGAAAGCCTATTTACTAAGTTTGAAAAATTTAGATGGTGTTAACATTTACAAAACTCAAAGGTTCTTTTTTTTTATATATATTTCAATATATTAACTAAAACTAGTTACAAATAATTTCAGAAAAATGTGCATAATGGGCTTTTGTACAACCATAAATTCAATAATTGATATTTCGAAAGAGTTGTTGAATGAACAACCTTTCGTCCTGACTTACCGTTTCAGTCAGGATGCACTGGAACTTTATTTCAACTAATGTAAGAAGATCAGGTGTTAAGTTTTTCTGACTTGAGTCATAATAAAGAAATAACATAAAAAATTAATTAATTAATAAATTCATAATTAATTAATACAGGTGGATGCTGCAGTCGCATAAATTGCCAACAATTCAGCGACATTTATAAAAAGATTTGCTGCAAATTTCTAACAGTTATACCAAGTAATTTTGACACGAAAATTATAAACTGAATAGATTTAAAGCTACTCTGCAATTCACAGGTAACACAGGAAATGTGTCATCATTTGAAACAGAAGAACTGCTTAGTAACATTATTTTTGGGACAGATTTTGATGACAACGTATTTGTGGAGCATGCGTCACTGCAGTATATTGTCAGAAATTGCACTGCATACATGGCAGGATGGGTGGTGAGTCAATAACACCGACCATCTCATGCGCAGAATGCAGGTTCTTTTTACCTCTAATGTAAACCTCTCCAAAATTCATTCAAAATTTTGCATTAATATGCTGTTACAAATCCCAACAAATATGCAGAAAATGCTTGATTTCAGCCAGCAGAAACATATTTAGCGAATCATCAAATCATCTCATCATACTAAAAGACAATGGGCAATTGACATATCCCTCAAAAGGAGTATTAAAAGTAAAATGATACATTTATTTATTTTCTGGTAAAAGCAATAAATTTTAATGATTTTCAGATCTGCCAAGAATCAGAAAGATTATTAAAAATAAATAATTATTGTTTTAAGAAAAAACTTGTAACTGAAAGCAACATATTCCCACAATGTGTCAACGAAGATTTATTTAACATGGAAAATCATTTCAATGATGTACAGAACGCAAACCACTATTATGAATTAATAAAAAAAATAATAACATCATATACAACATTAAGACTTTAACTTAACTAAAGAGTTTTCTATCAACATGCAGTTGTAATAAAAGTAAATTAAATAATAAACTGCAGCAAAAATTATACAATTTAAATTTATTAAATCAATTGTTTTATTGAATTTGTACAGTGCTTCTAATGGACTACATCAGAAGCAAATTCTACAACCTTTGTTTTTATCTTTTATGCATGTACATATATATATATATATATATATATATATATATATATATATATATATATATATATATATATATATATATATGTGTGTGTGTGTGTGTGTGTGTGTTTCACTTTTTAAAATAGTTGAAAGATAAATTTATAATTATGTAAATCAAACATTTTGCAGTTATACAACAAATAAACAAAACCAAAATCCAGAAATAAAAAAGGTAAGACTGATCTAACTTTACTCATCACTAATTATAGCAAGACAGACGTTTTATAATCAACAAACAAGAAATATAACAATTTACACATAAATATAATAATATACATTCTCATGATCTAGCACCTTCAGGGTTATTTTATAAATAGTAATGTTAAACTAAAAATTATTAAACATACCTATTCTATTAAAAATCAACAGTTGATCGTTTTAAATTAATAGCATAATGAATTTGATGTTAACTTAAAGAAACTATTATTATTTATTTATTATATTAATAATGTCAATTACAGTTGAAATAGTTAAAGAATTTGATTTTAACTTGAATTATTATATAATTTATTTAATATATATAAATATAATATTATAAAATAAATTATAATATATAATAAAATATAATATATTAATAAATAATATAAAATTATAAATCATAACATTTAAACAGAAAAAAATTATAATAATTATAAATTATAATATATAATAAAATATAATATATTAATAAATAATATAAAAGTATAAATCATAACATTTAAACAGAAAAAAAATTGTTTGCTTTTACTACCAAAATAAATTTTAAAAACTTCCTCTGTGTGATTAAATTTGGTATGGATATGTGATGTTGAAAGTAATTATTCCTTTGAATTGTAAGCTTTGGAGTGTTGAAAGATTCTAGTTTAGGACATATGCACATGAATTACATCTTAATTTAAAAATTATTAGTTGATTAATTTATTTATAACAATATTATAAATTGATTATGAGTTATATTTTTAAATATTAATAACATTTCATTTTTAGTTTTTACAATAAAATTTTTACTGACTTTTTTTCGTTTTCTAGATTCTAATTTAATTTAGGAATGATTCTTACTCTAATGAAATGATATGAAGTCCATCATCATCGTGATTCGTGGGTGCTGGGAGAATGAATGAAGAAATCTTTATTTCAGAAAAATGATGATCGCTAACGAACTTATTATAAATCTTCGACGATTAAATACGGTGGTTATATAAACCTTATAAATTAACCTAAAACTTCACGGAATGTTGAAAACGAAATAAACAAACGAGCTGAATGCAGATCGGCAGAGTCATTAACATAACTTCGGGAAGGCCCAAAATTTTTCTAATTATATCTCAGATTTTTCTAAAAATAAGCCAAAATGCTCATGAATAATTAATTTTTTCGGAACTTGCTTCCCGAGGTAACTTGCCCGTTGAAAAAAATTTTCAATGTTAAAACGCTGGTCGGGCGCTTCCAGTTATATAATTCCATGGTGGTGATAATGATGATATCCGTCTTATATGAACACTGGCGGATCTAGACAACTTTGACGGAGGGCTAAAATTTTGAAAATGTTTAAATTCTGACAAGGGAATCAAAATTTTGACAGGGTTTGCCACGTTTTTCTTCATTTCAATCGGTCGTTCACCGATCATTCGTAGCACAAAGATAGCGTTTTCTGTGCCACAATCCTCAACTGAACCACCTTAGACATTTTAAATTTAAAATCTGATTGAAATCAAATAAAGCGCCAGGTCCAGACGAGATAATTGTTGTAGAAATTAAATGGCTTGATGAATTTGGCATTGAAAAAGTGACAGAAATTTTGAATGAGATTGCTACGAGTGATCAGTGAACGGGCGATTGAAACGAAAAAAGACTTGTTTATATGGTTTGTCGATTACTCTAAAGTTTTTGATAGTGTGGAACAAGAGGAGCTTATGGATACATTGGAAAATTTGGACATTGATGAATTATAAAATAATATATTCACAAAAGATATTTTAAATCAAACAATTCATATGTATATATATATATATATATATATATATATATATATATATATATATATTATTTATTTCTTCAAAGACACAAAAAGTAAACAGAAAGATACTTGTAATAGTGCCTTAACTAAAAATTGTCAAAAATATTTCGATGAGATAACTAAAATGACCAAAATTTTGCAAGACACATTGCATAGTTACACATAAATATATATAAAACATTATTCTAAGTTATGATGGTAAATGACAATTCCACATTTTTAGTATTTCGCTAATTTTTAGTAATATTTCTGGTTTTTAAGGTTTTTGTTGCAATAATTTCGGTTTTTCTGGTGTAGTTTTTATGGGTTGTCGCTTTTTTTGCCCTTTTTCGGATTAGTGTCCCGCCGTTCGGTTGGTTTTTTAACTTTTGTGGTCTCAAATTTTTAATTTTAGTTTTACCATACTTTTAACAACAGCTGTGGGCTTTTACCCAGCTGCACCGTACAATGCTCATTAATATTTATTTTTGTTTTCTCTGTTTCATTCCTAGTTTTTCTTTTAATTTTTAAATTTATTTAAATTAATCTTTTTTTATTTTCGCCAAAATTTTATTTTATCACTTTTCACACGGTTTTATCTACTCGCTTTTGATTTTATTTCGTTGACGTAATGGCACCGGTCCTATACCAATGCACGGTTTGTTTAAATCATTATAAAATAAAACCGGACGGTAAACTATATCGACATGGAGGCAAAAATGAGGGCCAGGAATGCCCTGGTTCGTTCAAGGCGGCCGACCAGCCTCCGGCTGGTTCATCTGCTTCCGCGCGACCGCCTCTAACCGCTGCACCTGTCATCAACCCTCATGTTGCTACACGCGGTTCTCGGCGTCGGTCTCGGAGAGTCCCTCCCAAGTAGATTCTTTTCATGTTTTTGACAGGCTGACGGTCGTTTTGAGGACTGCCCATCTGTATGATCACGTTCCCAAACCGTGCAGAGACAAGGTATCTAAAGCATTGTCGGCTTTATTGACGGCCGTTTGCGATGATCCCTGCGACGCGGCCCATTGGTGCAGGCTCCAATGTTTTTTCGCATTTGTTTTGTTCAAGCCCACCAGGGGCGGTCGCAGGACTAATCAAGCCAATTACGTTATTAAACGGTTGGCCGAATTCAGTTCGACCGAGGTCGAGATTATTGTGGCAAGCTTCAACACTGACCACAACACCAAACCGCGTAAGCACAATCCAAACAGTTGGATTAGTGCAGTAACTACTCGGATTGAACAGGGCAGTCTCTCGGCGGCCGTCAGACTTGCTTGTTCGCCCGCGGGCCTGGCGGAGAGCTCGCCTGAGACACTCGCTAAACTCAAGGCTATTCATCCCAGTGCTCCATTGAACAGGCGAGCTTTTCCCGCGCAGGAGCCGTCTAATGGTCGCGTTTCACCAGCCCAGGTGTTGACGGCTTTAAAGTTGTTTAACAATGGTTCATCGGGAGGCCTTGATGGCTTGAGGCCTCAGCACATAAAGGATTTACTTTCCGGTCCGATGCCCACCGATGAATTGTTAAATAACCTCACCCGGTTTGTAAATTTGTTGTTATCTGGGGTCTGCCCTCCCGCGGTTAGCCGTTTCTTTTTTGGGGGCCGTCTGGTGGCTTTAAACAAAAAAGATGGAGGGATCAGACCCATCACGGTGGGAAATTTCTGGAGGAGGCTGACCAGTAAGTGCGCTAAGTACAGTAAGTGTTAGAACAGGTCAAAGCCAAACTCTATCCTATCCAATTGGGCGTCGGCGTGAGGGGTGGTGCTGAGGCGGCCGTCCACGCGTACGTGAACTGATTTCAGTACTTCCAAAACGGTGGGGATTCTTGAAGATTGATTTCAAGAACGCTTTCAACACCCTGAGAAGAGACTCAATGTTAGAGGCAGTTAAGCAGCACTGTCCTCAAATTTATAATTTTTGTCATTCCGCATATGGCCGAGTCTCTTCTCTTGGTTACGACGCCTGGGTGGTTGAATCGTGCGAGGGCGTACAGCAAGGCGACCCTTTGGGACCGATGCTTTTTGCTCTAACCCTTCACCCACTGTTGACGAAGTCATCTTCGGCGTTTGTTTGTGGCTACCTGGACAATGTCAGCATGGCCGCAGAGGGTAACATCTTAGCGGACGACTTCCTGTCGCTGAGGGTCGGCGCTTCCATCATTGGTCTCGAATTAAACACAAACAAGTGTGAACTACTCGTAAATGACACGTTTCAAATGCCACACGTGCTGGCTAATGTCCCCACAGTGCCCCATTCATCATTAAATTTTTTAGGCACTCCAATGATGGCCGGCGATCATCAGGACAGGTTTTTTAATAAAAAACTTTTTGAGCTAAGGTACCTTGATTCCTTGGAGAGCCGGCAGGTGCTTGGCGTGGGACGTTACCGTTCCGGGCACCTTTGCTGAGCGCTACGTGCAGCTTACTAGCAGAGAAAACGGTTTGGCTGCAACCAGGGCATCTGACGAGAAGATCAAGAAGTACGACGGAGCTCTCCCGTCAATGGAGTTTTTACCGATTTGTATCGAGGTGGACCCCATGGACCGTAACACCTCCGGGTTTTACATACATACATACATACATACATACATACATACATACATACATACATACATACATACATACATACATACATACATACATACATACATACATACATACATACATACATACATACATACATACATATGGAATACATCGTCGCGTTCGACGAATTGTGTCATTGATGAGTCCTTTGATGCGAGAACAAGCCTATTCTTGATGAACATCGACGACCACAGGATCCGCAAACCCACACCCCTGTGCTGTCACCATCCCGGGCCACCTGCTTACGCCGTCCTCTTTTTCCAACTAGAGCTGCAATGCGCGCCTCCTCAAAGGCGGAGACTGCCGCTTGTGAGCGTGTCTTCCACTGTGAACGCTCGAGCGCAACGACACCCAAGGTTTTAAAATCCAGACTTTTTTTAGGTTATCCTTCAGATTATTTTTAAATCTGCAAACTGGACCGCTTGCAAGACGAACTCCAGAAGCCAGCTGTCCGAAAAACACCTGTTTGGGAATTTTTGTGTCCGGCATGCGGATAACGTGTCCCGCCCAACGAAACTGTGCCTGTAACAAAAATGCCTCGATACCCAAGATACCACACATTTCCAATACAGTCGTATTTGGCACCCTATCCTCCCATTTAACGTTAGCGATAACCCGTAGACATCTCATATGAAACTGATCGAGTCTACGTATATGGCGCCTATAAGTAATCCATGTCTCACATCCATACAACATTGTGGTTAACACAACTGCCTTATAGACAGATATTTTAGTAGCCAGCGACACACCCCGTTCCTTCCAGAGTCGTCCACTCAAACCACCAAAAGCAGCACCAGCCTTGGCAATCCTAACCGTAATTTCATCATCGATTGCAGTAGTGTTGGAGAGGTAGCTACCAAGGTAGCAAAATCGATCCACAGCGTTCAACTGCGAGCCACCAATAGTTACGATGGTTTTAGAATCCGGCGAAATAGGATAGCTTTGGTGCAGAACCTCTGTTTTCTTCCTGCTCACCGTGAGTCCAAACCTTTCTGCAGTAGTGTGGAAACAGTTGAACAGAGCCTGAACTTCACTTTGTGTATGTGCAACCAAAGCGCAGTCATCCGCAAAGAGCAGGTCGCGGACTATTATGGTTTGTGTTTTTGACTTCGCTTGTAGGCGTCTGATGTTGTAAACGTCTCCATCCATGCAATAGCAGATTGGAATGCCCTCTACACAATGTTGAAGGGCGACTCGAAGCATTAGGGAGAAGTAAATGTTGAACAGCAAGGGAGCCATGACACACCCCTGCTTGGTACCATTCGTCATCTCAAAGTCCGGGGATCGATCACCATTTTCAACTACGGTTGCCCTCATGCCTTCATGGAAGGAGCGAAAAATCGACACTAAAATCGGAGGACAACCGATCTTTTTGAGACATTTCCATAACGCTGAACGGTTGACGGAATCGAACGCCTTTGTTAAATCTATGAAGACGAAGAAAAGTTCGCATTGTTGCTCACGACATTTTTCTTGAAGTTGTCTGGCAGTAAAAATCATATCCATAGTACCACGACCAGCCCGAAAGCCACACTGACCCTCTGGAAGGATACCAACATCATTGACGTACTTGGTTAGGCGGTTGACGATCACGCGGGCCAATATTTTTCCAGGAATCGATAGCAGAGAAATGCCTCTGTGATCATCACAGCATGAACGATTCCCTTTCCGTTTGAATATGTGAATGATAAGGGCATCCTTAAAATCTTGAGGAACCGATTTCCTATCCCACATGTCTTGGAACATTGTCACCATCCTGGTTTTAAGTTTGATGACACCATATTTGAAGAGTTCTGCCGGCAGCCCGTCCAAACCCGGAGCTTTTCCATTCGACATTTGGGTGATTGCTTTTTCCACTTCATACAGGCTAGGGGGATCATCGAAATTACCTGCAATGCTCCAGTCAGGCAACTCAGCAAGGACTGAGTCATCAAACCGGGATTCTTGATTTAGCACACTGTTGAAGTGTTCAGCCCAACAAGCCAGGATTCCATGGCCATCCTTGATGAGTGTTTGACCATCTTTCGACAGTACCGGGACACTACCGGAGCTGCGGGGACCAAACACAGTTTCCAGATTTCTGTAAAATGATTTCATGTCCCCGTGGCCGGCCGCTACTTGCAATTCATCAGCTCTGGCAGACCACCAAGATTCCTTCATCTGACGAAGCCTCCTCTGTGCAAAACTGCGTGCTTGCGTGTAGCATGTTTTCTTGACGCGGTTGCCCCTGTCATATATCCAAGAACGATGGGTGCTGTGCATGTTGTCCAGCAGCCCACGTGCCTCCGTATCCTGATCGTCGAACCAGTCCTATGCTTAATACGCTGATATCCAAGCACATTAACCGCAGCTTTCTCTACAATCTGCTTGAAATTTGGCTATTCTGTGCTCTCATTTGTTGAAAACTCACCACGCAATGCTACGCGGAACAAATTTCTAGCTGACGGTTCTGTTAGCCGAGTCACATCCAGTTTAGCTTTCCTTACAGTTTTGTGATGCCTTCTGACTGGTTTAACAATAAGAATCACTGACATCTTGATGAGACGATGATCTGACCACATTGTTGATGCTCGCACCGCTTTAGTTAGACGAGCGAGACGAAGATCGCGTTGTCTGATAAGTATGTAGTCGATGAGATGCTAGTGTCTTGAACGTGGATGTTTCCAGCTAGTCTTCTTCCTGTCAGCCTGTTGGAAGACTGTATTTGTCACCACAAGATTGTGCTCTGTACAAAATTCGAGGAGCATGGTTCTATTTGAATTTTCCCTACCAACTCCATTTCGTCCAAGCACTTTTGGCCACAAGATGTGGTCTTAACCCACACGGGCGTTATAGTCACCCAAGACAAACAACTGATGGTTGTGTGGTATTGAACGAACAGCGTCACCGAGCTGCCCATAAAACAAGCTCTTCTCCTCAAAAGTTGCTCCAAGCGTTGGCGCATAGCAGCTGATCAAAGTAGCAGTGTGACCACCCTCCAGGTTGAGCAGCATCCTCATTAGGCGTGGTGAAATACCATAAGGTACCTCATGTACAGATTTCAGGAGTGTGCTACGAATGGCAAAACCCACTCCACCAGTACGCACCTCACCTGCAGGATGACCTTGGCAAAAGAAGGTGTAACCAGCACCTCTCTCCTCAAACTGTGTTGCTGCAGAGATTCTTGTCTCGCTGAGCGCAGCAACATCGATGTCATAACGCGCAAGTTCACGCGCAACAATGGCTGATTGACGTTCATGACACTTCCCAAGATCCAACATTGTCCGGACGTTTCATGAAGCCAAATTTAAAACTTTTCTTTTTTTTTGACCGCATAGTAGGATATCCAGTCAGCCGCGGTAGGCTGACAAGTTCGGCAACATATTGGCTAGCTTTTTTTAGGACAGATTTTTTAGTCCCCTCTCCGGTTGGAAAAAGCAGTGCATCCCTGAATAGGGCTGCTTTGTCACCCTGGCAGGATACGAAAATTGCTGTAGCCATCAGCAACAAACGACCATCACACCAAGGCCGCCTGTGTGTTGTGTTGTGACTAGACACTGCCAGTAGTACCCTCTACCTGTGCCCGTCGCCACTCGCCAATCGCCGCAGGACTTTGTTTGCACATCCATTCAAGCATCAGACCACCAAGACCACCTTCACACTGGTTGATTTAAGTGGAGCATGTTTGTGCGGCATGCTACTCTCTCTCCTCCACAGGGGTCGGTATCAGCAGACACAACGAGTTGAGACACACCAGTGTGGACGCAGAAGTTTGGATGAAACTGCGGTGCAGTTTTATCCTCGTAGCCAACTATCCTGGCTAAATTTTTAACTGGGTTTACTTCCAGGCCTTTCCCAAGCGTGGGTATAGCCGCAAGGCTGCGGAGGTTTGAAATCAGAGCTTTCCTTCTCCTAGATGGTATTTCCTTACGAGCGCCATCCACCCGGAACCTGGTTTAAGCGCCAGTAACTCGCCTTCGCCCTCTCTTGTTAGTTAGTAGCAGCCCCCGCCACGTGCAGGAAGGAGTAGGACTTCGATGGCAAAAAAATGATGACAATAGGTGTTAGGGTTAGGGTTACTATGGTCGTAGCGCGCACGCTACAAGCCTTTGGTGGCATTTTGTAGCAGATCACCACCGGCAAACCATCGCGTTTGGGTGCCAACATACATACATACATACATACATACATACATACATACATACATACATACATACATACATACATACATACATACATACATACATACATACATACATACATACATACATACAGACATACATACATACGTGCATACATACATACATACATATATATTGTTTATTTTCTTCAAAGATACAAAATAAACAGAAAAAACTCGTAATAGTTTATTAACTAAAAATGTTTTACAATGATTCAATGAGAAAACAACAATGATCAAACTTTTGCAGAAGTATACAAACACATTTTCTCTCACATATAAGCACCATCTGCACAGTTACAAAAATATGAACAACATTTTTCTAAGATATGGACGTAGATGGCAAATTGATGAAAAATATGCATACGAAACGGTAAATAGTCAGAGTAACGAAAAATGCCCGTTAGGATAGTCCGTTAGCACAAGGATTCATGGAGGTTTATAAGTACAAGCAAAAATTTTGAGATTTTTTTTTGAGATTTTTTTTAATGATGCCAGATTATCGATGTTTTTAATGTTGAAGGGAATCACACTGTTCCATAATTTAGGAGCTGTATGAGATATACAATTGTTGCCCAAATTTAATCTAGATGTTTTTATATAGAAAGTATCATTTTGCCTTGTAATAATTGATTTATATGGATTTGAATAATGGAAGAATTCTGAATAATATGGAGGTAAAAGATTTCTTAAAAATTTAAAAGTAAATAATGTTTGAAAAAAGAAATTAATTTGATAAATTGATAGAATTTTAGTCTTAGCAAGAAGTTCTTTGGTATGATCGGTTTGTTTTAAATTAAATATAATCTTAATAAAGCGTTTTTGACAAACAAATAAGAGCTTTAGTAAATATTCAGGACCATTTCCCCAGATTATATTACAATAAATTAGATGAGGAAAAATAAAACTATAGTATAGATTAATTTTGCTAACGAAATTAAATTTATGTTTTAATTTATTTAAAATACGTAAAAAACTGTGATTTTTTTTTCTAATTTCCAAAATATGTAACGACCATGGCAGATTACTTTTGATATATACACCTAAAAATTTAATTGGGCTACATTTTCTAAGAATATTATTATTTAACTTAGAAGAAAAGTCTTGAATATTATTGGTAAGTATTGTAGTACCAAAAATTGTATAGCATGATTTATCAGTGTTGATGATTAGCTTGTTGGCCGAAAACCAAGCCTCAACTCTCTTGAGATCGATATTAATTAGCGATAAATCATCAATTAGTGATTTCGAACTGTAGAAAATATTTGTGTCGTCAGCAGCGAACATAATACATTTAAATAGTGTAGTCACATTAGGGAAATCGTTGATGAAAATTGTGAAAAGAAGAGGGCCCAAAATTGAGCCCTGTGGGACCCCATATTTAACATGCAAAATATTAGAACTTTTGCAATCTATCGACACAAATTGTTTTCTGTTAGACAGGTAACTAGTGAGCCAAGAAAGGATTTTACCACGAAATCCATAGAGTTCGAGTTTGTGTAAAAGTAAATTGTGATCAATAATATCAAAAGCTTTCGCGAGGTTTATAAAAATCCCAAGTGTAGGATGTTTATCATTTAAGTTATTAATAATTCTATGATATAGTTCTAAAATAGCTAACTCCGTTGAGTGCTTTGGTCTAAATCCATATTGGTTATTAGACAATAATTTATATTTATCTATAAATGATTTCATTTTGTTGGCAACTAATTTTTCAAGTACCTTTGACAAAGGGGAAAGCAAAGAAATGGGTCTATAGTTGCCAGGATCCTCTCTGTTGCCTTTCTTAAAAATAGGTAAAACTTTCGCCATTTTGAACGCATCTGGAAATTTCCCGCTCTGCAAGGATAAGTTACAGATGTGCACAAAAGGGAAAACAATTTCCTTAACAAATAGCTTTATCATAAAGATATTAAGACCATCATATGAACAAGATTTGTTTGGCTTGAATTTATCGATTATGTGGACAATCTACGACGGTTCAATATCGTCCAGAAAAAAATGAGTATTTGTTTGATTTAATTATGATTTAACGCATTACAAATGCTAGTTGTTTCTTTTAGAATAACATTGTTATATTTTAATTGATTAATACTGTTGGTGGGTCTTGTCTTGTTTATGATTTCATTTATGACTCTCCTATTATTTTTTATTATTATTTGCAAATAAATTGTTGTAAAAGGCTTTTTCTTTATTTCTTTTATAATTTGTGAACAAATTTCGAAAACTTTTATAAGTACTCAAGTTTGTTGCGTTAGGGTATACAATAGAATGTTTATAAAGTTTATAATTAATCTTTGAAAGCCTTATTACATCATTTGTAACCAAAGATTTTTTGCATTTAGATGTGTTAATTGATTTCAAGGGAGCGTGCTTGACTAGAATGTCAAAAAAGATTCTGAAAAACTGTTCATAACTAGAATCAACCTCGGTTTCATCAACAACAGGCTGCCAAGATACCGATCTAAGATCACTTTTGATTTTTTCCACTGTTGAATTGGAAAAATTTCTTTGTAAAGAAAATTTTTAGCTTTACCTGTCTCTGAGAAGGTAAAAACTTTTGAAATTGAAAAAATTGGATAATGATCAGACAGATCGTGGATAACTACTCCAGAAGAATGAGTAGAGACAATATTCGTTAAAATATTATCAAGAAGAGAAACTGAATGAGAGCTAACTCTGGTTGGCCGATTGATGAGTGGACTAAAATTATATGAAAAGAAGAGTTGTTCAAAGTCCAACTTGTCTTTATTATCAAGATCCAAATTAATATTAAAATCGCCAATTATATGTTGACATGTTTGAGTCAGTTTGTTTCTTCAAAATCGATCATAAATTTGGAAATATCACTATTTGGTGGTCGATATAAAACTATAACTCTGATAGATTTAAATTGAGTCAACTCAGACTGCATAACTGGATCAATCAATGTCGCCGATATTGATTCTATATATTGATTATTAATATCATCCTTATTTAATTTGTAATTAATAGTATAGTTAATAGATCTTTAATAAACAATCCTACACACCCGCCCCTCTTAGAGTCTCTCACATGACCCTCGAAATTATAACCATCCAATCGGGCGAGAGGTTTTGTCTGTGAAGTAAGCCAGGTTTCAGAAATGTCGACGATAGAAAATTTGAAATTGAAAGAAGTTAGAAATATACTTAAATCATCAATTTTTTTCAGCAAACTCTTGGAGTTTATATGCAAGATTGAGAAATTATTGCTAGTTAAATTATCTGTATTAAAAGGATTGTTTATTGGTTCAGTTGTGTAGTAATAATTACATTCATTATTGACAAAAAATAATGAAAATTATTAAAGTTGACCATGGATAAAATGTTATAATAGAATGAGCTACGAAATTATTGACTTAATACAAAAGCTAGTAGAGTAGAACTATTATATATATATATATATATATATATATATATATATATATATATATATATATATATATATATATATATATATAAGAAATAGCAAGCGATTAGAAGAACTATAAATTAAAAATTATCAACAACAAAATTTGTGCAATTAAGACACTTGAAACAGCGTAAAGAGTGTATATAATGTATAGAGACTGAACGTTTGTGAAACAGCAGGATAGAATGCAAAATTTGTGCAATTCAATACTTAATACAACGTAAAGAGTGTATATAAAGTATAAACGACGTGTACGTGGAACTTTGCATTTTAGTAATTATTGTTTTAATTTGGAATTAAAACGTTTGGTAGTAGGTTTGGCGGTAGGACGTTGTCAGTCAAAAGTCTAACTGGAACGTCGTTAATAGGAATAATAATGGTAATTGGTGGCAGGTAGCAGTAGCGGAGTCAACAACAGCTCCAACACAACAGCGTCGTGGTAACAACCACCACAACTACAACAACTACAACAACCAGTTATTTCAACAACAGCTCCAACACAATAGTGTCGTAGTTTCAGTTATTTCAACAACAACTCCAACCCAACAGCGTCAGGGTAACATCCACCACAACTACAACAACCCTTATCCAGCAACGTCGTGGCGTCAGTTATTCCAACAACAACACTCGCACAACAACGTGACAGTCTATACCGTAGTAATAAAGCACGTTTGTCACCCCAAACGACAACACACACATTAACTTAATAATTGAACAATATTTTGTTAATTTGTATTCTATTTCGATTTATTTGAATATCAATAAAGCTTATTTTCTGTTTCTACACATCAAATTTCAAGTCTTTTGATAGAAGCCGTAAAGAACCTGTTACATTTGGTGGCAGCGGTGGGATTCACACTAAAAGAAAGAATAGTGTGAATCTGCGCAGGAGCAAAGTGAGTGAGATGGCTCACAATTTAAGGTCCAAGGACAAGGGCACGAAGGACGGTGAGGAGGAGGAGACGTTGGATCCTGTGCGGGCCACACAGATCCGGATCATGTTAGAAGCAGCTGAAGATGAGAGGAGAATAAGACGTGAAGCAGCTAAAAGGGAGGAGCAACGCGCAGAAAGGGAGGAGCAACGCGCAGATGAGGATAGAAGGCTACGGAGGGAAGCTGACATACAGTTAAAAATTAATAATCGTAATAGTCAACAGGAAGACCGGGTTAACATGGGCAACAGATTTGGCCCCATGTTAGGAAGATGCCCAACTGACCCTCGGGAGATCTCCGCATATTTTCAACGGATTGAAGGCATATTTGAAAGTTATAGAATCAGTGATGAGGCCAAGGCTGAACTGTTGTTGTCCAGACTGGAGCCGAAGATGAAAACTATATTGAATGAACTTCGGACCGAAGATTATACAAATTATGAAGCTATAAAGCAGCAAATCATTCGCTCTTGCCGATTTTGCCCGAAGAAGCTCCGGGATGCATTCTTTTCAACCTATAAGGCAAAGGAGGAAACATACCCAGCATTTGTTGCACAATTGTATCGCCATCTCAAATTCTATTTCCAGAGTCGGAAAATTGAAACCCTTGAACAAGCCATGTCCTTGTGGGTTGTGGACCGTTTAAAGGAGGTAATACCAAAAAATTTGGTAGAGTACATACTGGCTCAGGAGGGTGACGAGTGGTTACCACATGATAAAGTAGCAAACCTGTTGGAGACTTATGAAGCGAATATGAATATGAGGGGATCGACCAACTCTGTTTCTAGTTTCCGAACACAGTCTGGTCATGCTCATTTAGGAAGTGACCGTAAAGGGTTTGTAAAGGATGAGAGGAGGGGTCCATCGATGAAGCCAAATTGTTTTACCTGTAGTAGTACTGGTCATCTGGCCAAACATTGCACAAAAAAGTCTAACTATACGACACCGGCCAAGAAGGTGATGAATTGTCAGATTACCCCCAGAATGCACAGCAAACAGTTCGGGTTGACAGAGGCCATGCGAGTAGAGAAATATTTTGAGAGGCCATATGTCAAGGTAAAAATTCAACCCGGTCCAGTGTGCGAGGCTTTGGTGGACAGCGGTGCTGAGGTATGTGGGATTTCACAGGAGTTATGCCAGGAGTTGAATCTACCCAGTTTGGGAACTGAAAGGATCAAGGGATGGAGTGGACAGGTGGCTGAGGTGGATGCCACATGGGTAACGTTGACTCAGGGGGACAAGGCTGCTACCCCTGGCGTCCGGGTGTGGTGTGCCGTGGTGCCAAATGCTAGTGAACCACTAATTATTAATCCAGGAGTGGTAGAACAGTTAAAGTTGGTAACGCCTTATGTAGTACCTGCTGCAGAGGTATTATCTGCCAGTGGTTCATTGGTCAATTTAGGGACCTTTTACAATGTTGACGCCCCCCATGGGCAGTGTCAAGAGAGATACGATAAAATTCAGAATCGTGACGTTGATGATGAGAAAGATGATGAAGTTTGTGAAGTTAATAATCGTATAATAGATGGCAGCATAATTACAAATAAAATTCAGAATCGTGACGTTGATGATGAGAAAGATGATGAAGTTTGTGAATTTAATAATTGTAAAATAGATGGCAGTGTAGTTGTAGATGGAGTTCCTAATCGAGATGTTGATGAGGAGAAAGACGATGAAGGTAGTGAAAAGAGTTGCAAGGTTATGATCAAGGATGCAGGTAGAGCTGATATTAGTCAGGAGAAGAAGGATTCCGCAGTGAATAAAATTAATAAATATAAATTTGAACTTGGTGAAGTTGGTAGTTCCGGTATTGGGCTTGTGGACAGATCAAATGTTGTCGGTCTGGATGTAAACTATGTTGTGAGAGTGGCTGAAATGACAATCGACGGGGTGGATGAAACTAATAAGGTTTTGACAAAATCAAGGAAAGATGTTAGAGAATCACCACGAAATTTGGATGGAATTTGTAATAGCGAGAAGCAAAAGGTTGTTGAACATTTGGACGATGTTGATGAGGAGGAAACCGATGGTCAGTTCAACCGTGGAAAAAAGAAGAAGGCAGACGAACATAAACTCGACTTAGACGAGGCAGAGGAACACGTCGATGATGTGGGGGGAGGATGTGTGACTGAGAAGAAGAAATTTTGCCAAGAACAACACCAATGTCAAACGCTTACGAGGTGTTGGGAATGGGCAAAGACAAGAAAAAAGAATTTCTTGTTTGAAGATGAGGTCTTGTACCACCGGGATAGGGTATTGGGTCACCAGGTGAAGCAATTGTGTTTGCCGGCAAATAGGATTCAGACGGTGATGGAGATGGGGCACGACAAACCTTTTTCAGGTCATTTGGCCGCGGATTCGACCAGACAACGGATAGCACTTAGTTTCTGGTTTCCAAATATGTCCGAACAGGTCTTAAAGTACTGCCAGTCATGTCGAATATGTCAATTGAGAGCACCTGTCAGGATATCCGAGAGGACGCCCATAACGCCGATTCCCAGAAAAGATGAGGTACCATTTTCGCACTTGGTCATGGATTGTATCGGACCTATGGTGGTGGTGGAAACAGGACCAAAGCCAAAATATAACTATGCTTTGGTTGTGATTGATTTATTTACTAGATGGCCCATGGCCTATCCGATGCAGCATGTGGATGCTAAGTCTACATGTGAGGTCCTGTTACAGATTTTCATGACCTATTCTGTACCAAAGGTGATTAGTTCAGACCAGGGTACTAATTTTACCAGTAAACTCACTCAGGCACTACTTAGTAACTTGGGATGCAGTCCTCGCTTTAATACTCCAGGTCATCCGGAAGCCTCAGGGGTGGTGGAAAGGTGCAATCAAACACTAAAAAGCATGATATACAAGTTGGCACAGGAACATCCACGAAGTTGGCATCGCATTTTGCCGTTTGTGTTGTGGACCCTCCGGGAGAAGCCATCGGCTACCACTCATGTCAGCCCGTTCACTATGTTGTACGGTACATTACCCAGAGGTCCACTATCCATACTGAAGGAATCTTGGGTGGGTGAACAATGCTTGCCTTTGAATCTCGGGAAACGGCCTGAGGAGTACCTCAAAGAGTTAAGGCGGAATCTAGAGGTGGCGCACGAATATGCTGAAGAACATGCTCTTAAGGAACAACAAAGGTACACCCATTATTATAATTTGCGCAGTACAACACGTGAATTCCATTTAGGAGATGCAGTTATAATACTAATCCCCGCAACATGGAGGAACAAATGGTGCAATAAATGGCAGGGGCCAGGTACTATTGTAAAAGTCAAATCACCACATTCCTATGTAGTAGAGTTGGAGGGACAAAAGCACCACGTACATGTCAACCATATAAGAAATATCACCAGAGA